>NC_056545.1:32175719-32533796 GCF_910596095.1 Thunnus maccoyii
AAACATTAAAAAATTACTCAAATAGTGATTTTGCTAAAACCATGTGTCTCACTGATGATTGGATGGTAAAAAATGACACACAACTCACTAAAAGAGAAAACTGTCAGCCAGATCTCATGAGAGCATCTGTTGCATCTACAGTTGGAAGAAGAGCTTCCAAAAGAAGCCACTGTGATCCACAGATGCTATGGAATAACATTCTGGACAGACAACTAATGGAGCCGAATAGCAGATTTCAGAGTGATTCCTTTGGTTTGATGAAGGGTGCAGGTGCCCTTTCTCAAGGGTTGGACACATTTTCACAAAAGTCTACAATACAGATGCACAATACACATTATAAAATTACAGTAAAGGACTATTTTTGTGCAGCAACAAGAGAAAGAAAGAAAGAAAGAAAGAAAGAAAGGAAGAAAGAAAGAAGAGTAAAAACGCTGTCTGGCCATCACTCACCAAGTGACCTGACATGTTCCCCAACTTAAATTAATTGCTGACAGCAACTATCACGCTACCCATGACAAGCTGCACATGGATCAAAACAAGCAGCAAGGCTGACAAGTTGTCTCAACTGTTTGTTGATATCTTCATTTGAGAGAGAGACCACGTAAACATTGGACTGATTGAATGATGGCATTATTATTATTGGTGAGACTTATTATCATTGAGAGATTGTCTGTAAAGGGAGAATCTGAATAAATAGACTATGCATCTGGGATTATCTGATTTTCACCATAATAATTACACAGTGCTTCTTTTGATAAATTGGAAAATATGTCAGTCAGTCTGAAGTTAATAAGACATTTTTCCTGTTCATTGATTTCTTATACTCCACAGAAAATCTTTTCAAAAAATGTAGGAGAAATTATTACATTCATTTTCTACACACTAAAATAGTCAAGTCAAGTCAGTTTTATTGGTATAGCCTAATATCACAAATCACAAATATGCCTCAGAAGGCTTTACAATCTGTATAGCATACAACATCCTCTGTCTTTAGACCCTTGATTCGAATAAGGAAAAACTACCAAAAAAAAACTTGAATGAAAAAAAATGGAAGAAACCTCAGGAAGAGCAACAGAGGTGGGATCCCTCTCCCAGGATGTGTACAGAATAGAACAAGAAAGACAAATTACAGAAATAAAGCATGGAAAACAGGATGACAAAATTATAATGGATCTATAATATATATAAATAATGCAATAGCGTGCTACTATAAAATAATAATATAGTAACACGCACCTGGTAGCCCACTGGTTAAGATGCAAGCCACATAACTGCAACATCCACGGTTTGATTCCAGCAGCAGTTGCATGTAGGTCCCCATCTCTCTCTCCCCTTTCCCGTCATCTCTTATTGCAGCTATCTAATAAAGTCATAAATGCCCAAATATCTTTACTTATAGTAGAGATAGTAAAATACAGAGCAGAGTGAGATGGAGTACAAAATATTATGAGTAGGAATTGAACAAAAGTAAAGAGTAATGAAAGTAATGACATTTTCTTTAACTCAGAGATATTTTAATACATTCATGACCAATGTGTGTACCATTACCAATATTCCAAAGGACATACAGCACTAAAGAAACTAACAGAAGAGTTATTTTATGAAAACAAGAAGAAAACTTAAAGGATCCTTGCTGGTAATGTAACCCAAGCAGGCTGGAGCCTCTCTATGCACGCTGGACTCAAGAAGGTACGGACCTATCTAGTCAACTCTCTGTCAGCTTCACTAAATTTGTGCACTTCTGTAAACTTTTTGTGATTAATATTGGGCATTATTGGACAGCAATGGCATATGACTGTGGGTCACTCATTGGGACGGGGAGGTGGTTGGCTCACCCGCCTGCTATCTGGCCGGTCCAGGTTTTCAAATGTAAACATCAGATTAAACATTGAGGAAAAGGTGGAGAGGATAAACTCCAGCTGTGATCCCGACCACATGGACAAGCAAGAACATCTGTACATCCATCTCAACATTGAAGGAAACGGTCCTGGCCACATGGATCTTCTGGGGATCTCAACCGCCCGGATGGTGGCCTTTTCTCCCCGCTGAGGTTGAGAGGAGGTTCTGGGTGCACTGGGCTGGTGCTGAGGGGCTTAAGAGGAGCTTCTGCCCTCAGGCCACTGGGATCCTGGATGAGATTGCTGCATAGGACTGTCCTCCGAGGCCATTTATCATACCACAGAGCATGCCTGTCAAAAACCGTGTCAAATTCAAAGCAATGTTTCATCAGCAAAAAGACCTGGGCTGTGTTTCACGGAGTGCTTTTTGGACTACTGTTGGTACTCACTGCTGTATTGCCTGTATTGTCTGTCTGGCCAGAGCCATTAACGTTGATGGAAAAACTACTGGGACACCAAGTGATTGGGCTTGGGACAAATGCTGGCTCGTGGCCAGTTGATACTCCTACAGTGAGTTTTCATCATAACTTACTGGGATATTTTGCAATCTATTCCTCTGTCCTGCAGCATGGACGAGCTCAGGTACTAGAGCGAATCACCAATCCAGTAGACTGGTCATCTGCCACCCTGTTTCGGAGAATAGCAGGTCTCCTCTTCATGCTGCTCCTGCTCCCCGGAGATGCTCGGCTAAATCCTGGACCAGTGACCCCTGGAGCACTGCAGAACTTCGGTGCTGGTTTGTGCCTGAGTGTGTCTGGGACTCCACTGGTGCTGGTGATGAGTGAGCATCAACTTTCTGAGCCAGGCTTCTCCCTTAACAGACTAAACTTTGTTAACACCAGGCATGATATCTCAATGAATAACTTTTCACTACTGGGCTGTGGAGACCTTGATAGGTCCAGTGTTTCTCTCATAAAACCTGCTGCTGACACCACTGTGTGTCGAAACCCTGCAGTGAGGAGGCAAACTTCCAAACTGTCAATCATGCAAAAGTCTTATGGGACCTGAAGCTGAAACTGAGGGAGCTATTAGGTGGACATTTTAACTTCAGAAGCATTATTGCGAAGAGCAATCAGCTAACTCATCTTCTGTCTGACTCAAATTTGGACTTTCTCTGTCTTACTGAAACATGGTTGAAACAAACAACTCCTGAGAGTGTGTTCATGGTGCCCAAATACCAATGTCTCAGAAGAGACAGACCTGATGGAAGAGGAGGAGGTGTGCTTTTTTATGTGAGAGACATCAAATGTGAACATGTGGTTTACAATGCAGGTAACACATTAGAATATGTAAGGATAAAAATAATGTTATCCCAACAAATGTCTTATAACATCATAGGTGTCTATAGGCCCCCTTCTGCAGATGACACTTTCTTTGATCAACTCACAGAAGTCTTGAAAAAGTGCAATCTCAACAAAGAATTGTTGCTTATGGGTGATTTTAATGTGAACTGGGTGGATAAATCTAAGAGGAAAAAACTAAAAATGATCACAGAGAAATTCCAACAAGAACAACTAGTAAATGGCCCAAGTAGCATTGCAAAATGCTCCAGTAAACAGATTGATTTGATATTTACCAACAAACCAGGAGGAATAACTAAAAGTTATAATTTAATCACTGGTTTATCAGATTATAACCAAACCCTATGTGTGAGAAAACTGATTAAAAATAGATTTAGGACCACAGCAACTAAGAAAATGATCCTTCACTGCATATCCAGAGCTAAGCAAGAAGAAATTGTCAGTGAAATTGACAGCTTGAACTGAGATGATGTAGCCTACTGTCCTCTGATGATATGGACTATGGCTGTGATACTTTTATTCACAGAATCAACTCTGTGAAGGAAAGATTTGGGCTAATGTGAGGATAAAGATAAAATCTAAAAATAAAAACAATTGACCTTTGTTTAATGAAAATTTGTGGAAACTAATGAAATCTAGAGATGCTGCACTAAGGAAGGCAATTGAAACTAGAGGAGACACTGACATGTTGATTTATAAAGGTTTAAGGCACAAAGTAATCCAAGAGCTAAGAGAAGCTAAATCTCGTTTTTATCTCAATATACTGAATGAGGCAAAAGGCAACAGTAAATTGATCTGGAAAAACATCGATAATCTCACAAAGAGGGACCCAAAATTTTATTTTAAACTTAAAGTATAGGGAAAGTTAATTGAAGATCAACTTACTGTTGCTTCTGCCTGTAATAACTTTTTTCTTTAGTCTGTATATGAGTTAGGAAAAAAATGTACGAAAGGGAAACAGGATATTGTTCCAATAGATGCTACAGGCCAGGTTTTCGAGCTGATGGAGACTAATGAATTCCAAGTAAACAAAATCATCAGCTCCTTAAAAAGCTCCAAAAGAAGAGAGGCTTTCCAATTTGACACCACGTTTGTTAAATCACACAAAGATATTTAACTCCCCCCATTGCTCATTTAATTAACTTGTCTTTTAATCACAGCTCCTTTCCTGATGACTGGAAATGTGCCATTGTCACGCCTATTTTTAAATCTGGAGACCACCTTGAAGCCAGTACAGACCAATAAGTATACTGCCAGTACTCTCAAAGGTTGCTGAGAAAGTTGTCGTTAAACAACTGACAACATTTCTTAATACAAGTAATTTTGGTCTACATTGTATGCAATTTGACTTTAGAGCAAATCATTCCACCAAAACTGCTACCTTGCACTTAATAGAGCAAATTAAATCAAGACTTGATAAAGGAGGACACAGCCAAGATATTTATGCATGCCATGATTCTTTCCCATATGTCTTATTGCATCACATGTTGGGGGCAGGCTGGAGACATAAAACCTCTTGAGTTCTTATACAAACAAACTCTAAAAACTCTTGACAAAAAGCCAATGTACTTCCATCACTGTAGGGTACTGGAGAAATTCAATTTACTGAGCTTTGACAATTTTAGATTATTCTCAAATTTGTGCCTAGTTTATAAAATTTTGAATGGTTTTGCCCCTCCTCTACTATGTGACTTTGTGTACACTAGCTCAGTAAGTTATGAGGAGCTGCAGTTCCATCAGTACGTTCAAAACTAAATTAAAAAATCTGCTAAAAACTACTCAGCTCTGTAACCACTGAATCTAAATTTCATCTCATGGTCTTCTCATAAATGCAAATAATCTTGCTTTTAATTTGACAGGTTTACATTATTAATTAAGGGTGCACGATTCAGGAAATCTCAAGATTTGATTCGATTCCTTGGGGCCATGATTCAATTCACAATCGATTTGCGATTCAAATCGATTTGCGATTCAAAATCGATTCGATTCTTGATTCAAAACAATTCTCAATTCAATACATTCATAGATTTGATTCTAGATTGATGTTTTGAGTTACTCTTTCCATTTGACTGCGGTAGTCACTTTTATAGGTCTCAAAGAAAAAAAATCACACTGAATCAAATGTAAACATTTACTATTCAATGTCAACCCTAAGTAAGAGTTATTTTCCTTTAGTCCACTCAGTCAATAGAAAACCAAGGCAGCCCTTCACTAATACACAAATAAAAATGATTGCACAGATAAATTGCTAAGTGCAAAACTTCAAATAATAACTTAAATTCATACTTCAAATAACAAAATCAAACAAACAATAGCTGCCTGCTACATTTAACTGCAAAGTGCAAACAAGAAAATTGATCAAATTGGTCAAATTGATCACTATAAGCTGATGATTATTATAACAGATTTTGTTATTGTTTCTTAATTTCTCATGCAGATTAATGTCAAATTGACATTTGTATAGCCTATTTATTACAACATGAAAATAAAGTAATGAAATGGGCACCTTCACTATTAACTGAATTTTATTGACTGTTTCAAAATACATAACAGCTGTTTAAACGCTTGTTGTTTTGCTGCTTTGTTTGTTTGTTTGTTTTTGGTAGTTTGTCATGAGCTTCAAGGAGCGCAGCGAGAAAGTTGAACCAGAATCAACTTTTGGAGAAACACAACCTGTAACGCTGTACAACCCTGCCATGAGGGAAGACAGAAACATTACTGGGAAGAGAGGAGGACATTTCTCTTGGTTTGATAATGTTAAAAGTAACGTTAGGCTTTGCTGACCGGTTCCCGACTCATTTTAAAAAAGACGAGAGAGAGATATAAACATGGGTTGAGCGAGCTAGAGAGTGGATGAAGGAGGCGAGCAGCGGTAGTGAGAAAGCCAGTGAATGAGAGGAATAAAACGTTATTTTCTGATTGTTTCACGGTGGTTGCAAATAAATATCCCCACAACTGCACAAACCTGCAGAGGTGCACAGGAATGCCTGACTAATCGCATTAGTCTTGTCAAGGTCCTTCCCTTCGAGATAATAAAATCCAAAATATGCCCAAATGATTGCCGTCATTGCCGATGGGGCAAGTTGTATTTGTTTTTCTGTCAAGTATTCCATTGCTCGCGGTCTTTCTATGACACACACTTCACTTCCTTCATGCCCCTGGAGTTCAGGCAAAAACTTGCGCAGCATCATTGTGCCATCTGTGGGATTTAGCGAGCTAACACGTCAGGAAAAAATGGGAAACAGCATTGTGGCATGACTGAAAAATATGAATTGAGTCTTGGAATTTCTGAATCGATTCTGAATTGGCAGAGATAGAATCATGATTCTTATGTGAATCAATTTTTTTGCGCACCCCTATTATTAATTTATAGGTGACATTGTGGGTGTATGTGATGTGCTATTGTGTGTAGCTTTGTATTTTGTATAATGTGTCCTGTGTGTTTTTTGCTTTGTACTGTCTGTTATTCTGCTGTTATATGTTTCAATTGTAAGGGACTGCAGATGAAAATTAGCTTTAAGCTAAATTTGGTGCAGTACATCACATGTTAACATTTATGTTTAACACTGTATATGGTCCCAATAAATACAATACAACAATTATGTGTTTCAGTTTAAGCTGGAGGGGCTCCAGGGTGACAGTAAAAACAATGAGGGACACTCAGACAGCCTATTTGGACCTGCTCCTCATAGAACAAGACTACTGCAGGTGAGTGTGTGTGTGGAAAAGTCACATTTTTGGTAGTTGTTTTGTTAACTTGAATACGTGACAGTTGTTTCATATATGAAATGTGTGATGTAAAATATTACACGTGTGAAGTAGAATGTATCTGGCATCAAACACCACCTGCTTGATACTGTGATATTTTTTATAGTCTTCATCCTTTGAGGTAACTGTACATAGAGCACTACTTTTACTGTGGAATCTGCTTTATTTATGGATTGCAGTGATTATTTAATGTGCACTTGAAGAAGTGTCAAACAAATTGGGTTCTGAATCTGAAGACTGGATCTCTGGTTTGGTGAATAATTTTGACACCTGAGATACTGTATTTTCCCAGTGACCTAGTAGTGCAGAGATGTGCAAACCCTCATCTCAGATATTACTGGGTTGTTTCAATTTGTTGTTCAGCTAATTGTATCCTTACTAACTCACCTAAAAATACTCATCAAACCTCTTTAGTGATGCCCGATAGAAACTGACGAGGTTTAAGAACTTACCAACATGTTTTCAGTCACATCTCCTTCTAAACTTGACAAATTCCAGTTTTTTTATGTGTGATCTATCACATGCTATCACATTGATAGGTCTATAGCAAAGCTGTTAGAATTCCTTTTTGCAAATAAAGTTACTTTGTCACAACACCCAAGGACCCCAAGGGCTGTGGATTTGATAGTTTAATAGTTTAATTAGTTGCTGGCCACATGTGAGCATAAAGGCCAACACACATAGGCAGAGACACAGTGCAGTGCTCTCTCTCTCCCTCACTCAGTTGTTAGACAATCAGTCTAAAAGTGCATTCACAAACAAAAATTGTACAAACGCAGATCCATTACGGTTAAGTAACTGTGTTGATCCATTTATCAGAGTTTAGCAATGCAGCGTAGCTCCATGCAGGCCTTATCCAACATGACAAAGCTGCGACCACCGGCACACGTCACCACACACTTTAGAGAGCCTGAATTTTGCAATTAAGACCATAATGACTCGGAGCAAAAAGATAATTGACTTAGTATTTCTAGAAAACACTTTTTGAATGGGAGTCAGTTGGAGCCAGGGATTTTTTTGGAGCCAGCATCTAGCGACCATTGGTGGCACTTTAAGGTACTTCTGAATTGGCTTCAATCTCAAGCTGCTGCTTGTTTTAAACAAATATTTATGATTTTAATCTATATATTTGCTGGATTATATTCTAATATGTAAAATATTTTTTCATCACTGTAAAATCCATTCTCAGTGTATGTGCAGTGGATTCTTCAAGTTTCTACATCACACTTGTGTAAGTTGCATACTGGATCATAATTGGCTCCAAAACAGTTGTGATGTCATGAGAGAGAGGGACTTTTACATGCTCTGTAGTAACCTGGGGTCTCAATTATAACCTTTGTGTACGCACAAAAAGGGGCTTGAAAAAGGTGTGCGCCACTTCCTATGCAAAAGTTGTGATCTATAAAAACAAACTTGACAGGAGAATGTGTGCAACTGTACACAAACTCTGACCCATGCGTATGAACATTTTGGAGACAGGAGAAATTGACGATGCAGATGGTGAGGTGGTGAATTGAAGCGGGATTGTATAATAATCCTCTCACACATATTCCATAAGCACCTCTCAATTTGAAAAGACACAAGTCACCTCAAATCTTCAATCAAAATCCACTCAACATTTCATTAGCACTCTTACCCGGAGTGCAGAGGAGAGGGTCAGTTGTGGAGCGCGCAGCATAGTCTTTCCAATGGCAAAATGGACATAAGTTTTTCATACCACGTTAGAATATTATGGGGCTCTTTGTCCGGCCATTTTTGTAGTATTATGAGATGTGCAGCATACAAATTGATTCTAAGAGTATTCCTGTACTTGAGTTTATAATTAGAGTCTAACCCCTATACAAAATGATGTGGATTTAGAGGTATATCTATCTCAAATATTTTCTTAATCTTGTTTTGGACTGATCGCCAAAAAACTGCAATTTTAGGGCATGACCACATAAGATGACTAAATGTACCACAGCTATTTTTACATTTCAAACATAATGGGGAGCACTTAGACTCATATTTACATTGAATAGCTGGGGTTACATGTAGTCTGTGAATTATCTTATATTGGGTCTCATAGGATTTGTTAGAGCATGTCATTTTCTTTGCATTCATTAAAATGTTTTGCCACATCACATCATCAAGACGGGACCCAAAATTTTCCCACCAGTATGTTTTACTATTAATAGTATGGCTGTTAACATACATTTGATCATAAATATAACTTATGTTTCATGCACATACCATTCATATATTGGTATGGATTGGATGTAACTCCTAAATTGTAAATAATGAAAAAAATGTGCTTAAGGAAGCTTGAATTCAGCCCTGAGTTATAAGAAGGATTTAAGAGTTCCTTCTAAAAAGAAATCTTGTATTTTAGAAATACCAGCATCCCTCCATATTTTGAAACCCACATCTGAACAAGACTGCAAAAATTGGGATTACATACAGTAGGTGGCAAAACAGAGTATTGATTAATTATCCCAAAGTGCCTGTGTATTTGATTTTGATTTTGTTTTGAGAGTAATTCTAATAATAGTTTTTCTTTATCCCCTGTAGTGAAACTGGATCATTTATAAATGGCATATCTGAAAGAACAGGCTCATACCCAGTAGTTTCCAAAACAAGAAATGTAGACTTATGATAATTTTCTATCCATTCTGTGATGTATCTAATTTTGGAAGCCCAGTGATGGTACATTATATTAGGAAGTGCTAATCCTCCTTTGTCCACAGGTAACTGCAATTTCTCCAACTTCATTCTGGGGTGCGGATACTTCAACACAAATTTACAAATCATACTATGTAGTGATTTAAAAAACTTAAGTGGGATATGATAAGGCAACATCTGCATTGGATATACCTCAATATTGAATAGCCATGGTAAAAATATATCTTTATAATGGCAACCCATCCAAGTATTGAAAAGGGCCCCATCTTTGAAGATATCTTCTAATTTCTTTCACCACTGGGTATAGATTCATTTTTATGATTGATATTATCCAAAATAAAAGAAACAAAAATGCCTAGATACCTGAACCCATTAGGAGACAACGGAAAATGAATAAGTCCCAATAAAACAAAGCATCGTAAATTTCCACGTGGTAATGCCATGGATTTAAAATAATTAATCTTATATCCAGAAAATACCCCAAACTCATTAATTATCTTGATGATAGCTAGGACTGAGGACATAGGATTACTCAGAAATAAAATAACATCATCAGCATACAGAGAAATCTTATGTATTTTTTGAGTGTGTGTGTGTGTGTGTGTGTGTGTTTATGCACTGTACATCCAGCCAGCTGTTCCATCCGCAGCTGCTGCAGCTGATGGCAGTGAGTCTGTCTGATGACCTCAAGAAGACCAGCCTGGTCTTTGAGCCAGTCAGCATCGGCACGCTGCACAACCTGCTGCACAACAAGGTAACAAAAACCCATGGAGGATTTTAAAGTGTATTCATTCTATACTGGTGTTGGTGCACGGCACACAACGCAGTGTCACACCAACAAACTGCCATTTTGAGGTTATTACCTTGACTGTGCTGTTTTGGTCTGCTGGTGACTCGCTGTGTGCCACAGTGGGAGGAGAGGCCCAGTAGAGAGTAGCAGAGCACTCTGCAGTCTTGGTGCCAAGAATGAGTGTGTCTTGCACCGCCCGCCTGGTAAGAGCAGGCCAAAAACTCAATGTACCCATGTTCCGTAGTATTTTGGTCACTCTATTTGGTGAAGGCGCACCCATATAAACCTCTGAAACCCTTTATTCATGTTTTGCTTGTATGTCCACTATCATTTGACGTCCTTTAATCTGTTGACACATGATCATACAGAAAAAATAAAGTTTTATTCTGGTTATTCCGTTAATGCCTACAAAAAAGATTAACTACAACAACTAGCAACTAGGAGTAGAAGTTTTGCCTGTGACAGTCGAGTCTAACTGATTTAAACCTTAAAAATAATTTCAGTCATAAAATGACATTTAAAAGTAATTTCATTTTAATTTTTTAATTTTATTTTTTTTTATGCAGGGGAAACATGTTGATTACTGGGTCATCAGTGTGTCCAGAAAAGTGAATTCAGCTTAGAAAGAATCATCATCTGCTCTTTGCAGCATATTGTGGCTGCTGTAACTATAATTAGCTGTGATTGTCACAGCCTCCAACATGCCCACCTATAGTGTATGATTATGTATTCTTTGAGATCCTGCTCCATATCCAAATGCACCACAGTTGCGCCCTGCCAGCCTGGCCAAAAACATAAGTGTTTGGTATCAGCAAGGAGGGATGTTTTCTGTGATTTGGTGATTTTGCTCTGGGGAGTTAGAGTGGGTCTGCTGAATGAAACTGAGTGAAGTGGAGCCTGCAGAGGAAGCACTGGGACTGTGAGGGTGAAATAGTTCACGGAGGAGCTGCCGTGTTATGCTGCGCAGATAGGAAACACCATGGCTGACAGGATGTACCACTCTATTTGAAAAAAAACTTCTCCTTTTTTTGGTTTATAATGGCAGTTGACAACCAGCGTATTAGGTGCATTACCGCCACCTTTGGCTTTGGAGTGTGGACCAGAGGTTAAATCCGACCCATTATTCTAGTCTGTCTAATAAACTCAAAGAAAACGCTACTGCTTGACCCACTTGGCAGGTTCATTAAAGTTTTAATGCTGAGCTCTTGAACTCCAAGTTCTTCCTTCATATATTGTCTTTCTTGATCATCCTTAGAACAATCTATGATCGCATGCGTAATAGTCTCCTCAGCCTGGTAGAAAAAAATATGTGCATAACTGTATCAGCATCAAAAGTATGTCTTAGTATTTCTTATATTTATATATACTTATATTTATCAAGGAGAAGGAAAACTGTAGCTTTCCTTCTGCTTCACAGACTTGAGAGAAGTGACAGAAACAAACTAGAAAAACTATATTAAGACATTTAGTATGTAAAGACAAGCCAATAACAAATGAAATGCATCATTACATATTCATTTCATGTGAACTGTAAATAAATATTGGCATTTATACACATTTACAAGTGAATTTTAGTCTTCAGAGATTTGAGTCAGTCTGGAAAAAATAGACGTGGCATATAAAGATAGTGGAGTGATCATCCTTGCCTAGGACATTGAGGGTCCAGCATTGAACACACACAACCTTGCCTCAAGTATTGAGATGAAAGTAGGATATTTAACCATATTTGGTGAAACATGCATTTGCTTCTGAGGCAAGAAAATTGACAGTTTTAATAGTCATTTTGGGGTTGCCTCGTACTATAAGATGGGCAATTTATTATTTGCCTCTGAATGCTAAAACAGTTAATTTTTCAATGGTTAAATGAAAGGAAGGTTGTGTAAGTTGCATTGTACTGCTGTCCTTTCAAACTATGGATAGTAAACAATATTGTAGCTTGTGAATGTGTGTGTGCTTTCCTCTGCCTGTCCCTGCAGCATGCAGAGTTCCCAGTGCTGCAGGACAGATGGCTGCTGTCAGTTGTGTTGCAGGTTTGTGAGGGTCTGCAGTACCTCCACAGAGGAGACCTGGTGATGAGGGCCCTGTCTTCCCACAGCGTAGTCCTCACAAAGCTCGCTGTAGCCAAACTAACTGGTCTAGGCTTCATGATCCCCAGGTAGGCAAGCCAAGGCCTAACAAGGCTCAGTGCATCCTCATTGAGGGAGGTAAAAGTTAAACTGCCCTCATCTGAGTATAAAAAGTGTTAATAAACCAAAAATGTACTCACTTAAAAAGAGTCTCAAACCAGACTGTGCATGTCCATGAGTTCACACCCAGGCAGGTCTGGTTTTTCATGAAGATTGTTCACCCTGTTAAAACTCCATCAGAAATCCCAGCAGAGTCCTAAAAGAGGGTTTCATCAACACTTCAAACATTACAGTTTGAACATTGAAGCAATTATTTCAAACACTCAATCTTATTTTCAAATGTTTACAAGTTTAACATTTTACTTTCAACCTTACAAATCATAGTTTTAATGTTAGGATTTCTGACAGTAATCTCACCAGACACATTAGCCAGTGTACATTTAACTCAAAGTTACCCTGTTAGAGTTCTCTTGTAAACATACAGTTCTGTTTACATTCTGTGTTTCTCAGCAAAACACATTGTGTGTATTTTTGAGGCCTAACAAACTGGCCAAATGCATTTCAAGCAGGTTTACTCAGACTGTAGCCTGAAAGTATTCGTTGTTTATGCAAAGATGATTTCGTAGTTCCATAACCAATAAGAAAGTCATCAGCTGACTCATTTATTATTATATTATTATTAGATATGCTTTGAATTTTCAGATTATTGGACACTGTGTGAATGGTAAAATATTATTTCCTATGTGCAGTATGTGATGCTCGAGATTACATATTTACAAAAGTGCCAGGTACCCAATGGTCCCCGGCACTGAAAGTGCAAGGACCTATTGTTTTTGTGGAGATGATTATTATTAGGGCCCGAGCATGAAAGTGCCAGGGGCCCAACGGTCCCTGGCACTGAAAGTGCAAGGAACCTGTTGTTTTTGAAGGGATTAATATTATTAATATTCTAGTATGCCGTTGCATTTTGGAGGGGCTTAGGATGCTCAGAAACTCACGAAAATTGGCATGCATGTCAGAACTTGTGAAAATTGCAAAGTTCTGTGGTGATTGGACTCAAGTGTGCGAAGTGGGAGCCATAGCACCCCCAAACGCAAGGCGATTTTGGAACAAAGTTTCTTTGATGTGCATGAAATTCAGTGGGTTCATTGCTCTCATCATTCTCAACATTTTTGAGGTAGGGGTGCTCGAAAACTCACAAAACTTTGCACAGGCAAAAGAAGTAGCAGAACTTGGTATCTGATATGGGTCTTGGGTTTGGGTGCGGCAAAATGGCTCAAGGGCCACCCCTGGAAAATTTCAAAGTCAAATCCCCCACCTTTAAATTTGACGTAGATGTATGATATTTGGTAGGCAGATGTACCATCTCCAGACTTAAAAAAAGCCTTATGGAGCCATACCCTAAGTCCAACAGGAATTCAGACATTTTGAATCAACTTTGCATTTTTTTGCAAAGTGAAACCATTGACAGGTGTTGTATTTTAATGAACTCCTCCTAGAGATTTAACCTGAGTGACTTCAAATTTGGTAGATTAAACTAAATTAATCTAAACAACTTTGTGCTGCTAAATTGTGAAGTTTCTTTAGTTTTCATGGAAAGCCCTTGGTGTAGCGTGGTGGACAATTTTGCCCAAAACATGTTTGGGGCATTAAACAGGAAGTTGTTGTAACTCAGCTTTCCATTGTCCAATCTGCCTCAAATTTCTCATGCTTGATGAGAATCCAGGCCTGAACATATGCACATGTAAATATTGAGTCATAGTCATGGTGCCACCTACTGGCAACAGGAAGTTGGCCTTATGTGACAAACATCATCTGATTTACTTGAAATTTATATGGTGTGGTGTACATGTGCTAAATAGCAACATCACGTCTAATTAGTGGGTGTTCTCTAGCACCACATAGTGGACACAGGAAGTAATAATTCTCTCCTACATGCAATGTCCAATATTCATGTCATTTGCCCTCTGGTAAATGTATTGTTGCATTAATATTTCACTTATGCAGTATTGCTTACATGCAACAGGAATGGAGGCCTAAATGACACATAGTTCATCAAATGTATACACATTTTACCCATTCACACAGCGTCCGATAATCCTGACAGTTCAGAGCCATGTCAACCAACCTCCAGGATCGATATCACGGCTGCACTCCCTCTGACGCATGCAAGGTGCAAGGGCCCACTCATTGCTGCTTGCATAGATGCTCGAAAACTCACAAAAATTGGCACACGTGTCAGAATTGACGAAAATTGCAACACTCGAAATGTGTGACCAGTGACCGTGCTGGGCACACATTTGGTGGCACTTTGCAATAGCGCCACCAAATGCAGGGCCATGTTAGGATAAAGTTGGATGTTCATGAAATTCGGTTGGATTATTGCTGTCATCATCAAATACTCCCCAGTCTAGGTGTGCAAAGCTAGTAGAGACATATCCAAATAGATTGATGGCTGTAATTGCAGCAAAAGGTGGCTCTACAAAGTATTAAATCAGGAACCTGATAACTTTTCCCGCTCTGTTATTCTAGTTTTTCATTTTTTATCAATTTTCAGAACTGTGGCCTTTCTTCATTTGTTTGGTGTTGTAGGGCCAAATTTGTAAATAAAACTGGAAAAGATCTTTTTTTTAAATTTCAGGCTGTATGACAAATAAAGTAACTATTTCAAAGGGTATGATGATTTTCTATAAGCACTGTATTGTAAGTAAGAGTCAGTCAATTCTGGAAGCCAAAGGCTCTGCATAAATCAGTGTGTGACATCTATGGGAGAGTTACATTATGACACGTAGTTGTTTAATGTCTCTGCCAAAGAGACAGAGGCTGTTTGTTTTCAGTACTGAAGGCCCAACACCTTAACTTAATGTTGATACATGAGATAGATGATAACCATCTGCTATTTAAGATACAATCCATCAATGGAGATTTAACCTACAGCTAAAATGAAAGAGAATCTAAATGTGCCTTTTGTTGTTTTACCATATAGTTGTTGGTCTGCAGTCAATGTGTAATTGTTAGACAAGGCACTGTAAACAGAAATACATTATTTACTGGGGAGATGAAATTAGATGGTATGGATGGGATCTTTTCTCCACACTCCACCATTTATGTGGATGCTGTAATGATTTATTCATTAAACACATAGCTTTAATTAGTTAAGTTCACATACAGGTAAAATACAGTTTAAATGTGTCCCTTTTACATCTACAGGTACCCTGGTTATAATCATATTTCATGTGTGTATGTCCAGCAGTGAAAGCCCACATGTCAAACCCTCCATGCACATAGCCCTGCCCCCAAGCCTTTACAGATGGGCTGCTCCAGAGGTCGTTAAACAGCAACCCTGCACAAAGAAGGCAGACATCTACAGTCTGTGTGCTCTGATCCAGGAACTCTACACAGGTAGCTCTCACATACTATCATTACTCATTCTTCTCAAACATTGTATGTCAGGGAATATGTTTTAGGCTTTCCTATTGTTTTGAGGATTTCACAGCCACAGTAGTTTAATCATTTGATGAACAGAATTCAGTTTTGTTCGTTACGTAGTGTTTTTTGTTTTCCCTTTTTCTGACAAACAAAATTGGCCTAATGGACTTTGACTGGAACCAGAAAATAAAGATGAATACATAAATGAACGTCAGGAAAGCGCTGATGATATTTCAAACATGCAATAGTTAACATGTATTTGTTTACAAAGTTGTGATTTGAGATTTTTTGTAGCTTGAGTAGGTGACAGTTTCTTCAAATGGAATATTGCCAGAATCCAACATTTTATACTTTCCTTCAGACAGTGAACCGTGGGGCACAGTGGACCTGGACTTGATCAAACAGGTGATGGATGCAGGCCAGGCCCTGGCAGTGGACAGCATCATTCCACAGCCTTACTATGATGTTGTCCTGGAAGGCCTGCAGCCACACCCACAGGACCGCACATGCAGCCTGCAGAGCCTGTGTTACACACTACAACAGGACATAAAGGTGCATCTCACTCTCTACGCTCCAGTCCCTGAAGGGTCATTGGTTTAGGTTGAAAATTTCAATAGCATGGTGGACAGACAGGAAGTGGAAGTGAAGTGTAAAAATGTCAAAATAAAAGCCAAGAGGATAGAATGGCCATTCTATTAAGAATGTAACACCCAACATTACACAAGCACAGCATAATGTATGGTATATTATTTAGTGTGTTAGTTTGTTTAGTTAGTGTGAATTAATAGCCTAATTAATTACATATGTGGAAACAGCCTGTGTCATCCTTCCCAAACAGTGTTATCTAAAGTGACAAGCAAAGGTTCTCACATGTTAGCAAATTGTTGTTATTAACCATTTCACATACAGATGTCACTCATTTCAATGCCACGGTGGCAGTGACAGGGGTGAAATAATTTATCCAGGAGTAGTTGCAGTGTGCACCAGCAACCACCAGGTGGCACATGTGAACAGTCCAGATGCAGTGTCTGTCTGTCTCTCTGTATAATAGTCATTACAAACCATCCATGATACAGAGAAACGCTATGAAACTGTTTGGGAATCAGTCACAGCACTGTTATATTTTCTGCAGGGCCTCTACAGTATACTAACACATTACACAGTCTTAGTTTCATAAAGGACATTTGTATCATGATATTTAAATCAACCATCCATTAACGAAGTTTAGACGTCAATGTATGAAACATGGAAATTTGCCCACCCCAATATTTTTAACTGACTGGACGTCAGATTCCCACAGAAGCTGAAAAAAAGCTGCTTTGTTCTTCTCAATATTAAGAGTTAAACTGACTCAAAAACACACTGGATGTGTATCACAGAAAACCTGCTGCGTCTCATTTCTGTTCATGTTCAGCAACAGTGAAAAGCCAGTCTCATGGCAATTCATGAAATAATCATTAAATTTAATCTATCTTTTCATGTACATGGACACGATTTTTCAATTTTTTCGTGACACTCAGCACAACATTCAAACTAATGTATTTCAATTAGAAGTAGGTTTCGTGCCTGCAGCACGTTCCTTTTCTGTCAGTCGGAACTCAGGAGCACAGAGGCTGTATTGTTTTTTTCTCATTTGTTATTCATATTTAACTATAATCGATCAATTTTTATTTATATAGCACCAAATCACATCAAAAGTCATCTCAGGGCACTTTTCACATAGAGCCGGTGTAGACCGTACTCTTTAATTTACAGAGACCCAACAATTCCCCCATGAGCAAGCACTTGGTGACAGCGGCAAGGAAAAACTCCCCTTTAACAGGTGGAAACCTCAAGCAGAATCTGGCTGTTGGTGGGCGGCCATCTGCTTTGACTGGTTGGTCAGAATAACAACAATCATAATAATAACAATAACAGCAGCAATAGCTGGGGAAGGACACCAACAGGACCGCGAACGCTCGGCCTGCATCCTGGGGTTTCCTGCGAGATGAAAAAGCACAAAAAACCACTACATCACATTTCTCATGAGATATTATCCTCGTTTTTATTTCATATTTTAATTTTACCAGTCTGGTGTGCAGACCAGACAGGATGTGCTGCATATGAGTACTTTCCTCACTGTCGATTTTAATATCTTTAACATTGCTCAACACAAAACACGAAGATGTCCTTGATAACTCAACAATAGGGGTGCACAATACAGGAAATCTCACGATTTGATTCGATTCCACTTCTTGGGATCATGATTTGATTCACAGTCGATTTGTGATTTGCAGTCGTGGCGAAACATCAAAACTGAACGCCACGCCATGGCCATGCGCTTCAACGATAGCTAAATCTTTTAATAACTTTTGATCACAAACTAGTCTGCCCGCCACCTATACAATATTACACTAAGACCTGTCATGTTTGTGCAAAGTGAGTTTGCTGTTTGTGAGTTTTCAAGCATGTCTAGCCCCTAAAAAACAGCTTCGTATTTTGTGGCGAACAATGTAGATGAACAAGGTCTTACACTTTGGCTGACCAAATTTTATGTGTTTCTAACCTGCTAGGAGTAGTTAGCGAAAAAGTGGCGCTTAAGACTTCCTGTTGCCAGTAGGTGGCGCTATGACTCAGTATGAGCCTGTACTTGCCTTCAGATTGGGACCCTTATCAAGCATGGGAAATATGGAAAAGATCTGATCATGTAGAGTCAAGTTATACCACTTTGTTTGTTAATGGCAAAACATTGAAATTCGCCACGCCACCACAGCAAAGGTGTCCAGTGAAAACTCACCATTTTCACAATATGGAATCATCATAGACTTAAGGCTTTTCTGACTAAATTTCAGATGGATCTGTTCATCCTGCTTGGTACAGCTCATAAAAGTACAGAACATGTACCTCCCCGTCACCAGTAGGTGGTGCTATGAGTATGTCTCAATATTGACACATAGATGTATTCAGGATGGGACCCTCATGAAGCATGAGAAATTTGGGGCAGATTGGACAATGGACTTCCAGTTTTATGGCGAAACATCGAAATTCGCCACATTGCAACGGCAATGGCGTTCAGTGAAAACTCATGATTTTAATAACTTTTGATCACAACCTAGTCTAGATGACATACAAATTTTGAAGTCAATCTGATGAAATCTGTAGGAGGAGTTTGTTAAAATACAAAGCAAGCAAATCGCCAAAAATGGTCGCTTAATTGAAAATGGGCGACTTCCTGCTGGGTTTACGGTTTTGCTCCAAGAGACTTTTTTGTGTGTCTGGGCATGATACATGTGCGTACCGATTTCTGTGCATGTCGGTGAAACATGCTGCGGGGGATACAGTTTGGGGGGCGCTGTTGAGCCATTTTGCCATGCTCATGTTCAGGACCTATAAAATATCAAATTTTTCACCAATTCTGATGTATGTGCAAAGTTTAACAACTTTTCGTGCACATTTAGGCTCTCAAAAATGCGTTTGTTTTGAAAGAATAATAGTTCCTTCAGATCCAACAGGGCCTTTGCACTGTCAGTGCTTGGACCCTAATAATGTTCTTTTATGGCTGCTAAAAGTTCTCTTATCTTGCCACTAGGTGCCAGCCAGTTAGGCTTAAGGACCAACTTAAGAGAGGCAAGGTTTTCTCCCATTTAAAATCTTTATCTGGGGACATTTTTTTTTCAAGAAACCCATATCAAACATATGGAACAAGGGAGGTTTAAATGTAGTTGGATATCACAGGTATATCAGTCAACCTTTTCTTCTGAGGCCAGAGGTGTAGCCATATTAGTCCGCTGAAATGTCCCATGTGAACATATCTGAACCATTTCTGACCTGAATGGTTGTTATCTTATAGTAACAGGCCACATTTTGTCATGACATGTAACTTTGCTAAACATACATGCACCCAACGACGACCCTGTAATTTTTAGGAAAGTTTTTAACCTGATCCCAGATTCATCAACCACTCATTTAATTGCAGGAGGAGACTACAATGCTGTATTAGATTGTGTTATTTATAGGCTTTCCACTCATCCTACTGCTCCTTTTAAGTCTACCATTGCCCTAAACAATCTAATTGGATCTATGAATCTTATCGATATCTGGAGGCTGCAGCCTCTGACTGATAGAGATTACTATTTCTTTTCATACATCCATCAATCATACACAAGAATTGACTATTTCCTAACAGATACCAAATTGACCTCTACTAAATACCACAACATTTTAATTTCTGATCACAGCCCTGTTGAACTAAAAATTGACTTTGGTAGAGCAAAGCCCACGTTTGACTTTTAATTCAACCCATTATTACTTAATGACACGCAGTTCTGACAACAAATAGCCAACTTGATAACAGACTATCTGTCCCACTCTGTGGGAAGCATTCAAGGCTGTTATGCATGGACATTTTGTAGCCTATGAGACCAAACTGAAAAAAGACATACAGAAAGAAATATCAGAAATCACTGCTCAGCTCTCAGCGCTCGAAAGTGACTACAGAACGACTGCCTCGCCTGCTAAACTGAATTAAATATTTAAACTGAAATTCAAACACAATTCTATTCTGTCCAGCCAGGTGAATATGATGCCACTCAAAGTAAAAGAAAAACACTTCAAACTGGCCAGATAAACTACTGGTGTGTCAGCTTAAAAGCAGACAGGCTAACAGAGCAATTCATAAAATTAGAACTAGACCTAAAACTGGAACCTTCCATAGACCCAAAAGAAATTAATGAATCTTTCTGTAAATTCTTTGAGGACCTTTATACATCTAAGACCACTGCTGATACCGTGCAAATCTCTGATTTCCTTCGTGCCCTCCATCTCCCAAAACTGAGCTCCTCAGCACGAACAGACTTAAATGTTAACATGAAGGAGTTTGGCTTGGGCAGTAATTTTGCTTCCTGGGTTGAAATGCTGTATGCCTACCCAAAGGTCTCAGTTATTAACAACTATAATAAATCACTCACTTTCTTATAACAATGCTCCTGCCAACAGGGTTGCCCTCTGTGCCCTTTATCATTCACAATTGCTATGGAGCCCCTTGCTATTAGTATAAAAAATCATCCCATCGCCCCGTTAATCTTAGGTAAAGTTAGAGTTAGAGTTATTATCCCAAATAGATTTATAAACTGAACTACCTGAGTATGATAGAGAATCTGAAATCCAACACTGAAACCTGGAGACTGTTACCTCTGTCTATGATAGGTTTTGTTAATGCAATTAAAATGGTGACACTCCCCAGGCTCCTTCACCTCTTTGAGAATTTACTTATATTTATTCCCAAAGCTTTCTTCAGATTATTAGATTCTATTATCCTTCATTTCGTTGGGGGATTCAAAGCACATTGGATCTCTAAAAAACATAAAACCAAGCCCAAAGCCTAGGGAGACCTCAGCCTGCCTAACTTGTGATACTATTATTGGGCTGCTAATGCTAGTGCATTGATAGTGTTTTGGTAAGACGCATATCCATATTCGCATTTCTTCCATTACCCTCAGATTAGAGATTTCTCAAATGTATATGCACAAATATATCAGACTTTGAGTCAGTTCTAGCCCCCATCGAACTGTGTACGCTCATGAAGCAGGCCCCAGATTCAAAGAGACTCATCTCTCAATTTGTTGATCTTTTCATAGCACATAGCCCGGTTTCCACACAATATTTAAAGGAGGCCTGGGAAAAAGACCTTGCCGTGACTATCGGTGATGAAGGTTGGGAAACTTAAAGCCACCCACAGCTGCTCTAGAAATTCCAGACACTAACTTATTCAATTTAAAGTAATTCATAGACTGCATTACTCCCGCACCAAACTAAACTCTTTTTACCCTTCAGTCTCTCCAATTTGCCCAAAATGTAAATTAGCAGAGGGCACTTTGGGTCACCTGTGATATTATATTGGACCCATGCACTGCCATCCTGGGCGATGCCTGACACCTATGAACTAACCCACCTGCAACAAAAGACAATACAATAGGGTGCAGTCATCGCAAAAAGGAACATTTTAATCTTGTGTGATGTGCCTTCCTTTAAGACCTGGCTAGCAGAAGTCGCCAACCTATTAAACATGAAGAGGATGTGTATATATGGTGTGTACACACTCTGTATACTTGTTTCTCTCACTGTCAATGTACCATATTGTAGACACACATTTAGTGGCTGGTGCCATTTGTTTTGTTTTGTCAGTCGTATTGTCATGTATCCTCTAAGAGCATATGTTTTTCTTTTTTTTGTTTTTGTTTTTTTTTTGTTTCTCCTCTTTTTCTTTTTCTGTCTTTGTTTCTCCATTTGGGTGGGGGGATGTTTGTGTTTGTATTTTTAATAAATTTGAGAACTTATAAATAAAATATTTTTTAAAAAGGCGTTTATAGCCTGTGATTAAAAAATGTGATGTTGCTCATTTAATTTTATATTTCCAAGAATATGTGCCTGAGCATCTTTCTTAAAAAAAAATAGCCTTCCTCAATTAATATTGAGCCATGGCATCCAGTAAAGCGCTCCAATGTTGTGTGTGTGTGTGTGTGTGTGTGTATGTGTGTGTGTAAATGGGAGGAAGACGGGGTTATAAATCTGGACTTTACATTTCACATCCCTCATTTAGTCCCTGCACTTCTCACTTTAATATATTTCATCAAACTGGACATTAGATTGATAATTGCACTCAACCTGTACTGTTAATTTAATTATTTATTAATTATTTATGTTTAATTGTTGTTCTTATCACCTTCATATATTTCATACACTATGTTTCTTTGTCCATAGTGCAGTCCATATTTCCTTTGTACAGTCAATATTTCATTTCAACTTTTATATCTGATTTCAAAACTACTATTCCATTCTGTAAATAGATTTTAAAATTTCAATTTAATTTTAATACTAATTTATTTCATTATGACTATTAAACACCCCTCCCCCAGAAATGTTTGACTTTATTAAATACCAGCAGAGGTCCGCCTGCAGCAGAAACGTCACATTGAGAGAGAAACTGTGCACATTTACACACGAGACACAGCAGCTTAACTTCACTGGATAATTATCTGGATCTAGCGTTAATTAATGTTTTGTGTTCTTCTACACATCCAAAAGATCACACACTGGGTCCAGGTTCATACAGCCGTCCTGCTGATAAATCCTGAGCTCCATCAGAGCTGTTCAGAAGCTAAAAGTTTAATTCTGTTTCCTCTGTCCTGTCAAGTTGATAACTACAGTTTTCAGTAGTTGGGCTTTCGGGGACAATTCTAACCGGCATGTGTCAACTGGGCCTCTTTTCCAGCCACCTGGAGGCTGCAGCTCCCCCAGCACCCCTACTTTCCGCAGCTCCCGCATCAGGCTGACTAGGAGAAAGCTCTGTACCACCAGGGAGTTTTGGAGTCAGTTTAACTCTTAATATTAAGGAGAACAAATCAGCTTTCTTGCAGCTTCTGGGGGAATCTGATGTCCAGTCAATTAAAAATATTGGGGTGGACAAATTTCCATGTTTCATATATGGAGGTCTAAACTGTGTTGATGGATGGTTGGTTTAAATGTCATGACACAAATGTCCTTTATGAAACTAAGACTGTGTAACGTGTTAGTATGCTGTAGAGGCCTGGCAGAAAATATAATAGTGCTGTGACTAAAGAACAGCTGTAACAGTTTAGAAAAAACACATGACTTCCATTTTTGGTTTCAAACACAAAAACATATTGGCTGACTGTACGCAGACCTGTTCATTCTTCAATCCAAAAAGAAAGAAAGATAAAAGGAATTTTTGATTGTTTTTTTGCGATTGGATTCTGACACCAAAAACGGAAAACTGTTTTTTGGTCTGTTTTTTTGAAACAAATAACAGATTTACTGTTTTTTTGTTTTTGAATTACAAATGAATTATGGATTATTCGATGATACCTGGACAGTATACACACTCACATTGTGGAGACTTGCCTCCCTTTTGTGGACAAAAAGCAAGTCCCCATCATGTAAATCATAAAATTTTAGAGTGAAGACTTTGGTTAAGCTTAAGCTTGGTTAAGATTAGTTATTAAACGAGTAAACATTACTTTGTTACATTGTTGGGGCAATATACTTGCTGTTATTAGTCTTGACATGCTCATTGATGTGTTTTTAATTGTTGTTTTTGGACAACAACAGAGATGTATCCCATAATGTAAAGGAATGATATATCAGGCTTTGGATATAATTGTATGAAGGATCAGTTCATTGTTGGTTTGGCTCTGCACATGAGATTGAAAAATATAGAAAATCGCCAGCCTTATCCTTTAAAGCTAAAAGAGCCTGCACAGTTTTTGTACACTGTGTAGTGTGCAAACATATATCTTAACACAGTCACAAGATGAGTTTTCCTTGAATTTTGCAGGACACAGTACATTTTCCGTCCTGCACTATGATCCAGAGAAATGCCTGGGAATTAACCTTTACATCATACACTTATTTGTACGTGTGTGCAGCAGAGCTTCTCCCTGGATGGACAGCTGTGTCGTGGGATGTGTGCTTACCCAGAACTGGGGCCTTGGTTCCAGACTATAACACAGCATGCCGATGGGGATGAACCAGTGCATAGTGGTAATGAGTACAACACACAAACATAAAGGATTCCTATGTATACTGAGAGAGCTAAAGATTAAAGAACTGTGTAATTACACAACAAATGTTTTGGATATATTGCATGTGCTTCAGGAACATCATTTATCACCTGACATCCTCTATGAATAAATGAAGGAGACAGTCTTCTTAATTTACTTTTGGAAAATGTCAGGGCAGTCGTAGTCAAGGTAGCTCCATCATATACAGGAGCAGATATAGTAGTGGACAAACAAGTCCACCTGGACAAACTGCTGCACATAGGAGCAAAGCCAGGGCTGGGGAGAGAAAGAAGTGAATGTGCGGAGGGAGAATGTTTGCTCCACCAAGTGTACCCTTACATACACATGCTTGGTGGGTTTGACTCAGGTGGTGTTGACGAGGAACCGGAGCAGGACAGTGAGATATTGGAGGAGCTGGATGACCTGTCCAAAATCACAATGGAGCAGCAGATCAGCACCATTGAGGTTAACCTCAAAGTGTCCCAGGAGCTGCTGCAGCAGGCGAATAGGAGCCTAGACACACTGGAAAGACACCTCCAGCTGGACCACAGAGGGGAGGATCAACTGAACTCAGTTACAGGGCTTAGAGACGCTCCTCCCTGTATCCATGCCTCCTCCTCTCGTGCCTTCTCTCTCTCCATGTCCTCCACAAATCTTTCTGGATTTAGTACTGCTATTGGACCTCCTTCAAAGCAATACAGTCGCTTACTGCACAGGGGACATCATTGGACAAAGAACCTGGAGGCCCAGCTTTTGAGCAGAGATTGTGAACTCTTGAGCCAGGAAGAAGTGGCTTTGTGGCTGAGTCACTACCCAGCTGAACTGCGATATAAGCAGGACCGGTTGCTGGAACTTTCTTCAGCTTGCTACATGACAGACAGCCATTCAGAGGAAGCTATCCACAGCATAGAGGAGCTGAGCCAGTACAGATCAGCTCTGGACTACAGCCTTTTCAACATCCTCTCTGAGGAGAAGCTGCAGGTATATGGGAGCTGTGATGGGTTTACTCAATAAGACTGTTACAAATGTTTCTTGATACTGAGTTCAGTTTTTGTAACTCTTCACACACCACAACAGCAGTCTGTGAGGATCAAACTGTGGAGAATTTTTGTTGCTTTGACACAAAATACTGTTTTGTTTTGTTTTGGCACTCAAACTCAAACACTGGCAAACCTCTGTGGATTTATAGCCCATTTTGCATGCTATACTTCACATACTCTTTTCAAAACTGTTCAAATTGAAGCAACATGACACAAAATTAAATGACACAGCTATTTGCTACAGTATGCTACATCTACATCTACTTTTACATACATTTTTGCTCAAAATGAGGACTGTAGATTTTGTCCCTCATCACATGGTAAGTGCATTTGGACGAGATCTTAAAGGACCAGTGTGTAGGATTTAGTGGCATCTAGCAGTGAGGTTGCAAATTGCAACCAACTGAATACCCTTCCCCCTCCCCCTCCCCTTCCAAGAACCATAGACATCACCCATTGGTTTGTGGACTCCCGTTTTGAAGCCTCAGGTTTGTATTTTGACCATCGCTATCTTGGATTTTTAGAGCCAGAAGTGAACATATTTGGATGAGAGGGTGGAGGTGACTGAAACGCTAGCTTCTAGCTTTGTTAGCACAGTGAATTTACAGTCTGTAAATAATGGTAATTTTTGCTAATTGCTAATTTTTGCTAGAGAAAAACAACATTTTGTTTTAAACCATTAAAACAAAATGTATTTACCAGAACTGAACATCTGACTCCTGAGAGGGTCTTTTAGTATAACCAAATGCTGAACAAACTTTTTTAGGTGACCAAAATGTTACAATTAACTTTCATGAACTGAAAACACACTGAAATAGTGATGGCTATGGCTACGCCTATACTCTGTGAATCTGGGGTTATGCCATGGTTACGTTACCTAACCAATGTTGTTGTTGTGGTAGCAACATGCCTGTGACAGCACCCACATCCTTAATTATGCATAACTTTATATAACTTAACTTTAGCATAACGTAATAAAATTTAAACAGGTGGATTATATGTGTGAGTGAAAATCATTGGTAGCCCATTGATACTAATGATCGTGCAGCGGTGTTCATAATTTTGCAGTGGCAGTGCACCACTACAGATTGAATATAGGGTAAACACTGCACAAAATTCTACACACTGGACCTTTAAAGCTACGTATTGTGAAATTAAAGGGTCAATACAAAAAGGTCCAATGATCGCAGAGTAAAGATGTGATATGTCTCCTCCAGACATCCAGTTCACAAGATGTCACAGTGGAGGTGTGCAGGCCAGTAGCCAGTGGAGGTCCACTGTTGGATACTCACAACACCAGTAAGACATTGATATTTCCTGTCACCATTCAAGGGTGGAATTATGAGGAAAATGTTTGCTAACTGGTCTCAATGCTTAACTGAAGTCAGTTCCTCTGTTTGTTTTTCTCTCCAGAGTATGAAAGCTCTTCAAACAACTGTGAGGGAACGGACACTGATCCTGGTGTAAGTGGAGGACAGGCACAGTATACACCCAACACTATCATGTAAGGAGACAGACATGGACCTGCTGTATGTGCTTCATATTGTTAAGTGTATTGAAACACCTGTGACTTTGGACTTTAAGACTCTTTGTGGTCGAAAATGTTTTTTCAGTTACTTTCCATGGGCATTAGACTTTGACTAATCAGAATTATCTTTATTGGCCAAGCATGTTTATGCATGTAAGGAATTTGACTCTGGCTTACAATCTTCATAAAGATAAGGATATAGAGATATATAAGGAATGTCTATATATGTGTGAAACTGCTTCTGTGAACTGTAAATAGTGCAAAGAAGTGCTGAGATAAATATTATATGATAAAAAAGTGACATTACTTGATATACATATGTGCTGGTTATGTAGGCTTACAGTATATATAATATAATATAATATAATATAATATAATATAATATAATATAATATAATATAATATAATATAATATAATATAATATAATATAATATAGGTGTGTGCAGGGTTTGTCTCTGGAAGTAAGTCTCTGTTATCCCTTCCCTCTGCTGAAGGAAATCAGTACTATTGTTTCTTCTCCCCACTGAATTTGTCAGTCTAATACTGTAACTCTGTCATTTGGGGTCAGGCAGGCACTGAGTACATACTTTTAGCATGAGTTTAGCTTACTTTGTCTTTTGGCCTATCCAAATATTCAAAATACACAGGCATCAGAGAGGAGGATGATCATAATCTTGCCACTTTTAAATACTGTATATGTATGTAAGTATGTATGTATGTAAAGAGGCAATCCTCCATTTTGCTTTAGTTAGTTTTCTCTTACACCTGGCTCACAGGTGTGTCTCACTGTCAATGCCTCATTTATTTCTTAGTCTAGATGCTTCTTTGCATCTTATTGCCCTCCAATTATTTTAGTAACCATTCATACTCTGATATAGGACTGTAGATTACAAGGAGATACCTGCCTTTTTTCAATCTAAACTTTGTTTGGCTAACAAGATTGCAAACAACCCACTCCGTAGGGGCGGCTGTGGCTCAGGAGGTAAAGCAAGTCGCCAGATTTTGTACAGTATAGAAAAACATGTTGAACTGTAACAGGACTACCACACTCACAGAAAAACAGTTCAATGTTTTTCTATAAACTGCTAATATTTGTACATCCCACAATGCCTCAGTCCCATCCTCCTCTCCTTTCAAGGTTTCAAAGGGCTATTCTTCACTTTTTCCCCTTTCTGCTATGTGAGGAGCAGAAAGAGGAAATACTGCAACTGCAGTATGTGCACAGATTTTGGATAAACTTTTAGACTTTTTCTTTTATATGTTGAGTTAGTGTGGCTGTGAAAGCATGTTGTGGTGTTCTCAACAGAGTAACTGGAGAACAAGCAGGGTTGATGGATGGAGTGTGAGGCTTGAGGCATCTTCACTGGATATTCATAGATTCTGCAACTCTCAATGAGGGAAGAGTAGAGTGGAACATATTAGACAAAATATGATTGACTGAGTCTTTTGGATAAGATCAGATTTTCCAGTCAATGTATTTACATGTTGTGACTACTGTATTTTTTATGTGGTCCAATTCAGAGTAATATTTTACTCACAATCTTTGTGTTTGTGCAGGACTCAGTCAGACATGGCTCTGCTGTCTGAACTCTCCAGCATCACATGCTCTCCAGCTCAGCCTCCAGAGAAACCCCACAGTATCAGTGGACTGGCCCTACCCTGTAACAGTACCCCACATAGCACAGGTAAAACCACACACTGAACACACTGGAAACATGCACTTAAAGCTTTCATGAAAAATAATTAGGGCTATGGTTTGACTGCTAATATTTTTTGACCTGCTGATAATAATAGGTGGATACTGTATATCAATCAAATCTCTATAAAATTTAAATCAACATAAGGAATGCAAGGCTATGCCAAATTGATGCTAGTATCATGAAAAATACTTAACAGATGGACAACAATGAAACTTTCCCTGTCACTCATGTTGTGTTTTGACTTACAGATGTACACCAGCCCCTGATGACAGGTTTTATTGAGGCCAAACTCCCAGACTCCCTTGCCTGCAGCTACCTATGTTCAGTTCATCTCAGGACTGTGAGTTTCATCATGCCAATAGAAAACACAGTAAAGGTTCCCCTCATGCACTCATTCAATTCACAAGTGGGTATTTCATTAGATGACTCTGGACTGACCCAAATCATTCTGTAGGAGTATTAATACTTTAATAATGAATTACCTTGTTGTTAGGGCACCACCTCCTTTTTGGTTAGGATTTGTTAGTGCCAGGAGGGAGCACTAACCCTTGTAACGGGACAGAGTGCACAGTAAACTCTGCAGCCACACATTTCTCTGTTCTGTATTTCTCTGTTTTGTGTCTTCAGGTTGTGCTAGCCCATTGTTGCTAACTTTGGAGGTTTTGAGGTAATTTTCCAGCATTTGGGGAAACAACAGATGTGACTTTTTAGCATTTATTAACTGACACACTGTAGTCTGTACTGTACATTTACTGCCAGACTGACAACTACTGACCTTTTCCTCTGCCCCGCTCGCATCCACTGTCACTTCTCTGCCCCTCGCTCTTTCCCACTTGCTACGCAAACATACTCCTTAAGGGAGCCACGCTACCAATAGTTTCCCAGGCAACGACAAAGGTTGACTCACGTACTGGAACAGCGCTGCACAGAGACTCCCAAACACTATCGATCAAATATTAAAAAAAAATTTTTTGGGCCTGGCGGGGGTCCTCGTTGTGTCATTATGGAGAAACACAGATTCAGTAAATGTTCAGTATGTTCAGTAAACATTGAGTACAGTTAGACCAAGCAGTCTCCATTTGGTTGGGCGAGTTTAAAGTTGTGAAAACAATGGGGGTTTTTTGAATACACCCCAGTTTTCACTGGTAATTTGTTAGTCTGTCCCTCCCGCCGCAGGAAATAATGGATTACTCCTGGAAAGCTATTGATGTAGCACTTTTCTCCTTATGAAAATAACACAGAGATTATTCGACCAATGAGAATTTAGTCAGACGAGAGCATATCGACCAACTAATCGACCAGTCGACCAGCAGACTGCAGCCCTACTTGTTGCAATAAAAGATTAAATATGGATATATTTGGTTGAAAAACAAATACAAGAGATGTCTAAGGAGTTTTCTTGAGTTCTTGGAGGCCAGCTCAAAGAGGAATCTCTTTGAGGCTGTTTTTATAAGTTGGAATAAAACGGGAGGAGTGCTGGTTCTAAAGGGTTTCGCGCTGAATTATTGATGAATATTCAATTTCTTTGTTCTAGGGGCTTTAGGTGTGGCTGGTGCTTTGTAGCCTGCGTCTCCTGAAGTAAGGGAATTTGGGGAAATCTAATTCTGAGTTTTTACATGCATCTTTCACTCCAGCTACCATATTCCATAATATACAGTCCAGACAGTAAATATTTAGACAGTTACACATTTTTTGTTCTTAAGACTCTTTCATTCAATACGAAATATAGTATAATAATATAGTAATGTTGAGTAGGTTTACATCAATATGGAAAGAACTGTGTGGGAGATACACTTAAGTCCTGTTAACACATAGTGCCCAAAGTGTAGAGGTTCAAAAGCAATTGGACAGATACAACAAAATGATCATATTTAATATTTTGTGGAAAATCTTCTGCAGTCAATGACTGGCTGAAGTCTTGGACCCTCAGACATAAGCAGACGCTTTGTATCTTTCCTGGTAATGCTCTGCCAGGCCTTCACTGCAGACACCTTCAATTCTTGCTTGTTGTGGACTCTCTGCCTTTAGTCTGGTTTTCAGCAGGTGGAATGCAGCTCTATGGGATTGAGATCAGAGGCCTGTATTACGAAGCAAGTTCAACATACCCGGGATATCTTTTCGTTATCTGGCTTCACTGAACCTAACATTGGCCGTCCAGATAACTAGTACTACGAAGCTGGTTATCAGCTAGCTCAGTCAGCCCAGGGTTTTCCTATCCAGCTACGAGCATGTTCATGTGAAAGAGGTGGGGTTGTTAATTATGAGCGACATCATCAGAACCATGAATGAAGTACTTCATGATATGAGATGAAACAGTGATACGAAGTACCTGCAGAAAACGTATATTTAAGAGACAGCAAAAAGTCATATTCAAAGAAGTGAAATGAAAATGACAGCCTGTAATCATACAACAGAATAAGAAGATGTAGAAACACTAGCAATAATTTCCACATATTAAAAGTAGGCTACGGCTTAAAATACATGTAGGAATTATTATATATGACTTAAGTACAGATAGAGTATTTTTTGCTATTTAGTTAGATGATGAGGAAACCATTCTGAATATGTCCCAGAAAAAAACAAACTTAAAAGTAGTGCCAGACTGTCTCTACTACCGAAGCAAAGAGTGGAAAAGTAGTTGATGATGAGGTCTATCTGACCCAAATGTTGCATTTATAATCATGGGAGCCAATTAACAGTGCATGGATTATTTTTCTGATAAAAGACAATATTTCGTTTTTATTTCTAGTTATCATCACACAGTTGTCTCTTGTTATTCTGAGCTGCAGTGATGGAATCAGAGTGTAAAATCATCCACACTGTCAGCTGTCACACTGGGGATAAATAAACTTTATACTATTGAAATGCAGCTAAAATCATCATTATGTGATTAGTGTCGTAAACGATCTCTCCATTTGTTAGAAGCTCTGTTTTAAAACCAGAGTGGAAATAGAGAGTCTGGAACAATAAAATGTTTCCACTGACCTATTAAAATATATATTGCTTTTTTTACTTGTCACTTAACTGTAAACTCAGGACTTTTGTCAATGTCAGGATCTTGGAATTACTTTTTTTCCCAGTGATCTGATTGGTCAGTGGTTGGAGTGTTGACAGGTTGTGATCCAGTCCTCTGAAGTTAACCTGCACTGGAGCAGGTTAGCTGTTCAACATAAGTTACCATGGTGATGTACCCCGGTAAGAAGTGAACCAGCATCATAGGACTAGAAACCCAGACTTAAACCTGAAGTTACATCACTAACCCCAAAACCTGCTTTGTAGTACAGGCCTCTGGTGATTGACTCGGCCAGTCAAGGATACTCCACCTCTTCACCCTGAAAAGCTCTTTGGTTGCTTTGCGGGTATATTTAGGATTGTTGTCCTAAGTTTTGTTTCATCAGTCCTTAGGACTTTGTTCCAGAACTCTTCTGCTTTCTTTTTGAATGTTGTTGTGAACTGCAGCCTTCCTTTCTGTTTTTGAGGATTACTAGGGGTTTGCATCTTGTAGTGAATCCTCTGAGGTTCTGTTCTTCAAGTCTTGTCTTGATAGTTGACAAGAAAACATGTCTGCCTACACCATGGAGAGCATTCCTGATTTGCTGTCTATTCATAAAAGGCTTTTTATTCACCATACAAATAATTTACTGCTCATCCACAAGACTAGTGCTCTTTAGTCTACCCAATTGTTTGACACTTTCTAGTTTTCCTGTGTTCATCTGCTTCTTTAGAATGTACCCAACCATTGATTTTAGCAAACCAACTAGATTTTTACTTTTTTTCAGGATCATTATTATCTTCTTCACTTGCATGGTCACCTCTTTACTCCTCATATTGACAGACAATTCCACCTTAACCTAAATAGCAACTCTAAATCAAATCTGAGCCGTGTGTAAGCTCTTTTGTGCTGAACTAACATTAAAATGACGCACAGCAGCCCAAAAAAATTTAGTAGCCACATGTCCAATTTTTGAACCCTTGCAATTTTTACACTGTGTTAAAAGTCCTATATCTCTCACACAGTTCTTTCTATATTGATGTTAACCTACTCACATTAAAGGTGAGACTTGGCATTTTATGTACTATCCATTATTTTATTTCAAATTGAATATGCACAGAGACCGAAGAACAAAAAACTGTGTAACTGTCCAAATACTTAATGCCCTTCACATTTGGATACACTGTATGTTCTGTGTTGGTCCAAGAATATTTGAGAATATTGTCCTGTAAGACAATAATGAGTTCTTAAAGCTTACACATATGTGCTGTGACACTTTTCAGCCTCCACCTTTCAAGGTAGACTCTTCCAGCAGTCCCCAGGGCTTCATCACAGCCAGCCAGGTAGAGGGGCTGTTCACAGATACTGAATCTCCCAGCCCCAGCGTCCACAGATGCTGCAGCACTATGGAAGGAGAGCAGAAACAAGAACAGGAAGAGGAAGGAGCAGGAGAATCTGAGAAGGAGCAGAGTGAAGAGAGACAGGAGGAAATGGATGGAACTAGTCAACGTCAACTAGGGGTATATGTGGAGGATGAAGAGAGGGACAGGGCTGACGAGGGACTTGAGGAAATGGAGCAAGGATTACAGAGGGTCAAAGAGTGCAAAGGAAAAGAAAATAGAGAGGAGGAGGGTGAGGGAGGAAAGCATGTTGTAGAGGGCAGTGAGGAAGAGGAGCATAGCTGGTGTAACCCACAGAGAGGTGAGTACCAACAGGCTGTACAAACAGCACCAACATGATTGATGAAGTGCTGTGTGCAGGACTCCTGCAGTACAGTGTATCATTAGAGATTAATGTTCTGCATTTAAATGGTAAATGGTAAATGGACTGTACTTGTATAGCGCCTATCTAGTCTTCCGACCACTCAAGCGCTTTTACACTACGAATCACATTCACCCATTCACACACATTCATACACTGAATGGGTACATGGGCTACCATGCAAGGTCCCAACCTGCCCATCAGAGGAAATCTAATCATTCACACACTGATGGTACAGCCATCAGGAGCAATTTGGGCTTAAGTATCTTGCCCAAGGACACATCGACATGTGGACTGGAGGAGCCGGGAATCGAACCACTGATCTTCCGATTAGTGGACGACCCGCTAAACCTCCTTTAATAATAAAACTGTACTCACCAAGTTAATAGCTCATATGTTGGAACATGGTGACAACTAAAAATAAGTCTGATGGGTCAAGAAACATGAGCAATGATGATCAGAGGGGCAACCGAAATCTGATCTCATGCTGCACACACAGCATGAATAGTTTTTCACACAGTGGCAGGGCACAGTAAAAGGCTTTATTTATTGATGAGGTATTGAAGGTGTGCTGGTTCCTACAAACTGCAGTAAGAGACTCTCCTGTTTCTGCTTAGTCCATTCTCGGCCATGTCTCATTTTGAAGATGCATTTTGATGAATGATAACTGTGAGCACTAACCTTGGTCAGTGACAAATACATTACGTATCCTGTACAGTAGCTGTTTCACAATAAATGCGATTCATCAGGTGAATGCTTTTAATGTGAAGCAGCAGCAGTAGGAAATGTTAGGTTAGCATTAGAAGTAACTTAATCCAGCTCTTAAACAGCCGTAGGAGAGTGAACAGCAAACTGCAAGGTTGATGTCAATTAAATGAAATTAAAAACAATTATAAAAATGATAAACTAATAATGAACACTACTATATAAAATAAACACATTTAACTACAAAAAAGGAACTTGACTTAACTCTCAAATATTGACATCTATTTAAAAAAATGCAATATCTGTAGTATAATTTCAATCACAGTCCCTCTCACTACTGGAAACATGTTAAAACTACAGATTTTAGTTTGAAAGCTTGCCATCAAGTCTGGCAACCGTCAACTATTCCTTGTGCAATGCTACTTTATTCATTTATCCCCATAGTTCTTTAGAAAGATGATAAACAGAACTGACCAGCCTTGGATGGTTGTGATCATTTAGTCTTCCAGACTGATTTGGCTCTCAAGGGAAAATATTCTCTGAAGCCATACTGAAAGAACATGCTAATGTACTTATAGCTCAGGGGCACTTTACATAAAAATAACAATAATAAAAACTTAAATCTAACAGATAAATATTTTTTGAATTCAGTGGAAGAGCGTTTCCATTGTGGTTTATGGAGCATTATGCATTTGACTTTGCTTTACAGATGTGGGATCAGAAGTGGGGAAAGAGGAGGATGGAGATGATATTGAGGACAGAAGGAAGAAATTAATAGGATTATCTGGCAATTGTGAAGAAGTAGGAGACAACACCTTTGTTAACATCAGTAAGCAAAAAGACATGACGGTGTAACAAATCTTGAACTGTGTGACCTTCAGTTTCATTGGGAATAGTGCAATGTGTGCATTATTGGGTTGTAAGTGTCTAAGTCTTGGATTGATATGTCCATGCAGGTGACCTTGGTGCAGACACAGTGGCTGCAGATCCAGAGAACAATATAGAGCTCAGTCCCCATTTATTGGAGGACACCAACAGGTGGGTGACAGCAGCTACAGTGTTTGTTACATGTGTGCCAGAACCCCTATCAACTCATGACCCTCCAGCCCAAATATGAACGGCCAGACACGGGGAGTAGCGGAAGCATTAGCAGTGAAGTCAACTGCTGACGGTACTGCTGATTGATTATGGATATACTGCTAGTATCAGACTGTGGAATTTAAAAAAACATTTAACAGACTTGATTCTTGCTTATTTGTTAAGGAAGAAGTAGCGAGTAGAAATATTGTACAATAGGAACTAGAAAAAGAGCTGAGAGAGCTGAGAAAATGTAGACATGTAAAATGAATTGAAATGAATATCTAAGGAGCTATGAGCTGAAATGCATTGCTAAAAAAGCTGAAAGCTAAACTGTATTATTGTCAAAGTTGTTCACTTGTGATAAGTTGAAAAAAACTTATTTTAAAAAGTAGAAAAGGTAGAAAAAAAGTTGCAGGCTTAAAGTTTAACATTTGAATGGTTTCTGTAGCTTAAAGTACACAGAAGTAGTAGTTGGCCAAAAAACACACAGAAGAACAATAAATTGTAAAGCACTGCTGAAAATGCAAAAATCTGAAATTAATTACTTATTTTTAAAATCCAGCCTTGTCCGTGGCTACCTGGTAAGCTCCTTTCATCATCTGGAGGCTTTTAGCTTGAAAAACAAGTTTCATCCTGAGCTTCCTGTTAATATACAGTTACTGTTAGTGACTTTTATGTTGAAAGACTAGGTCCATCCCTAGTTTCCTGTTAACATACAGTGACCGTTGGGAACTTTTATTTTGAAAAACAAGCGTCATTCTGAGCTTCCAGTTAAAATAGAGTTACCCTATTGGGCTTTTATTTTGAAATATTGTGTGGGTAAGTGTTTGTGTGTGTGTGTGTGTGTGTGTGTTTCCTTTAAAACTATAAGAAGTTAGACAAAAAGTAGTACTTGGGTGGAATAAACCTTTAAAACTATATCATTAGGCTGAAAGTACTATTAGGGTGAAATAAACCTTTAAAACTATAAGTAGTTAGAAAGTCACAATGTTCACCGTGGTTTATGGTAAAAATGGTATACTGGCACAAACACATTTCATTGTGGGTTGGCTTGGTAAAGCACAGCTAAAGTGAACTGACCTGGGCTAATTAAAAAACCCTACAAGTGTGTTTTGGTGAGCCATTAAGTTGGCGACTGCAGTAGCACCTGTGACTGGCAGACAAATCTCTTCTCTGTTATCTGGAATCTGGACATGAACTGAAGTTCAACAGAAAGTGGGTCATGCGGTAAGACAATGACCCTAAACATACAAGTTGCTCTGCCAAAGAATGGCTAGAGCAGAAGAAAGTGAATGTTTTCGAGTGGCCGAGTCAAAGTCCTGACCTCAATCCTATAGAAATGCTGTGGAAGGACCTGAAGCAGGCAGTTCATGCAAAGAAGACCAAGAACATCCCCAAGTTGAGACTGTTTTGTAAGCCAATATGCAGAGTTGATAAACAGTTACCAGAGACGTTTGGTTGACATAATTGCTGCAAAAGGGGGTCACACCAGTTACTGAAAGCAAGGGTTCACATACTTTTGCTTCATACAAATATGTAAGATTGGATAATTTTCCTCAACAATTTTCCTCACCTTTATCTAGTTTTAGGACTTGTGTAAAAATCTGATCATGTTTTAGGTCATATCTATGCAGAAATAGAGACAATTCTAAAGGGTTCCAGAACTTTCAAGCAGCACTATATACACCAAAATAGCAGTTACACTTGTAGAAGCCCACATAGTCCATGTACCTAAGACCTACCACTTTGAACTGGTTGTTGCACTTGTACAAATAAAATAGGGCCCAAACTATTAATTATAGAAGACATACTTTCGGCAATGCACATGACTGTGCTTATAAGCTATATTACTGATTATATTATTCAGTGACCTGGGAAGATGGGCCCCCTCCCTTCCTGCTCATGCTTCAGTGACCTCTATCTGCTTGGTTTTGACTTTAAATTAATAATTCCAGGATGATTATTATTATTACGGTAATTTAACGATTGTGTTCTCCTTTTTCAGAGCCCATTCAACACTCGATGATGTGTTGCAGGGCTTCGTAGTGGAGGGCATTAGGGAGAGCCCAGGACCAAGTAAATGGGTCACTATGATGTGAGTACCAAGCACACACAAATGCAACTGGAGGTTGGTTAAGGTGTCCCTGATAAGATTTCAGAACTACTACTTGTCTAATGCCTGGGACACAGCCTGTGTGAGAAGAGGGTGTGCATCGCGGAACCTCTTTTCATTTCGGCACCCATGTTAAAAGTTTAGAGCAGCCACACAGCCAGCGTGAGCCATGCATCTTGAGCGGTTACTGTGGCGCATCACCTAGAGATTCGGGGTCTTGCCTAATTTTTCCGCGTGACGCATGCAGTTCTCAGCAAAAATAGACAGGGAAAATGATCAGCTGACAGTCATATTGACATCATACCAGCAACATTACACCTTTCACTATGGTTTCAGTGTCTATATCTGTACAGTATGTCACAGACATTAAGTGCCACCACTGTGGGTCAGCCTGCGCTGTGCATCCCGAGGCAGGCAGCCTCTGTGGCAGGGAGCTCAGGCACGGAGAGTCAGTAAAACGTGGAGCTTCTTTCCTCTACTCCTACTCACTTTCTGTGATATTAGTTCAAACTGCGGCTCCTGCCTCTTGTTTTACCTGCTTCCAGGCAGAGATTTGGTGTTGTTATTTTCCTTATTTGTTGTCAGTTTCCCTCCTGACAGTTAGTTTGGAGGTTTGTTTTTTGGAGTGTGTTTGGCTTGTTTGGGGAACTTGGTGTCCTCTGGAGGGATTCTCTTCACTTGGAGCAGTTACAGTGGGCATTTATCAAAATAATAATAATTGATCATAATAATTAATAATAACAATAACAACAACAACAACAACAATAATAATAATAATAATAATAATAATAATAATGATCATTATAATCGATAAAAAACCCATTCTGTGTGAGGAGTATGTGTGACTGCCACAGAAGTAGCCCCAGCCATGCCCGTCAGAAAGAAAGCCGCTTTCACCTCATATATTATTTATTTATTTTTAACAATTGAGCACACGCTTCTTTTTCTGACTAAATATAAATGAAATTTATAATAAAATGATATGAAACATTCTACTATTGATGGCTATTATCAAAGTCAGCTGTCTGTGTGGAAACCACAGGCCTGCGAGACAGAAGTCAGTGACGCACATGCGCTGCTCAAGCAGAGGTAGGCTGTGTGGCCTAGGTGTAAAACTTGGTCCAGGGCAAAGTCCAGCTGGGTGACAGATGAAAGTTGACTGAATAGTTTGAGTATGAAAATTATTTGAGTCATATGCTATGGCCTTCAGATCTCTACCCTGCTGAACACCTATGGGAGATTTTAGAGTGATGTGTTAAACATGCTCTCCACCACCATCATCAACACTAAATGAGGCAGTAACTTCTGGGAACATGTGTATCCCTCCAGTAGACTTCCACACACTGCAACAATCTATGGCATGGAGAACTGAAGCTGCTGGAGGCTCGTGATAGAACAACACCTTGCTAACACACTGCAATGAAAAGGTTTTCCTTTCATTTGTCACCCATCTGTATATTAACAGCTTTTTCGTTTTGAAATATGTTTTCATGGACCACAGTGTGGGTCCTCTGGATAGTTATCCAGAAGACCCACACTGTGGTCCATGAAAACATATTTCAAAATGAACACCAGGACTTGTATAAGACCTGCTGTGAATATTCCAGGGGCCCTAATTACTAAAAACCCCAAGGCTAAAAGAAGCTCCTAAAAGGGCAAGTTAGGAGGAACTCCTAAAGGTAAGGGGTCCTAAATGTAGGACTCGTACATTTTTGTTCTAAGAGTAATTCACAAAAAGTATTAGCGCTAAAAGCAGCTCTTAAGTCTGAGAGAAGTTACAGGAAGCCCAGAGGACTCCGAGTCACACAGACCTGGTAAGTCAGCTGCTGCAGCTAACCCTAACCCTAACCCTTTTTAGTCAGTTTTTCAAAAAATGGGAGGGATCAAGCTCACCTAAAAATTGAAACTCTCCAATGTCACAGGAGCTGATGGTTTGCGCAACACTCCGCTACTGGGAAACTAGAAAAATGTAGTCTGCTGGGCAGATTAACTTGCAGTATCTATCAGAATTTTTTTTATCAAACAAAGAATGCTCTTCAGAGGACAAATTGCTCTTAAATCCTTTAAAGGTTCTATATGTAGGAATCTGAAATTTTCTTCTCATTAGTGACATCTGTGGCCATTAAGTGAGGTCCAGTCAACATTCTGGTGACTACTGCAGGTGATGTCTTTTTCCTCTCTTACACTACTCATAATAACATAAAAGATCTCTAATGTTGTGTTTTGCAGCATGTTTCAGCAAAGCATCTCTTACTCACAGTCAGTCAGTTCCCCACTCCCCCACCCCCCACTGTACGTGCACTCGCTCACACACAAAGACACACACAGATGCTCCTGCTGCACCGTGGCCGCTGGCTGGTGAGAGCCAATCTGCACCACCCAACTTGCACAAATCATCATCATACCATTTGAACCTGACCCGACCCACAAACCACCAACTTTTTTTCAATCAATCAATCAATCAATTTTTATTTATGTGGCGCCAAACAAAAGTCATCTCAGGGCACTTTTCACATAGGTCAAGACCGTTCTCTATAATTTACAGAGACCCAACAATTCCCCCATGAGCAAGCACTTGGCGACAGCGGTAAGGAAAAACTCCCCTTTAACGGGTAGAAACCTCAAGCAGAACCTGGCTCTTGGTGGGTGGCCATCTGCTTTGACCGGTTGGGTTGAGAGAGAGTCATAACAATAACAATAACAGCAGCAATAGCAGTAGCAATAGCCAGGGAAGGATGCCAACAGGACTTCGAAGGACCACGAAGGCTAGGCCTGCAACCTAGGGTTTCCTGCGAGATGAGGAAGCACAAAAAACTCCGGGGAAGAAGCCAAGTTAGTGACATGCATTGATGTTACATGAATGCATACAGATGGAGAGGAGGAGGAGAGAGGAGCTCAGTAGATCATGGGAAGTCACCAACCATGTTTACTTAAACCAGTAGGCTCAGTGAGCTGTTGGCCAGGGAGCAACGCGCTGTGGTCAGGGAGCAACATGTTTTGGCTGGGGAGCAACGTGCTGCGTTTTTGTTGTGAAATATGTGCTTATTACTACCTTTGAAAAACAAACAGGAAAAACAAAAGGGGTAAGTTATGCTCTGCTATAACTCTGGAGCTTGTTATCTGCTTTGTTGAGGAAATAATATTGTTTTTAGCTGTGTGCACGCTTGGGAGAGGGCAACTTGTCATTGCAGGGGTGTTTTGTGCTGAAATGTGTAGTGGTTGACAAGGGCAGCTCGCTGTCTCATTAGCTAGAGAGTTAATATCTGCAGGGTCTTTCTACTCGGATAGCACCATTTTTGTTGTGTTGTGTCGTTATGCTGGTGGTTTGTTGAAGTTAGCGGGAGAGAGGCAAGGCACTTGGGAGCGTGCAAAAACGTCACTTCTGTTGGAAATCCAGCCTGGGTCCTTCAAATAGAAATCAGTCCACAGGCTGTTACAGACAACTTGGAAAGTTGGGGAAGGTCTTAATTTTTACATTACATTACTACCTGTTCACTCATTGGCAATAAAAAACATTAATACATGTGAATTGCTTCACAATTCTACATAGAGAACCTTTAAGTGTACATTAATCAACAACCACAGTAAATATATAAAGCTGATTTCTCGGTGCTGTAAATTTACCCATCAAAGGATGAAGAGCTTTTTGATCTACTGAAAAAAAACAAAAAACAACACAATATCAACAAGCAGATGGTGTTTGATGATAGATGCAATTCACTTGACAAGTCCATCTTATTTATCTTCATGTATGAAATCTGTGTCACAGAGTATAAAACCCATAACTTAATGAAATCTTTCCATGTATCTTTCTTTATCCTTCTATTGTTTCTTTCTTCATTGTTTGATTTCACATTCACTAACACAGATCGGCCACCTGTCAATCAATTACTGTGAACATACTAGGTTCATTGATGAAACATGATGTCATCCACAGCAACAGGTTAAATGCCACCCCTTCTCTTAGTTTAGGAGTTCTCTCAGTTCCACACTAAAAGTTGCTTTCAGCAGCTTTGTGAATTAGGAAACTCTTGGAGGACTCCCAGTAGTAAGACAAGATACCTTGTGAAAATGGCTCCTGGTCCTCAGGTGATTCATCTGATTGATTTTGCAATCCTAATTTCTTCTAGGCCTCTCAGAATAGCAACAAAATATGCACAGTGCATAATTTTAGTCTTGTTATACTGCTTGATACCTCTGTATTATAGAGTTGTTGCAGTCAGTCTTAAAATGACAAGTATTCATATAGTTATGCACTGCACAATATACAATATAATAGTGCCTCCCATGTCTAGGTGTCAGGTGTTTGAGGGGCAGACTGATGATGGAGGAGGAGACCCTGCACACAAGCTGTCGGAAAACACTGTCAATTGGTAAAGTTTAAGATGTGTCTTGTTTCTTTTTCCCAAGTTAAGACAGCCTTTTACATACAGTGTATTTGTGAAACTGGGGGCAGAATATGACTATACACAAAAAGACATCTTTGACAGATTAAAAAAGCTTTGTGTACACATGCTTGCTGCTCCACTAATCAGTCTGAAAACCTGTCAGTCTAATAACAGGAAAAAATTACAATTTCCCAGACTGTCGCACCTGATAAAATTGACCATACTAAAATAAATGTCAGTCAGCGCTCTGCCTGTAAACAAACAGCACTGTTACAAATTAAGTGCAGGGTAAACACGCTAAATTAATACCATACACATATTGTACATGCTTGCTTGCATTTTTTAGCTTTCTAACCTACAATAAAAGTTAAGGCAGACCCATTTTATAAAATTATTTAGAAAAGTGCAATACCTCAGAGTGTTTGCACCCCTATGTTACCCAAACAATACTTCAGTTGATTACAGTACAGCAACATGGAGGCAGCACACAAAGTACAAAGGAAATAAGTTTATTTCAGCGGAAACTGAAGTAATAGCTGACAGCTGCAGCCTTTAAAGTTTGATTTAACATGTTTAGCTCACAGAAGTTGTGGCAGAATCATATGAGTTGAATTGAAATGTTTGAAACTCTCAAGTCAGCTGAACTGCCTGCTTTATTATTCATGATCCACAACAGTTGGCTAGTAATAATGCTGTTACACCATATTTAAAGGCCAGCTCTAGCAGTACACTCATCTGAATAAGTCCTTGAATTAATTATTTACAAAATATCATTGTTTTTCCCAGTTGTGACATCACGGTGACTGGCGGATCTGATCTGTGTGTTTTAGAATGGTGAAGTTTCATCAGTGCCACTTGAGTACAGGGGGACCAGATTCTTCATCAGCCAAACAAATCAAAGGAAACTGTTGTGTTTGTGTGAAAATGCAGATTAGTTTTGTTATTAGTGTTGTACTTCCAAGGATATTTTGTTTGTAGTGCACTGTTGCTAGTTTGCCATTTCCAGGAAAGTTTGTGATTCTATCAATTTTTATAATTTTACTCCAATTTACTAAAGCCAGTGCTGTAATCATTTTATACTGTATTCACCTGGTTTAATAAAGGTTTAATAATATTAATAATATTTTTTTTATTCAATTCATTTTCAGAAATTATTTTGATGTACACAGATCATTTCTTTAGCAGCAGGTAGAATTCACACTATCCTAGAGGTCTGATTGAGTCACCAGGTTCATACATTACAGGCATTTGAGCTTAACATCTCCATGAAATGAGGACAAATGAAACATTGTATACAAAAGTGTTTATTTTACTTTGTGCTGTATAAAGATATGAGGATAAAAGTGATATACAAAGACACCAATCGATTTTAAAACAATGCCATCCCTCCACCAAAACAGCCTGTGTTTTCTGTGACAGATCTCCTCTCCTCAAAGGAACATAAATCTGAATGATAAATCCCCCCACAGCAAGAACATTCTGAATTTCATACTACACACCTGAACCCTCACAACATGAACTCTCACATTTGTCCATAGATGTGAAGGTGAATATGAATGTTAGAGACCATGCTAGCCAAATTAATGGCATTAAAGGCGGGCTCTTCTTGACTTTGTACTGAACTCCTTTGAGAAATTTACAGTGTAGCACAAAGCCAAGAGGTTGTGTTGAGCAGCACAACAAGCTAGTGAAGCTGTAAACGGAGGCACGTGTCCACACATGTTCAGTGGTGTCTGCGGTGCAAGGAAACTCACTACGGAGGGTTACTATCTTATCGCTGTTTTTACTCTTTGGAGCTGTTTCTAAACAAACTACCATCAGGGTGAAGGGACATGTCACCCAGTGCAGCGGTGTGGCTCATTAATGTGTTTTTATTAGTTTTTGGACAACAACGAAGGTCTACAGCACAGAGGAATAAAATATATCAGACTTTGGTTACACACACAATACTTGTTCATTTGATCAGTTCATTGTTGGTTCGGTTCCAAACATGAGATCTGATGACAATGAGAAAAATATAGAAAATTGCCAGTCTTATCCCTTAATACTACTACACCCTTTGATTGATATCAATTAGTCTGTTGTATAATACAGGAGTATCTGTATCACTCACATGCAACACTAGGTGCTTGATCCTTCAGTGAGCTCACCCTTTATAGTCCAGCAGCCAAATCCAGCACACACACTATCCACAGTCTCCAGTTGTTGATCCATCTTACATCACAAGGTGAAAGTGGCCTTTCCTGTCAGGCTCGACTACAGAGAGGTGCTGCAGGACCATCAGCTTGGCATCAGTCACCTTCATTTTCATCTGCTTCATTTTCTGCACACTGAGGGAGCCACTGCAGGACATCAGGAGACAGGAAGGCACTGTTACACAGAACTTTACTGTAATATAATCTAATAACAGATTTCAATTCAAGTATTTTAAATAGAACGATACAGTGTTGCATTACACACAGATAGCAAGTTTTCAGACAGACTCTACTGAGCAAATCTGTTTAGTAAAGAACAGTTTAACTGAAGCATCAGTTTTGTCAACAGATTTGTGTGTTCATCTCCTCAAAACTAATACAGTTGAAGAATCGGTGAGGACATAAGCAGCGCTACTAAGAGGGAAAGGGGTCATGTAAGTATTATACTTGTCTATTTTTTGTGTTTATCAATGATGAGAGCCATACAACATGTAATACCATAGTGAATGTGCTATAGGACAATGATGGATATCCATCTTCCCCAAGTAGCTAAAACCTGTCCAGCAAACAATGCTGAGTCATGTTCAGTCTGATTTGAGTTTTGTTGTTCGGCTCAGATTCAGTTGTCTCTGTTTTGAGATGTTTCAGCATTTCTTTAAGCTGTTTTTTGTCTCAAATCTTTACATCACTGCTCTGATTTTTATGACTGCTGAGCTCACAACTGCTGAGTTGTGTTACCATGACAACAGGCAACCGTGAGTTGTCATGTCTTTAGCTGCAGGATAACTGCATAGAGTTTTTAATAGGTAAGAGCTCAACAGTTTTGGTATGTTTGGAAGCATTGACTCATAAAACGCACTTAATGTAAATGTTTCCCCCTTTTTTTAAAATATGGAAACATTTAAATTGCATGTGAAAATGCACCATAACCAAACCACTAGTCTACTCAACTGCGACTTATGATGTTTCTGAGTACAATGTTACAAGGGCTGTCAGTCTGTTGTCCTATCATAGAGAAGAGATGAGTCTGTCAGTTCTCTGTCACAGTGCACTGTTAAAGCTTTACAATACAATACTGTACAATAACTGATGTAAGAAATAACAGTAGTTATGTATTTTTAAGCATGTGCAGTGCTGTGCAGGTGAATTTATCTTCTGTCAATGAGGCATATCATTCACCAAGACATGTAGCAGGATGTGGTTTTATGTAGTATGTAGTACTTTCATATTGTTTTGTTTTATGCAATTATTTTGTGTGGATTTGGTCTGTGATTGTTAGCGACTGGGGTGTGATGTGGTACTGAACTGTGCAGTGTTGGCTATGCTACCACAGAAAGATATGAAAAAAATAAGCCTAAATTTCTCAGTAAGTGTTGAGATCTTTTTTTGTCTTTATGAATCAGCAGGCTGTTATTAGGAGGTGGCCCATTGCCTCTCTCTCTCTTAAGGCTGTCCATGGTTCTAAAACACTCATCATCACAGGTGTATCTCTTCAGCTAACCAGCTTACCTCTGAAGTTGAAATAAATGTATGAATTTGTCTTTAACCAAAGGTGAACGCATCTGCTACCATGTTGTGATGCATGTGTGCATGTCTATAAGTTCATGTAGTGATAGCATTGCACTCCTTAACATAAAGTTATATATTCTTACATCACCTATATGTTTGATGTTATGTTTGCTATATATGCATTTGTAATGTAACAAAGTCCACATCATTAGGACTGGACAAGTCGCAAACCAGGTTAAAAATCTTGCAAATCCTTGATTTATGAAAGACCAGCAGAAAAACTGCTTTCTGAAAAACAGCAGCTTCTCTCTGTCACTCCTCTATTAAGATACGTGAGAGGAACAAACCTTTGAACACTTTATTATCAGTGCTCTCAGATAGAATGATGTTCTCTTACAATGAGCCAATTTATTCTGATCAATGTGTTTACATGTTTTACTCTTCAGTAACCTCTCTTCCACCACACTCAATGCAGATGCTCTCACACCTGTTGTTTTTGCTGAAATGCTGCTGCAGCTGCTGGTAGAAGACATTGAGGTCAGCCAGTTTGATGTTGGAGCGTATGCTGAGAGGAACCATCTCCAACATAGCTTCACTCAGCTCCTCATATTCACAGCCTGTGGACACAAGGATAGAGAGTTCAGTCTGAAAGTTCAACTCAGTCAACAGATGGAGGAATATGTAAAACTGCATAAGTACACTACAATTTATTTGACAGTGGAAAACAATGTGCCATTATATGTCGATCTGACCTCCAGTTCATGGAAAGCTCTTTAATATACATTAGAATGGCAGGAAAAATGATAAGTGAAATATTTAAGCATGGACTAGACATTGTCATCTCTAAATCTGTGCTACTAGGATATGAGTATTCAGAGCAGAGTAGAAGACTTGAAGGTAACAGACTTACTTATTGGCTGCTGTTGGCCAGATGTTTCTACAGAGGGAGGCACCTGGAAGAAAACATTGACTAAGTTCAGTTCAGGCTGCAATCACCAGTGTAATACCTGACCGTGGCAGGTAACTGAATACTCTCAAAATCCTGTTCCGAACAGAGCACTCTTGCTCACTTGAACGTTCCTTCAGTAAACACAGGTAAGTAAACACAGCATCTTTACAGACGAGGATGTGGATGTCAACCATAATTGTCATCCTGTATATAAAAGTCACATGACATCAACAGCATGAATGCATGCTAGAGTTTTTGCTTTCTTCATGGCTGCAAGTGGACTGATGGACTATATTTCAAACAAGTAAAATATCAAGTTAAACTTTTATTCATTGCAACTAGGTTTTAACAGAACTGTAAATCTCTGTTGTTCTGTTAATTTCTGTGAATCAAACTATAATAAACTCCTGTGTGAAAATGTAGCTTAAGTTAGCATTGGAGAGCAAAGGGAGTGCAGTGTTGAAATTGGTGAAATTTGGACACGCAATACATTAAATATTAAACTTTGAATACACGAGCAATCAACAAGCTTCTTCACTCTGTGCAAGGGCAGGACGGAGCATCAGGGCTCTGCCAACTTATTGCAGTACGTCAGAGAGACCAGAGACAAGGCATGACACAAGTCAGAGAAAAGTGCTCTAAAGAGAGAAGTAGACAGCGGAAACAGCTTTTAATCAAGAATGGACACTCTGACCCCGTGTCTAGACAGAAAGCATAATGTTAGCAGGATGTTTAGCGGATCAGCAGCAAGTGACATAGGCATTTAGATACATTGTTGAGCATAGGTGTGCGTTTTGGAAGCACTTAAAGCCCAATACACAATGGACTGTAGTTAAGCATGTAAAATGGAGCAAATACTTCAATGGGCAGTTCAAAACCAGTTTGTCTCATATGCTTCAAGACCATGCCAGGCAATGCACAAATCTTTTAGAGCAAAGATAGCGTGTGCAGCATATTTAGCAGATCAGCAGCCGCAGCAGTGTGTGAACCGTTTTGTCTACACAGGTACATGGTTGAGCGTAGGTCACCTGTGATTTGGAAGTGATCAGAGCCCAATACACAATGACTGTAGTTACGCATAAAACAAAGGAAATACTTTCCACAGGCAAAACCAGTTTGTCTCATATGCTCCAAGACTGCGGTAATTGTGAAGTGCCACTACAGACAAAGCGCAAATCTTTGGAGCAAATATACTCACTCAAATCCGACCTGAAGGCACAGAAAATAGGAATGATCTAAGAGCCCAATATGATCAATCCACTTTATTTTAGGATGCACATTATTTTGTTTTTAAATGCAACCCTTATTGTTCTCGAAATGAGAAAAGAACATGCATTTACTATTAGAGTAGTTATTTATATCATTTGTGTATAACAGAATGTTTCTTTCATGTTGTTGGTGTATATACACCAATTCACCTCACATCAACTGTATTAATTTTTCTAAGCAATTTTGGCACAGTTTTCGCCATTTGCAGGTGTTGTATTTTAACAAACTCCTCCCAGAGATTTAACCTGACTGACAAATTTGTCAAGTGTCATCAACATCTTGAGTTTTCGTTGAACACACTTGACATGGCGATGTGTCGAATTTCAATTTTGCCATGAAACAGGAAGTTGTAACTCGAAAGTACATCATCCAATCGGCACCAGATTTCTGAGGCTTGATGAGGGTCCTCACTTGAACACATTTACATGTCAATATTGGGTCATAATGCCACCTACTGACAACAGGAAGTCAGCCTTATAGGACAAACATCATGGAATTTACATGGTGTGGACTACACATAATGTATCGCAACATGTTGTATAATTACTGTTTGTTCTCTAGCGCCACATAGTGGACACAGGAAGTGATATTCAAGTCGAGCCCGGTCCTGAACACATTTGCATGCCCTCACCAAAAGTCCTTCGAATGCAGCGCACCCCAACATGCACAAAGGTGCGAGGGCCCGATCATCGCTGCTTGCAGCTTTAATTAGGGCCCAAGCACCTAGCAGTGCGAAGGCTTTTATTTTTATTATTATTATTATCATTATTATTGTTGTTGTTATATTATTAAGGCCCGAGCACCGAATGGTGCGAAGGCCCGATTGTAACAGTAACTATTACTATCGAAACTGAAGGAATTCTTCCTCTCCACTCTAAAACGCATTTTTAAGGGGCTAAATGTGCTCGAAAACTTGGCACATGTCAGAAGTGGGGGAAAATTGTATCTTTTATAGTGATTGGGCTTCGGTGTGGCCAGCGGGCTCCATAGAGCCCCCAAACACAGATCCATTTTAGAAAAAGTTTCTTTGATGTTCATGTTCATGGGATCATTGCTCTCATCATTATACCGAGAAACTTTGTAGGGGGACTTTTTTCACCCAACAGGAAGTTGGCCGTTTTGGATTTGGATTTGTCAATTTTTATTTTAGAAACACAGAGTTGAGACCTTTAGGACGCACAAAAGTCACAAAACTTTGCACACTTGTTCGAATTAGTAAGTAGTTTGATTTGATATGATATGACAAATGGGTTTGGGTGTGGCACGGCAGCTCTATAGCACCCCCACTAACTTTTGGCATTTTTGAGGCACTAGGAATGCTCACAAAAACTCATTAAACTTTACACATTCATCAGAAGTGGCAAAACATGATATTCAATATGGGTTTTTGGCTTGGGTGTTCCAAAATGGCTCAAGGACGCCCCCTAGAAAATTTCAAATTAAAAGCCCCCACCTTTAAATTTGATGTAGATGAACGAAATTTAGTAGGCCCATGTATCATGTCCAGATGTACAAAAAAGCCTCCTGGAGCAATAAACTAAGTCCAACAGGAAGTCAGCCGTTTTACATATATTGTGCAATTATTGCACAGTTTTTGCCATTTTCAGGCCTTGTATTTTAAGCAACGCCTCCTAGAGATTTAACCCTAGTGACTTCAGAGTTGGTCAGTGTCATCTGAAGACCTTTGCAATTAAAAGTTATCAAAATCTTGTTTTCATCCAACACCCTTGATGCAGCGATGCGGCAAACTTTGATGTTTTGCCATGAAACAGGAAGTTTTTGTAACTCCACTAGATTTTGTCCAATCTGCCCCAAATTTCTCATGCTTTATAAGAGTCCAAGCACAAATACATCTACATGTGAATATTGAGTCACAGTCATAGTGCCACCTACTGACAACAGGAAGTTCCAGATTCTGTACTTTTACAAGCTCTGACTTGGAGGTTGACCAGATCCATGTCAAATTTGGTCAGAAAAGCCTTAAGACCTTGACAATTCAATATTGTGAATCTTGTGAGTTGTCATGGAATACCGTTGCCGTGGTGGCACGGCAAATTTTGATGTTTTGACATGAAAATACAAACTGTTGTAACTCGACTCCTCATCATCAGATCTTCCCCAAATTCAACATGCTTGAAAAGAGTCCCGGTCTGAGGACATGTATAGGCCAATATCAAACCAGCGCCACCTACTGGCAACAGGAAATCATAAGCCCCATTCTTCTAGTAACTACTCCTATCAGCTTAACCAGATCCACCTCAAATTTAAGTTGTAAGACCTTGATGATGCTAAATACTGAAGCTTTTGAGTTTTCATCAAGAGCTGTTGCCATGGCGATGCATTGTTTGCCATGAAACAGGAAGCTGTTTTTGAGGGGCTAGAGATGCTTGAAAACTCACAAAACTTGCACATGTGTCAGAGGTAGGGAAACATAATATATGATATGGGTCTTGGGGATGGCCGTGGCAAAATGGCTCGAGCGTGCCCCCTAGAATATTTAATATTTATTATAAGTCCCCACCTTTAAATTTGACATAGGTGAACAAAATATTGCAGGCACATGTATCATGTCCGAACGCACAAAAAAAAGCCATACTGAGTCCAACAGGACGGGAGCCGTTTTGAATTATTTTTGCAATTTTCGCTGTTTTTACTCCTCCTAGAGATTTGAACCAACTGACTTCAAATTTGGTGGGGTCATCTTGAGAGCTTTGCAATGAAATCTTATCAAAATCATGAGTTTTCATGGAACATCCTTGACGTGGCATGCCAGTCAATTTGTATATCTCACCATGAAACATGAAGTTGTTGCAACTCCACTAGACTGTCCAATCTGGCCCAAATGTCATATGCTTGATAAAAGTCCAGGCCTGAACACATCTACATATCAATATTAAGTCATAGTCATAGCACCACCAACTGACAACAGGAAGTCAGTGGCCATTTTGGAACAATGTTGCTTTGATTTTCATGAAATTCGGTGGGATCATTCTACCCAGAAATAATCTTGGAGAGTATTTTTTCACCAGACGGGAAGTCCGCCATTTTGGATTTCATGTGTAAATTTTCATTTTACAAGCACATGTTTGAGGCCTTTAGTTTGCTCAGAAACTGAAAATTTCCAAGTATGTTTGAACTAGTAAGTATTTCGATTTGATATCACAAATGGGTTTGAGGCTTGACACGTTGGCTCTATAGCGCCCCCTAAATACTTTCAGCATTTTTCATAACTGGAGAAAAGTTCTAAAGTAATTGGCCTCAATTTACATGAAATTTACATGGTGAGGTCTACATATAATATATAGCAATATGACATATAATCTGTGGGTGTTCTCTAGTGCCACGTAGTGGACACAGGAAGCGATAGTTATCTCCTACATACAATGTCCAATATTCATGAAAATGTAAATCCATGTCACTTGTCTTCTGGTAAATTTATTGCTGCATTAATATTTCACTTATGTAGTATTGTCTAAGAGCAACAGGAAGTGAGGCCTAATTGACACATACTTTATCAAATGTATACACAATTTCCAATATGTCATCTCCAGCGCCATGTACTGCACACAGGAAATAATATTTTAACCATTCACACAATGTCCAATAATCCTGAAAATTCAGAGCTGTGGTTGTTGCTACCTCCAACACATGCGAGGTGCAAGGGCCTGTTCATCATTCAGCTTCAATTATAAATTTCATTTATTCTTTTCTTTTTTCTAATATCTTCATAATGCTTATTTTGTGGGTTATAGATCTCTGTGTATTTTTGTATCTCCACAATGAATTTGGTGTCATCCATTGTTGATGAGTGGTCTGTAAAGGGCCCTCCCTTTTCAGGGGGGGTTAAAAAAAAAAGTTATATGATGGTAGATGCCATTGTGAGGGACAACCATAACACCAAGTATTATCTTGTACGCACGAACTATTTAGTAGATGCCACTGTGGCGAACGACCACAATGCCCATGCCTGCATCTTGTGCATGTGTACTTTTTGGTGGAGGGGGTATGACACCATTGACAAGTGACCAAATGAAACGGACCATTACCTTGATTAAAATTATGGATTTCTCTGGGTTTGAAAATTTGGAAACATTTGGGATAATGTAAGCACACAACTCAACAAAATAACATGGGTCTAGTTGTTTTTAGACATTTTAATGTGTTATAGTTACATATTATAGCTTTAAACTCCAAGTAGTTTTATAGCTCCTGTGTAACAAGTGGTTTAGTTTTACTCCTACTTTCCTAATGTGACCTCCATTGAGCAGTCTCACTGGTCTCTGATCAGTTGTTCTATGCTGTGCAATCAGAGCTTTGAAGTCTGTGTATATTAAAATAAATGTTTCTGGAAGCTGATTGGATCTTACCTCGGTTGTGGTCTGACTGACGGTGGAACCAAGGAGCTCTGCTGACTCCTGCTCTGACTCTGTCAGTGGCTGAACCTGCAGTATGTTTACAAGGACACAATCAACAGCTGCAATATCATTTTGTATAATGAAATGCCAAGGCATGTAGTTTTCCGTGATGTCAGTGGCATTTCTAGTACATTTACACCAACGCATCCAGCTGTTCTTTCTGAAACAAAGCCATCACTTCAGTATGTAATGGTTCAGAAGCCAAGACAGGTTATCTTAAGAAATAAAATAAGATGTAGGACAATGTGCCTTTTTACCAACAGAGTTAAAAACTTTAAATTTGTAGTACCATTATGTTATGGTGTAATACAACAAACCACATAATATGCAATGAGTAAACTCTTACACAACAGATTTGTGTTCACATTAAAAAGAAACAATGTATATATCATAGATACATGTCTTAAACACATTTTACTGTGTAAATCCATGAGTGTTACTATAAGTAAGTTATATAGTGTGGCCACTAGGGACACTAGAGGACCATTAAAAGAGATGGGGAGATGGTAGATGTGGATTAGGCTGTATTCCATTCAGTGTAATGCACAGTGGCCGAATAACACATTGCTGAAATGTTCCATTTGTTGTCAAACTCAAATGATTGATAGATAGATTATACAACAGTTTTTCTTCAGTGTAGTGGCACAGGTTGTGTAGTTACCTAGAAAGGAATAAGCAACAGAGTGCAGAGGCAGAATACCAGGGCCTTGTATTTTCATTCGAACATTCAAACTTTCCAATGTTCTAAAGAACCTTACTGAGCGTAAAAACTTTCTTTGCTGAGTGCAAGTGTAGCAGTGGTGTACTCTCTCTTGCATTGTGTTAAGGACGACATGCACACTGTCACTTTTTGGCTCTGATCTAGATTTATTCTGGTATGGTAACAAACAGTGGCATTAACTCTCCACAGCCAATTCTCACAGCGGCAGTTGCAGAAAATATACACATGGGCAACAAGCACAGCACACTGGTGGCTGAATGTTTACATACAGCAAAATAAAATGATAATAATAAAAAGGTTGTGGTGGTCTTCAGAAGCCGCAGCATTTCTTAATTGACATGCTGTAGCCTGTACTGTACATTTACTGCCAGACTGACAACTTACTGCTAACCTTTTCCCCCACTTCGCTCGCATTCACTGTCACTTCTTTGCTACTCGCTCTCTCACTCAACCACTCACTCGCTATGCACTGCCCTATTTCTTAAAGGGAGTACTATTCCTGAATGAATGGGTATTTGGTGCTATTTTTGGCATTTAAAAAATATTCTTTGGCCTGGTGGGGTTCTCGTCGGCCTGGCAGCCCACCGGGCCTGTACAATTGTAGGGGAAACACTCAACACCCATAGGAAAACATGCCCATCTACATTATAAACCACTAAAATATTGCAACATCACAACGGTACAATCACACCACCTGAACCTATACATCATCACAAGTCACATACAGGCATCCATATTCTGAGAAGAAAAGAAAAAAAACCAAATCCCCGACAAAACAGAATGGTCTTGGTCTGTTGCACAGTTCTTGAGTCTGAAGGTATGAAATGTCTCATGTTTCTCCACCACAGTGTAGAGGTGGCTCTCCCAGCAATCAGCCAGCTTCCTCAGACCTTACTCCCCTTTGTTAGCCAAAAGGACTGTCCCCAATATCCACAGGTGCACCTTTTAACTTGCAGTTGTAAAGGTCAACTTGCCTCTCCTGCTGCTTTGTTGATGAGATTTGGGCGATCCTAATAGGGTCTGCCAAGTCATGCCTGAGAAACTGTAAATAGGTGTCATAATTCACCACATGATCATCCAAAAGCACAGACCCAAACATCAAGTCCACAGGCAACCTGGAGGTTCTGCCGAACATTAGTTGAAAAGAAGCAGCCTGTGGCATGCAGCTGAGGCCATCTGTGCTTGGCTCTAAGTGGAAGGGCGCTGATCATATTTCCAAGGGTGCCTTTCAACCACTCCATTGTCTATGGGATGGTAAGGACTTGTATATTTCTCAACACCAGTGAGCTGGAGCATCTCTGCAGTCAGACTGCATGAAAAGTCTGCACCCTGATCTAAGTGCACCCGCTCAGGAAAGCCATAGACACAAAATAAATTGTTCCAGAGCTGCTGAGTGACAGCCTTAGCTGACTGGTTGGGACAGAAATAGGCCTGAGCCAGCTTTGAGAAATGGTCACTACAAGTACGTTGAGGAACTTGGAGGACCAAAAGTCAATGCACTCAAGAGGTCTTAACACTCTCAAGAGGCGCCCTGGCCTCAGGTTCAGAGGACTTACTGAACACACAACGATGACAGCACTGAACATACTCCTTGACATCCCCTTCCATCTCAAGCCAACAGAACCGCCATCTGGTCAGGTAGAATGTCTGTCTCTGCCCTTGGTGACATGCCTCATCGTGGACACCCTTGAGAACCTTCTCCTTTTAACACAGGGGGCACAACATACTGGTAAGTTTTTTTCTTTGTCACCACATCCTTAGAAGAGTGATACAGCACACCTGTGTTTATGGTGAGCTTGTCCCAGTGTCGGAGGAGCCGCAACAACAGGTTCATGTGGACATTCTTGTCTTGACTGCCTCCTCTGCTTTTCCACATAGTGAAGCACCCAACTCAAACAGGGATCAGCACGCTGTTTAGCCATAAGCTTTTCTCTAGGCAGAGGGCAGAAATCAGACAACTCAGGTGGTTGAATGGACTGAATGAGCTGAGGAAAGCATGGGGAGGCAGGTAATCCTGGTCCAAATATTGTTCCAGCACAGCAGACATTGCCTGAGAGGAGATAGTGTGGTATTGAGGCACCGCCACCTCGTCATTTTAGGCCAAGGACATGGTCAAGGGATGGTGCACCTACAGCCGGCCAAAAGGATCACAGGACAGACGGAAAGCATCCTGTACACAATCAAGGTCCAAACCATTCGCTTCTTCCAAGAGCGCACCATAAGGGACTCTTGTGAGGTGATGAAGCAAACTTGGCTGCACAAATGGCTCAGAGCTGAGGGCATCTACTACCACATTTTTAGGGCTGGGAATGTTCCTGATTTCAAAGTCATATGTCAGTCATAGTCAGTTTCAGCTTCCTGAAACCTTTGCTGCATTCTGGAGTCCAGTCAGAGGAGGAGAGCTTTCTAGACTCCATTGAGCCCCTTTTCCCCTAGGCATGCCGTGGCCTCTTCACACTGGATGTCAGTTAAAACAAAGGTTTGCTGATACAGGAGTATCCCTCAAAGAACTGTTGACAGAACCCAACCCTTCCAAGGAAGGATCTAATCTTGGGAGGAGAGGGGATGTTGGTGCCTTCATCCATCAGATCTTTCTCAACCGGGTCAATAATGGCTTTGACTTTTTCAGGGTTGGTAGAAATGCCATCCTTCCTCACAATGTGCCCCAGAAACTTCACAGAGGGTCTCATGAAATGGCACTTTTTAGGAGCTAGCTTCAGGTTGTGTGCCTGTAACCTCTCAATCATCATTTCCAACCTCTGCAGTACCAGCTGTTCATTGGGGGCAAATACCAGGATGTCATCCAGGTAACCTAGGAGGCTTTAGAAGTTTTGATCACTGAAGATAGCCATCATCATCCTCATCAATTTGGCCCGGCTGTTGCACAGCCCCTGCGGGAGTCCGTTGTACTCGTATAGTCCAAAAGGAGAGGTGAATGCGGTGAACTTCTTGTCCTCCTCATGGACCTCCACAGTGTAGTACCCAGAGGTCAAGTCCATCATTGAGAAGAAAGCATTCCCTCCCAGAGCGACCAAGACTTCAGCCTGGTGAGGCAGGGGGTGCGTGTCCCTGACAGGGCGTGTGTTCAGCCAACAGAAATCTTTGCAGAGCCAGAGATCTTTTCCCAGATGAGGACAAGTGGTGAGGCGTACTCGCTAGTAGACTTCCTTATGATGTCACCTTCCTCCATTTCATTCAAACCACTCTTAACTTCTCATACTGCGACAAGGATAGACGGCAATATGGGAATCTGAAGGGCTTGCTGTCACTCAGCTGGATGTGGTGGACAAAGTCTTTGGCCTTTCAACAGTCCAAACTGTGATGGGAGAAGATGGACTCATACTTGATCAACAGATCAACAAGTCACCTAGTGTCGCACTGCTAGGCCTGCTCACAGAGCTCTCCGAGTCAACAGTCAAGCTCTTCTCACTGCCTGCATCAGTCTGGTCAACAGTCCTGGTCACTGTACATTTCAAATCATCAGGTTGGTCATTCACATACAAGTACTCTGCGTCAAAGTCCTCCAGCCACCACGAATGGGAACACGTCAACAATCTTACAGTTGCGCCTCAGAGTCACTGGTTTAGTGGAGAGGTTAATGACTCTTACTGGGACCCATCCATCACCCCACAACGCCGTCACTGTTTGTGACTCGCTTGGCTCCACAATGACTGTGCTGCCAGCAGAGAGACATTTATGGCTAGGCAGGCGACCCTCAACTAAGTGTTCTCGCATGAGCTCCAAGGTCACAGCATGCTTTAGTTTAACAGTGCCCACCTTGTCAGAGCATTCATTGCCTCTCCATTTCTCCAATGGCCAACAGCTGCATCAGGTTTTCCTCCTCCACACACACCAGATCTGAAAGGGACAATTTCTCCCATAAATTCCTAGCTAGCAAGATCACTGACCAGCTCAATAAATTGCCACACATAAATTACACCCACTCAACATCATCACCAAATACTTGTTGTGGTTACTGGGAGCTTATCTCAACATATAGGACAAATAAAACAAACCCATAAAACAAAGTTATAAAAGATATTAACAGAGCTTAGTACAAATCAACCTACCATGGGCACTGGGCACAGCAGACTGGTGGCTGAACATGGGGCACACCTGCCAAGTCTGCATGGGCCTGTTCAAGAGACATTCAAGTCCACACAAAAAATAAAACTCTGTAGTAGCTTGCACATTCTAATAAGAGTAACAAAATAGTAAATAACATAATATTGAAAGAGGCAGGTGACTAATAATAAATTAGATTCAGTGCATATTCAATAACAATAATAATAATAATAATAATAATAATAATGATAATAGCAAGACGGCTAGTAATGGCAAATAGAATCACTAACTCCGTTACACAAGCATAGACTGTATATAAAGATGGATGGCACGTCTCCACCTCCTACCACTACGCAAAAGTGAAGCCAAAATATCAAGGGCGTTTCAAGACGGTGGAGTGGTAGCAACTTGTGCAGGCTCTGTCAAAGGCCATATTCAGACCAAATCAGGCAGTGCAGGTGTGTGGGGGTGTGAGGATGTTTATTTGTGCTCTAGAGCACAACTGCTGTGAAACAATCAGAAAATAACACTTTATTGATTTGATTACCCGGCTTCATTCACTCTCCAGCTTGCTCGACCACAGCTGCACTCTCTCTCTATCTCTCTCTCAATGGTGCTCTCAGCTCTCTCTTTCTCTTATTACTCTCGTCTTTTTTAAAATGAGTCAGGAAGCCGACAGCAAAGTCTAACTTTTCTTATAACGTTATCAAACAAAGAGAAATGTCCTCCCCTCCTCCTAGTAACGTCTTTGTACTCCCTTATGGCAGGGTTTTACAGCTCTGATCAGTCTGATCTCTGGCTGTGATGTTGGATTGCGTTTAATCCAGAAGTTGACCCTGGCTCAACTTTCCAGCCACAGGCCACTGTGGCGCCGTTGTCGCCAAAACACCCGAGGCCCCATTCATATGAATAGGATTGCAGGGAGGCTTCACAAAAGTCCTCAGGAATGTGAGTTAGAGTTTATGGCTTTGGTCTGGTGAGATGAGAGTGTATGTAGGCCTATTCCATTTAAGGTGGGGGGTCTTGTTTGGTCTTTCTCTGGTACAAGTGGCTTTAGGGTCAGTTTATGCGTTTAGTTCAGGCCATAATTCATATTATTGATCAAAAATGGTTTCTCAGGAGGTCTATTCAATCTCCATTTTGTGTGTTTAAGTTTTGGGTAATGTCCTGCTAACAGACACCCACGGGGCAAAGAAGTCAGTTCAGGGTCCAGGGGTGTGGTATTCTCCATGTCTCTCAGTTTAAAATGAAAGAAATGCTGTTTTACTCATGAATTATCAATGAATCATCCACGTCGTCCTACACTTGCTAGCACAATCTTTTAAGCTAATTTGTAGCATCAACATGGTGACCAGTAGGAACACGACTTCTGAAGCAGAGAACAGAAGCATTTTTGACATGGAGGTGGACGAGGGGAAAAAGTTCACCTGTAATGTTGACAAAGTTGCTTCCCAGGTTAACAGCCGCGATGTGAAGAAGTCTAAGGTAGGAGAACACCCTGGCCATAGCTAACCTTCAAAAGTCTGTAGAATTCAATACAACTGGGATTAAAGATGTTACAGAGCTTAACACAAACTCTGAGAAGTCGAATTTACATTTCAAATTAACATTGGATAGAGGAAAGCTGAAGCTAACTGACCCAGACAGATTATCATTTAGTTTGGAATCAGAACTATCTGTGACCAGGTGTAGGCTCTGTCTAGGAATCCTGGTGTCTATTGAGAGAGGAAGATACAATTTGTTGAGGACTTCTGAAGGGAGGACTTCAAACCCGAGCCAGGCTTTGGACCACAGTGTCCAAAGCAAGAAGCAGGGGTCTCAAAGTCGCTTTGACAAATAGATATACTCTCATTGATGTAGGATGAAAAACACACTATGTATATATTTTTATATTTTTGCACTAATTAGTAAGCTTTCTTATTGAGGCTTTACCTAAATCAGTTGAGTTTCTTGACTTGTAAAATCAAACTGTTACTATTTATAGTATAGATAGTGTTTTTTTAAGGTATCTATTATGCAAATCTTTTTTCAATTTTATTTTATTGGTTCTAAGGGATATCTTTGCTACTATTCTTAATTATATAACACTATATTACACAGCAGACAGTTAATCTGAAGGTTACTCACTTTTCATTCTGCACATAACAAAACTGGTTCAGTCAATCCAAGTTTATTCTAAATCTACACATTTCCATTCATATTTGTGTGTTCAAGTCATTATCTGTGTTGTCATTAAATGTTAGGGGGATTAGAAATAACACTAAAAGGAAAGCCTTTTTTTGTTAAGAGCAGCCAGGGGTTAACTGTTTTATTTTTCAAGAGACTCACTCCACTGAGGCAGATGTTAAATTCTGGATAAAATAATTTGTTACATTTCCATTAACCTTTTCTTATGCGCATTTTGAAGTATCACAGTAGGAGAACTTAACAAAATTCGAAAAAACTTCCTCAATTTCTCACAAAAGATTTTATGCTTGCTTGAAGTAGATTTTGGAAATGTCGAAAAAGAGTTTATGCACAAAACAGGTAATGGAAATGCATTTGTCAAATAAATAATGACATAGCAAACATTTAACTCTCATGACCGATCAGCTGTTTCCGCTCTCGGCGTCTTCCAGCATTTCCAGATAACATGAAACATCGCCAATACTAGCTGACATGAAAGAACAATTACAACTTGCCCAATTGAAACAAATTCCTGAAGACCTCTCTCCATTTTTCTCTCGTCAAGGAAATATAACTATTTGTTTTGTTTAAAGGTTGGTAACCTCTACTTTTTCTGCTCTGTTTACTGGTCTATATCGCCATCTTATGACAAAACTATGTGTTGCGCTGCCTAGTTTATTCACTTCAAACCAGTTGATGGAAACTCAACTAATTCGCATTTTCCTTTTTGCAACATTTCAAATGTTCGCTTAAAATTCCCTTGCGAATCTAATGGAAACATGGCTATTGTTGCAGGAGGTTTCAAAAGCTCATCATACTCCCCCAAAAGGTAATTGTCACTCCTTCAATCCTGTCATTAATGACCTATCCCAAAATGGCAACTTTCCTATACCAGCTCTCAACAATATAATTAATATAGCTCTGCTGGCAGATATTCAAGATCTAGAATTGATTTGTACCTTATTTCCAGTATTTTACTTAACTCTGTTTCTTCCTGTGATATCTTAGATTCCCCATTTACTGACAACTCTGCTATCACCTTGTCCTTGCACAGTGATTTAGGTGCTTCTAGAATAAGAATTTATTGGAAATTCAATAATAACCTCTTGAACAAGAAGTTATTCTGTGCAGAGATAAAATCACTGATTATTGAAGTTAAAAATTGATATGTCTCCTTTGAATAGATGGGAATGGTTCAAGCATAAAGTTATGTTAGTTGCTAACAGAACTAGCAAAAGGACATTGTCAGAGAAAAGACAGAAGAGTCTGGAATTATTAAGGAGGATTCATAATCTGTGTTGTAAAATAGATTTAAATTTGGAGGTAAGAGCATAACTTTATTCTTTGCAATCTCAACTGGATATTTTTATGTGGATGAGGCCAGGGGGGCTTACAGTATATAAATTCATGAGCCAAATGGATCGAGGTAGGGGAGAAAAACTGCTAACTTTTTTAACCCGGAAAAAGCAGAAATGAATGAATTAATTGCCTGTTACTTAATAACTCAATAATTGAAGATCAGAAGGCAGTTGATAGTGAATTGCTACATTTCTACAGCTCCTGATACAAATTTAATTTCTCTGAGCCTGATTATTTTTGAAATTGCATCGAAGATAAAATACCGCAAATTGATGAAGACTTACTAAAGCTGATGTACCTATTGCTGAGTTAGATATTGCCATATCTCAGCTATCAAACGGCAAGTCAGCAGGTTTAGATGGCTTCACTGCAGAATTTTACAAGTACTTCTGGAATGATATCCGTAAGATGCTTTTTGAGGTATTCAGGGTTGTCTTAGAATTTCAATTCTGCCTCCTACTATGAAACGTAGCCTTATTGTTTTACTACCAAAATCCCAAAAAGATAAACTTATGATTGATAATTGGCGGCCTATCGCACTTCTTAAGTGTGATTACAAGTTGCTGGCACTTTTTTTCCCTTCTAGACTTAAAAAAGGTCTCATTAAGATTATTGGTGAATACCAGCCCGCTTTTATCAAAGGCAAGCATATTATTCTGTTCCCTGTGTGCGTGGCTCTACATGAAGTGACAGATAGCTAAACAGATGTACCAGGCACCGAAAGATTTAAATGATGACTCAAATGTGGAGGTTAAGTTGAGGTCTGTTTACTTGTTTATGTTTGTCAACTTGCTTTTTTACAATGCTTTTCCAGAAATTCTGTGAAACTGAAGGTAAATACACAAGAAAATGTTCTTAATGTAAGTAAAAAGAGTGTTGAAATGTAAATACTTGCTTGATACTACATAATTAGACAGATGTTTGCACTACATGTTGCCAAAAAAGGAATTTAGGTAATTATCTATAAACCTCCCCAAATATGAAATAAAACAATAAAATATGCATCAATCCTTATCCATAAAGATAAAACATGTAAACTAAACTTACAAACAAAGCTTCTCCATGGTTCAACACAGGTGGATGCAAAGGATTTAACAGAGAGAGTTCTCAAGCACCTTGCTGCGCAAAATCTCAAATCAAAATGGCTAGTCTCAAACTATGACCCTACCCATGTGGGCACAAATAACCAATAGAGAACAAGTACAATCAGCTGACAGCAATCTTCAAAGCAACCACTAGGAGATGCTAAAATGCTCTTCACCTACATGTAACACATATCGTACATGCAGCTGTGTTTCCTTAAAAAGTGGCCCATGAGCCTGTTTCTCTATCTCCAAAGGTATAAGGCGGGGTTGTCTGGTATCTCCTTTGAGTTACTGTCTATATTGATTATAAATGCTTACGATATTCATAGCAACAATATTTTGGACAAATAAAATTGACAAGTCAGTTTGCTGATGACACAGCAATATTTCTTGCCTCCATAGTGCTTAGGGTGATTAAGCTGATAGATGTTCCAAAGCCTCAGGCTTGCACTTGAATTTGAAAAAGTCTGGATTACTTCCAATTCATTCTTGCAATTCTGATATGATTTGTGGCATTCCCGTGAACCAGAAGGTAAAATACCTTGGCACTGTAATTAATAAAAAAGAAAGTGTAGAGGAGATTTCTCGTTTGATATACCCTTGTTGTTCTGTTATCATTAAGCCAAAAACAGTAAAATGTGCCAATTCCATATTTGTTCATTTTGTTTAGAAAAATAAAACCCACTATATTTGTAAGTCCCAGTTAGTTAGGAGTTATGAAAAAGATGGATTAAAAGCCTTAGATTTTGAGTCACTTGTTGGGACATTCAGAATCAGCTGGATTGAAAAATGTCTCTCAACCACATTCTATGTGTTTTTACCTACCAAACAAATTCTTTGATAAATTAGGGGGTCTCAGTTTTCTTCTTAAGTGTGACTTTTATTTACCAAAACTACTATTATTGTCCATGTTCCACAAATAGGCTCTACTGTTTGCAAAAACGGTGTTTTCCCATAATTTCTCTCCTCACAACTCCACTTTGTTGAATAATAAGGTAATAACCATTGACTGTACAAAAAGATGGACGTCATGACAGCTCCCCAAAAGTGAAGCCAAAACATCTTGATTGCCCCCTGTTGGCTGGCTGCAGTATAGGTCATAAGTCCCACCCCCTCTAGCCGAAATGAAAAAAATCAAAGTACACATAACATCAATTTTTCCCACCGATGGTTTCTGTCATTTTAGGTAGTTCTTATCATGCTGATGTTTGTCTAAGTACTCATTTTTCTGAGAAGTTTGAATTTAATTAGTTATTTGACAATAAAGAAAGGTGGTCTGACATCATGAATGACAGCTGTGACAGCCGCTCTCAAACCTCCGTCAGGCGGGAGGACAGCTGGAGGGGCATGTTCCGCAGGCTGTCATCCCGCCGCCCGACTCTACTGCACAGACTCTGGCTCCAAATGACGTCACACAAGCAAGATAGCACGTCCCGGAAAGGAGATATTTTGGCATCACTTTTGCATAGCGGTATGAAGTGGAGAGGCGTCGTCCATATTTATATACAGTCAATGGTAATAACTATAAACAAGAAGTTCTTATTCAAACCAGACTGGTTCTCCAACAATTTAGTTTTTGTAAGGGATTTGCTAGATGCGGTTTATTTTATAATGATTTTTAGATACATTTAGGATATATGTTTCCAAAAGTGATTATAAGAAGGTACGTGGAGCCATCCCTCTCCCACTTCTTCATTTAATACAGAATATGTTGAAGTACTATGACAGACCTAGTTTGTTACCTACCCTTAGAGCTGATGATCTGGATTTGTTCCACAAAAAGTTGATAATGTAATTTTGGGAGTTACCAAGAAGAACGTTTTTGGAGATTATGAGGCTAGAATTCAGATTTATTCTTATGAGTCGTGAAATTAACAATTTAATATATTTACAATGTACAAATATATAAATAGGGATAAAATAACTGGAAATTGTCTGAAATGGAAACTAAATTCTGCTGCAAGACATTCTATTGTTGTAGAAATCTGGGGCTGCCCCCTAGACGTCAATGATTCGAATCATCATTCGAGAAGATCATGAGTCAACTTGCAGTTTGTTACTGCCTTTTTTTAGCCACATAACTGTACACAGAGTAAGTATGATAACAGCACAACAGGCTGTAAACTTTCACAGAGTCGAAATAACCTAAATACATAACTGTGATGGAAACAGAGAGGGAAGATGGAATCGGAGGATAGTGTGATGAGCAGAGTGACTCTGTTTCCTTCTCCTTCTCTGAAGCTCTCAGCTCGAGTGCTGAATGTAACAAAGTTGGTTAAACTACTTTTGAACCAGATGCTGGTACAACCTCTTCTAACCGTTGGGTGATTGACTCCTCAGCTGACAGCAGTGGTGGTGCACCAGAATTTTATAACAGAAGTAGTAGGACACACACTTTTTATTTCTCTGACTATAAATCTGATGTTTTCACATCATAAATGATGAACAACGGCATTAAAACGTGAGTCTTACAGGTATAACTTGAAACTCATGTATTTGTTATAGGAGGTCAATGTGGGGCAGCTGCTCTGCAGGTAATGTGGATTGTATTAGGGCTGCTCGATTAATCAAGTTTTATTTTCAATTACGATTTTGGCTTCCAACGATTATAAAAACAAGTTAATTGAGGTAAAACGATAATTATCCCACATTCTGTTTCGCAGTGATGCTCTGGTTTTGTCTTGTGTTATAAATCCAGCGTATCTTGTGTGAGAGCAGCTGGACAGCGCAGAGACAGACAGAGTGGAGTCTTCCTCACAGCATGACGTCATTAAATTCATTAAATTCAAGTCTGAATTTAACAAACAGTCAAATGTTCAGTGGTGGAAACCGACTTCTTGAGACATCTACAAGCTACTTTGTTCTAGTTTCAGTCAGATTTTGGATGCTATTATTTAGATACGAGGATTTTTCGCTCCGTGTAATGATCGCTCCTTTCATCCAGCCGCTCAGAGCCGCGCTTTTTCTGTCTGCAGCAGGGTTTACATTAGCCAGCATATGCCAGCTTTTCACCAGTATCACGTGTATTTGTCTGGCAGATGAAAATATCAACGGCCAAAATGTCCAGTCGGAAATATGCTGATTGCCAACTCATTAATAGCATATTAAATAGTCTTATATTGTCTGACCTATAAGATATGTTGCCAAGACCACTCAAATATGAACTTATATTATGCAAAAGTTGGATTCCGCCTCCGCTGGGAAGCCATTGAGAGATTCACTGAGTGTTTGGTCAGATGTGACTCGGTGTGGCACAAGATTCAAAAGGCGGTGCGCACTCCAGCAACAGCCCTGCGCCTTGGCTCAACAGCAGTTAACACAACTCTGAGTCTTACTGTTTTCTCTCAGGTAACATTACATCCAGTATTGGCACAGTGAGAGTGAAACAAACCAATCAGCCCGGAGCGCCACAGTTAAATAATATGTAATTGATCAGTAGGAGGTTTAACTTTTCCCTGTATGGCCCCATGAGAGACGGGCTTGGGAAGACCATGGCAGGTGGAGGTGGTGGTGGAGCTGCAGCTGCAGGCTGCCCACATGGCTGCATTAAATTAACAACAGCAAGGCTATTTGTTTTATTTTATTGTTGTAGCCTATATGCTCAGCTCACAAAGTTTCTGAAGAGTTCATTCTGCTGACTAAAATACATTTGTTGTTTGTGTTTTATTGTATTATTATATATTACTGTTTAAATGTAGGCTATTATATGGCTATTTCAACATATGTCTAGTAGTTGTTCTGTATGGCCGGATTCTGGAATATTAACGGACATACTGGCCATCAGGTACATCCTACAGATGCATTTATTTTTTATTTGTTTTGCAGTTGATTTATAATTAAAGTTCAAGGAAAACTACTGGTAAAAATACAAGTTTTTTTTAAAAGTTCAATAAATGCTTGATGTTTCCCAAGTCAATGAGTAATTGTGTTAAATAATCGTGATCTCAATATTGACCAAAATAATCTTGATAATGATTTTTGCCATAATTGAGCAGCCCTAGATTGTACTGTAACTGGGTGGAGGCATGAATAATATTTCTCATAATCATAGGCAGGATGTACTGAAGAAACAAACATTAGTAATAGTGTTGAGTATTTATAAGAATGAAAAATATATAGAGATATACAGACAGGGGACAAATTAAAAGGAAAAACCAACATAAAGTGTCTTAGTAGGGTGTTGGGCTGCCACGTGCCACCAGAACAACTTCAGTGGACCTTGGAATAGATTCTTCTGGAGGGATGGAACACCATTCTTCCAAAAGATATTCCCTCATTTGGTGTTTTGATGATGGTGGAGTATAGAGACTGTTTTCTTAATCCCGCTCCTGTCCACTCCTGCTGGATTCCTGACCATTACCGCCCGCTCCCACAATGTGTTTGTAACACTCCCGCCCGCTCCCACAATGTGTGTGTCCACTCCCACCTGCACCCGCAAACATTCTGACTGTTCACACCCGCACAATAGTTGCACTGATTTTGTGTCTTCTCCTGTCTCCCAGGGAAAACACGTTATTTTACTGTGTAATATTAAGAAAGAGATACATAATTGCCATACCTGTAATGCAATAATTACAGTTATTCTAGTGCAATAAGTATGCCTGTACTAGGGCAAAATTACATTGCATTTATTTATTTCAGCCTACTTATTATTTTAGAATGTATGTTGTTGGCTGTGGTTGTTTGTTTTGCTGTGGTTGTTTTATTTTGTTTCGTTTTCCTGTGTCTTTTAATGCACTGATCAGGAGTAGCACTCCTAATGATGATGGCATGCAACTTGATGCAAGCTCACAACTCCTCCATTAACTCCTAAATGAATACAAAAGTAGTAATAACCTGCGGTATTGCAATATGCACGCATTATTTAGTGTTTCTGTTGTTTACTCATTCAGGTGAAATTGGCAGGTTGCAGCAGCTGGTGGTGCACACTCATGAGCTTATGTGTATGTGTGTGAGGAGGAGCAGCAGCAGGTAGCGTTGTCAGAAGGCACCAAGAGGAGCGCTGACTGAGCACTCAGCCCGGCTCAGTGAGAGTCGGCCTACAGCGCTGGTTAAATCCCGGGACCTGCAGTATATTTTTTGACCACCCGATCCCACCTGCGGCGAAGTTAAAACCACCCACTCCCGCAAGATTTGTGTTGGGACCCGTTGGACCTGCGGGATCCCAATCCCAAGGCAGTATTCTAGTGGAGAGCACTGTCTAACATGTCAGTCCAAAATCTCCCATATATGTTCAGTTCAGTTAAGATCTGGTGACTGTGAAAGCCATAGCATATGATTCATGCCCTATGGATCCTGGAATAGACCACTCCCATCAGGATAAAATGTTTCATCACAGGATAAAAGTGATCACTCAGAACAACTTTGTATTGATTTGCAGTGACCCCTAACTCTATGGGGATAAGTGCACCCAAACCATGCCAGCAAAATGCGCAACACAGCATAACAGAGCCACCAGATCCCCTCACTGTAGGGGTTAAGCATTCAGACCTGTACCTGTTTTTACTTTAATTTGTCACTCGTTTGTATATAGAACACAAGCGCACAACAAATTAAAACACAGAAACCTTCACAGTCTGGATGTGAGGGTGCTGTTTGGAACCAGCAAGAATTGCTAATGATTTAAATCAAACTATAATTTCTATCATTGTAAACTGAAGTGATCCTCAGAATGCGATCGAAAAATGAGGATTGTGTTATGAAACTATTAATCAAAGGATGCCAAATTCACCTTTCTTCATTTTGGTAGACTCCTGTAAGACTGAGAAATTGTGTTCGACCATACAGACTGGCTGACATTTGCAAGCCGTTACAATCCTGAAGGGAGCTGTTTCACTTATTTGAGGAAAAACATCTGACAAAGAAAATAATTGAATAATTTTATTAAAATGATAGTGATAACTATTTTGTATAGTAGGGAAGTCCTGGCCGGCCTTGGTTCCTTAGAGAAGCCCCAACTGCATATAAGGAGGCTACAAAGATGTCCAGGCTTTTTTCTAAAGGCTCCTGCCCAGAACACGAAGTGTGGCATCTTATTTTTTTCTATCAATAATGATGATTAGTCTTCTTAATATAGAAAATAAAATCTGTATCATTGTGGCATCTGTTCAAGTGAAAACCAAAAAGCAATTACTCCTCCTTTATGTAAGTGTTCTGTAATTTCTTAATTCATACATGACAGGACCATTATGGATGTAATTGCAATGCTCGCACAATATTGGTGTCTGCTGCACAAGAGTAAATACATAAAGGAAGATAAGTGTTTTATGTGCTTTCTTAGGCCACATCACTGATGGATTTTTAAACCCATTTTGCCGTTGAAGCTTTTCATCCCAGGTTCTCATGTTTACAAGCTTTTCCCAATATCTGGTGCTTAAATTAAAAAGGGGTTTATTATTTACACCTATCAACTAATCATTCCATCAGCAATAGATCATTAATAACTGACATTCACAAAGGCTTTACAATGTGAAACACTTCCCCCAACTATCCCTACTGTATGCACACAAGGTGGTGTTTGTATAGTGAGTGTGCTCTTTCTGTGTGTACCTCCACATCAGTTGTCTGTTGGAAGTGTTGGATCAGCCCCATGACACTGATAAGGTTGTCTCTGATGGAATCCATGGACTCTTTCTGTGCAGCTGCAATCTCCCTCACCTGAGAGCACAATGTTGTGTGTTTGGCCTTGATGGCTCTCAGGTTCTCCAGCATCACCGCTGGGTTCTCCTGCAGGCACAGTGTCAACCATTAGCCTCATAGCCTGTACAAATTTAACATTAGAGCATCCAGCCTTAGTTGCTTTTTTGCACATTTCACTATGTATTGTTATTGGCCATGTATAGCAAGAGGAGTGTGGTGAAAAACCAAGGTCTGAACTAAAGATAAGGTAGAATATATGGGACTTCCTATATTGATAATCATGAAGATTATTAGAATTTAAATTTACACTACAAAATTATACAAAAATATATTATTATACACTAGTTAAACTTCAAAACTGCTGGCAATTTGTTCTGTTTGCTCTGATGCGACAGGTATCACTCTGTACTCTCCGGTTTTGCGGGGGTGTCGGGCTAGAGGCACCCAGAACCCATCTCAACCCCCTCAACCCCACCCAAAAAAACCCTTTAAATCACTGTATTGTTTTGTGTATGTTGCCATGTCTCAAATAATGTTTTTAGTTTTAGTTGTATGAAAATGTGAAATAACAGCTGTGGTACTTAAATTATTACCTCAGCGGGACATCCATTCTCTGCAGTGTTGTTGATGAAGTCCAGCTTCAGACGCCTCTCAATGTACTCTAGGTCTGCCTCTGACTTCTGGAACTGCAAAGACACTCAGCTTTAAGGTCTGATAGTAATAGTAATAGTCATTAGTAAATTGACCCTGCTTCCCTCTGCTCATGAGTATGGCTAGGTTTTGTCTTAAATGTTTTAATACTAGTCACCTGAGTTTCAGTATCAATACCAAATCATATTATTTAACAAAAGAAGCCAAATATATAAATAGGGCTGCAACTAATGATTATTTTCATTATCGAATCTGTGGAATATTTTCCTGATTAATCAATTAGTTGTTCACAGAAAATGGTAAAAAAAATCAATCATTATTTCCCAAAATCTAAGATGCAACCTGAAATATCTTGTTTTGTCCGCTGCCCAAAGATGTTCAGTTTACTGTCATAGAGGACTAAAGAAACCAGAAGATATTCAGATTTAAGAAGCTGTAACCAAAGAATGTTTGCATTTTTTTCAATTATCAAAATAGTTGCTGATTATTTTTCTGTCACTTGACTAATGGATTAATAGTTGCAGCTCTATATCTACACAAGCAGCCATACAAGAACTCTGTCTGAATAAAATAGTCTAAAACTGCAAAAAAAATATTATTTAAATCAGTAAGTATCTGATCAAACAATCAGTAAACAAGATCTGACTACAATACTACAGACATGTTTTGGTATGTACCAAAAGAGTATAGAAGTTCAATACCTAGCCCTACTCATGAGTGCAGCTTACACACTGTCTATAAAACTAACTTTAAAGGAACTGGTATTTTTTTAGCAGAAAATTAAAGAGCACCATGAAATCTTTGCCATCTTTAATGAACATCTGTCCCATGTCTCCTGTTCTGACATGAAATAAAAAAGAACCTGTCAAAAAAGTTTAGTATTAAAATGCTGTACATCATTTCAAAATCAACAATAACACATAATACAACTGGTAAGATAGTGTATATATCGTGTCCATGGATAAAATGTGGTGCAGAGTGCAGAGCAAGGCTGACAGGTCCAACCATAGCCACTGGTTTGATAAGGCTGGTAGCACTGATTAGACTCTACAGAATGTTATTTCATAGAGTGAGATTAGCTGTTAAGCCAGGCTTACTTCATTAAATCAACCTTATTTTCAGGAAATTCTGTTCATGTTACCAGCCAGAGTAGGTTAGCAGCCAACACACAGCGATATCACTGTACACTAATTACTCTCAATTATTGGAAAACTGTTGAACCTCTCTAGGCATAATGCACTCTGACCCACCCCATACACCTTACCATTGTCCATCTATCTACTTGATTTGTTTCATTCTAGAAATGTAAAAGCAGTTGATGGAGCAGGTCCCTGCAGTTTTCAGATGCTTTGACAATACTATTGCACTGCTAGCTGTCTCATACAGTAGTGCAATGAAGTCAGAGCACCTGCCAACAGCTGAAGCTTCAAAGTGGAAACACTTCCTTCACTTGTAACTATTTCTGGCCAATGCCCTTTTAACATTGCACTGCTTCTCTGGCACGGCCATCAGTAGAACAATATAAAAAGGACACTGGACAGACAGCTTAGCTAAAGGCTGGACTTTCTCACGGCTCATTGAGCTGTAAATGTGAGAAAATACTTCATTGTGTCAAATGGAATGTGACTTGTTTTGGGTTAAATATATTTCAAATGTCAACCTGAACATCGCTTCAGTACGTATTCATTTTTTTATTATCTATGGATCATCCAGTCTGGTCCACCAGACATTCATGGTCCTTAAGAGGATGACCTGACTTTGGGGACTCCCCTGACTCATGCAACAATCAAACTTCTTGACAAGTTGGATGGAATGCTTTGAAATGTTGTACAGATATTCATGTCTCTCTCAGGATAAATTATTCACTTTGGTAATCCCTTCACTTTTCATCAGGTCAAAATGTCAATTTGTCCAATACTTTGGTTTATAATTAAATGCTCTAAAAAATAAGGACATTCCCTTCAGCCTCAGCTGTACTACAAATTAGAAAATGTTAGCATATTAATATGCAAAACTAAGATGAACATGGTAAAGGAGAGATATGCAATAAGGGATTAAATATGTGGATAATGACTCATATTTCAGACAGTCTCTTGTAAAAGGCATTCATGGTGTTTTACTCGGCTGTACATACAAAAAGTGCCAAAAATAGCTGTGTAACAAAAGAGAGCTAGAGAAAGATGTCCAAACCCTGGCTCCTTTCTCATCTCTGCCAACTGGCCAATAACTACAAAAGTAGGTATGAATGTTGGATTGTCAGTTTTGGAAAATTACAGAAATTGTCGAATACCACCCTAGTTAGGATGTTGTGTGTGTGTGGGGTTCTGAAGCTGTTCGGTCATGTGACAAGCAGCTCTGACGGAGTATAGAGCCTAGAGCTGCTGGTGTGGCTGTACACTCTGTAGACTCAGTCTTACTCATCTAAGCATCAAAGTTCATTCTTGACTGGGAGAAAAGTACTTAAGCAATATCATAACTCCATCATAACTCCAGATCCACTTATTAGCTTTTTCCTGAGCTTTCAACTGCATCTCACAGTTGTACCAGCCTCTGCTGTACACCCCCTGAGACAGGACCTGAAGACCAGAACCCCCCTCCCACCCCTGAGAAGATAAATGGAGTGGTGTGACAACTGTGGGAAACCCTACATCAGGGAAACAGCAAGGACCTAGACAAGAGACTGAATGAAAACAGTCAAAATCAGCTGTCTATGAGCCCGAGGAAATATTGCCTTTTAATTCTCAGGCAATATGTTTTTTTTTAACGGTCTGCAAGGCACAGGAGCAGGTTGCCACTAAGCCACAATGCTCGCTGTTCTGTTTATTCAAATCCACTTATATCTGTTTTTTTATTTATTGTGTACTTGTTTAATGGGTGCTTGTTTATATTTGTATGTGTGTATTTGTGTGCGATGGCATGACTGAACACTGTGTACTGATAACACCTGAGCCAACTCCATTCATTGATGAAGATTGTGACATGCAGTTGGACATTCCAGAAAAAGCTCATCAGTGGACCTTTAGTTAGGACTATTTGGATAAACATTGGACAAACAGACATCTTTACAGGTTAAGACACACTTCATGTTGTCTATTCACTGCATTAAAAGTTCCCTTTAAATCAGTTTTTCTCTGCCTCCTATAAAACAATTACAGACCAGTATGGCATTATAGTAGGGTTGTGAAAAAATACGTTTGAAAATGAGTAAATGGTCGTTTTTTAGGAAAGGCTAATAATATTAGCTGTAACATCACCGAAAGATATTTGAGCTACACTGAAAATGACTGTCCTTTAATACCCTGATATGAGGGATTTTTCTACAAACAGCAAAAGCTTTGATTCCGATCCTGACGCTAAACTGTGGCCGGCTGTGCTGGCTGACTGCTGGCTGGTTATGATGCTACTTTACGGAACAGGAGCTGTGCACATGGTTAAATGGTGGTCCTGTTATCAAATGTTGAAGCCCACAGGAAGCCGTTTTAAAAAGAATATGTCTATACTGGCCTTAGGCTGGACGCGATAGCCGCTGTTCTAGTACTTAGCTGTTGGTTGAAGCGGTTTGCAATGTGTTGGTGTTTCAACGGAAACCGCTGAGGCACACAAAAAACTTTTACTGAGAAAGGCTGCATCCCGTGTGAATAACAGATCGATAATTAATAATCTGCTGATTGTGGTTCGACGAGGATAAGAGCAATTTCAGAAAATAAAATAGTTTTACACTGTTCTTACCATCGCCTCAAGCTTTTCAACTGTTGTCTCCATGTTGAATACTTTTCAGGCTGATGCAGGCTCTGTGATTGGCCAGCTGTCAGGAAAGCAGAAAACCGATTGGGCAGTTGTGTGAGACGGGATCCTCTGTAGGTGCGCCATATTGCTGCGCCTGTCTCTCTCTGCGGAATGGCTGCATTTTTAAAAACTTTATTTACAAATCATATTCCATCACTAAAGCTAAAACACTTAACAAAGAAGTGTACAGTACAAGACTCTTCGTATTTCGGAGGGATTCCCAGCAAACAATTTTCCGGTCATAAGCTGTGTTAGGACTTGAGCAAAGAGTTGCGACAGCGAAGGGTCAAAAACACAGCGGGTCACATGCCTCATGTGGCCTCGAATAGTTCCAAAGTGATGATTCAGATCCATTGTTTTCCATAAGGAACATCAGAGTTTACTATCAAAAAACATTTAATGACTTGTACAGCCTTGTAAACTAATTTTGTGTTTTATATCAATGATTAATGTTTGAAATATTAAATATTTGGATTAAATTAAATTATTATGACAGAATTACATTAGAGTTAAACATTACCATATATGGATGGCTGTGGTTTAGGAGAAAGTCCACTAATCAGAGGATTGGTGGTTTGATCCCCAGCTCCTCCAGTCCACATGTCGGAGTGTCCCTGGGCAAGATAGGGGAGAACGGGGTAACATGAGCCACTTTTTACCTTTGATGATTTTACCACAAAATAAAAGTGTTTGTGTTTCAAATAATAGTTACTATATATACCTCAGGTTATTGTGTGCCCATGGAAATTAAAACAAGTAATCTAATTATTATGGTTTCAGAACCAGGACCCATCAAAAAAAGGAAGTCCTATGGCACATCTTCATTCAACGTCATTAATGCCATCAATTTAACAAAGGCAAAAACTCATACTTTTAAGTTAAACGATATGTTTGTATCTTATTGTTCAACATGTTACCTAAACATTTTTAGTAAAGATTAAACTGTGATCTTTGTGTGTTAGCTATAGAAAGAATGTGTGTGTAAATGTGCTTTTATGTATACAGATGGGTGACAAAGGAAAAACCGGTATAGGTCTGAATGCCTGACCCCTACAGTGAGGGGATCTGGTGGCTCTGTTATACTGTGGGGGGCATTTTGCTGGCATGGCTTGGGTCCTCTTGTCCCCTTAGAGTGAAGGGTCACTGCATATCAATACAAAGTTGTTCTGAGTCATCACCTTTATCCTATGATGAAACATTTCTATCCTGATGAGAGTGGTCTCTTCCAGGATAACAATGTCCCAATTCACAGGGCACGAGGGGTCACTGAATGGTTTGATGAGTATGAAAATGATGTGAATCATATGCTATGGCCTTCACAGTCACCAGATCTCAACCCAGTTTTACACCTATGGGAGATTTTGGAGATTTTGGATATGTTAGACAGCGTTCAGAGGCTTTCAGAATAAATGCCAAGGTGCATTGAAGCTGTTGTGCTGGCACATGGTGGCCCAACACCTTAATAAGACACTTTAAGTTGGTTTTTCTTTTAGTTTGTCACCCATCTGCATGCACTGCATGTCGTGTGTGTCTTAAACTTAACATTAGTCAACAAATGTTTGCTCAGCAAAGTATAGTGGTGAGTTATTTATTTGGTATATTATTTATTTGGCTGTGGATATAATTCCTATATATCCACTCTATACCTATCTCCATAGCTGTTATGGCATGTCAAATAATTTTTTAAGCACTGGGGAGGGATTTATGTTTTTATTTTGACGTAGGAAAGGGACATACAACTTCAAATGGTTGTATTTTGTATTTATTTTAAATGCATTTTCCTTTTCAAATAATGCTGTATGGTGACAGGACTCACAAAACATTTCTGAGGAAATAAACCATTCAAACCTGCCTATTCAGTTTGTGTTGAAATGTGAGGCGTTAAATGAAAGAAGCCCCTTTTGTCAGCCTTTAAGACTCTACAGTTGCTGGGAAGATAATGCTGCTTTCAGCCCTGTGATTGGTGGTTCAGCTATAATTTTACAGAGGGACAAGTAATTAAATTTTAATTTCAATTTAATTGGCTTTATTGGCATGACATTGTGGATCAAACATGTTGCCAAAGCAAAAAGTCACATATAAACAATAGAATATAAATAGTAAATAATAAAATGAAATAAAAGAAAAGAGAAAATAAAAGTAAAAAAGTATCTTACATATAAACATGTCTTGCTTTGTGACATGTAGTAACATATTCTCCTGCCAGCTCTACTGTAGTTCTGTCTTCTCCCAGCAGGGTTTGAATCAGTCTGTCTTTTGGGAGTATGAGAAAGTCTGGGATCTGGTTGAATTTGAGGAAGAAATCTTTCTTTAATTTCTTTGTATTTTGGACAACTTGTGAGAAAATGAATTTCTGTCTCAACTTCTCCAGTTCTGCAGTGGGTACAAATTCTCTTTTTTCTTTCTGGCCATTGGCAACCAGTTTCAATAGTGAGTTTATGTTCACTAAGTCTATAACTAGTCAGGGTTTGTCTTTTTATAGGATGTTTTATTTGGGTTAAATATTGGGCTTGTTGAAATTCTCCGTTGAGTGAATTATAGCATTCTCGTTTATTTATTGACTGGATTTCTGTTTTCCACTGCTTGAAATATCTCAGTTTATTATCTTTGTCTGTTTGTTTTACTTGTGAGTTGGGAATTATTTCGATAGCATCACTTTGACTTAGGAATATGATTTCCTCATTTGTTCCATTCCAGATATTTTTATCTGGTTTCAGACAGCTTTGCTGTTCTAAGTATGCTCTGTGATGGCATGAATCTGAATCTGACTCTATCAAGTGGTTCCAAAATTTGATTGTTCTTTTCTTAATTTTAATTAAGAGGGGAAATTGGCTCAGCTCTGCTCTGCACCCGTGGTTTGGACAGTTTCCGTGGACTCTCAGTACGTTTTTACAGAACTCAAGATGTACTTTCAACTTGGCTTGAGTCCCAGTGCTCTTGTTTAATGAATGGGCCCCAAACTTCACTTCCTTATAAAAGGACCAGCTCAATAACACTTTGGAAAATTTTAAGCCAAATCTTTATTGGGGGGTTTAATTGGAATAGGACTTTTCTTATACAGCAATAAGCTCTACAAGCTTTTTCTGCCAGTGCACTTACAGCCTTGACAAAATGTCCAGAAGCAGTGATAGTCAGGCCGAGGTATGTATACTCTGTTGTATGACTCAATGTTGTCTCTCCCAAAATAAACTGATATTTTTTAGTTTGTAATCTTGCTTTTTTTAAATATCATAATTTTGGTTTTATCTAGATTTACTCTGATTGCCCAGTTTTCACAGTAATCATGGAGTATGTTCAAATGTTCTTGCATTCCTTGCTCTGTTTGTGATAGCAGTAATAGGTCATCTGCATAAAAAAAAGACACTTAACTTCCCTTCCCTTGACTCAAGTCAAGTCCTGGGGCTGGAGAGTTCTCCAGTAGTTTTGATTGGTTTTGACTGGTCAATGTATCTGTTGAAAAGTGCTGGGGATATACTGCAACCTTGATGGACCCCGCATCATTGTTTGAAAAATTCTGTTCTTTTTTGTCCAATTTTTACAGCACACTCATTTTCTGAGTACTTCCATTTAATTAAGTCATACACTTGTTTTGGGATTAGAGTATGGAGAGTAAGTATGTGATCTATTGTTCCGTTTGGGTATAAAGCCAATTTAGGATTTACTTAGTATGTTGCTTTCAATCAGGTAGGACAGTATTCTTGAATTTAATATACTATCAAATAGTTTCCCCAATTTAGAATTTACACAGACACCTCTATAATGAGATTTAGATTGTCTCCGTTTTTAAAAATAGGAGTAATCAGTCCTTTGTTCCAAATTGCAGGATATATGCCACTTTTTAATACCAAATTTAATAATTTTAGTATAGCCATTTTAAGTTTACTACTACTGTGTTTCAACATTTCTGTCCTGATACCATCAATACCACAAGCCTTTCAATTTTTAACATCAGCCAGTTTTTCTTGTAGCTCTTCTATTGTGATTGGAATGTCCAGAGCATTTTGGTTGTCCTTTATTACATTTTCTAATGATTACAATTTGTCAGTTGTGAACATCTGATACGTGTTTAAACCATAGTGTTCTGGAATTTGATATATATTTGAGAAATAGTTTTTCCAAACATTGCCATTCTGTATTGCAATGGTATCTTTATATTTGGTTGAATTCAGTTTTTTACACAGGTTCCAAAAGGAGTTTTGGTCTAATGCCTTTTCAATTTTGAGTAATTCATCATATATGTATATACGTGTTTAGCCTTTTTGATTGATAATTTGCTTGTATTGTTTAAGGGCTGTGTGGTGTTCGTGGTGTAACTCTTGGTTTTCAGGGTCATTGTGTTTCTTGTTTGACAGGTTTCTGAGATGCTTTCTGAAAAAGGAACATTCACTGTCAAACCATTTTTCTTTTGCTTGCTTTTTGTTTGATTTGGGATTTGGTCTCTTCATTTTGGACTCTTTTGCCAATTTCATAAATATATGATTCAAATCTTTTGCGGCCATATTACTGCTCTCTTTGTTTTTCAGGTATTGTTTACATGGAAAGTCATCTAGCATGTTTTGGATGTTAGTGTTCTTAAATGTCCATTTACAGTGTTTTGGGAGGGGTAACAGCCCTGATAGCAATTTCCTTTGGCATGGATGTGGGCCAAATAAACAGCAAAGATGTGGCCAACATTTGGAAGTGAATGACGGGCTATATCCGGGCCAAGGGTACAACAGCTATAACTGAATCATAACAAACTTCTACTCGGAGTAAGCCAAATACAAATAGTTGATATGGCTCATAGCTGGACCTGATATGGAATATCTGTATGGCTGAGTTCTGTTAAGGTCTTATGGCCCTCATATGACCAACATATGGCTGACAGACCAAAATCTGTACTTATCCCAGAATTTAACCTAAACTACACCACACCTGTGATCTGGCCCACATTTGGAAGTGAACAGTGGGCTAAATCTAGTCCAAGTCTGTAATAGCCTTAACTGAACCATAACATAGCCCTAGCAGTACCAGAAGTAAGCTAAATACAAATAATTCATTTGGCCCATACCTGGGCCTTATGTGTAATATCTGTATACCAAAGGCCTTATGTGGCCTACATATGGCTTACAGACCAAAATCTGTACTTTGCCCAGGATTTAATCTAAACTGCACCACACCTGTGATCTGGCCCACATTAGGAAGTGAATGAAGAATGAAGTAAAGACTATAGTAGCCTTGACTGAACCATAACATAGCCATGAGTATTATCCCAGAATTTTACCAAATGGTCTATACTTTGAATCCTAAGGCAAACAGTCCAGAAATCCAAAAACATTAAAATGTCAATTTAATATGTCAAATTGGCAATTTACGTATTTCTATATGATCTTCCCTAATAAAGGTTATTAAAAGTAGTAGTTTATTAAGCCGTGGTTAATAAAAGTATTTTTACTGCCAATTTGGCAAATTTTTGCATTTTGTGACTCCCTTTATAGGCTACTAATGCAAACGTAAAAAACAAAACATAGGTATAACTTTTTTTCTTTTTTTAAAATTTATTTACAAAATCCTATCAAGACAGGTCTGTGAGCCAATTCACTGGCAATGACATTCCTGATAAAAGCCTTTGAGAACCTAGAGTGTCAATGGAGTGCAAATAAAAATAAAAACAACAAGAAGGTGTAAATGGAGTGCAAATAAAAAGACCATCAAGAACAAAGTGTGTAGATTCTTAATTGTCAGCTTCCACCATCAGTACTTTCACCTCTGAAATGGTTGCTGTCATAGGGTTTCGTCTGACAGTGCCGTGAGAAAGCAGAACACATGAGACAGCAGCAGTGTTATATTTTTATTCATGTATTTGTTTTATCTTCCTATACACACACATTATATATATATACTATCCCCTCTGTTGTTCTGCATAGGCCTGAACCCCCTCAGCCAGATCATCACAAAGAGTGGCTACAGATACCAGTTCCGAAGTGGTACAATCATCAGTCAGTGTATGCCAGGAATGAGTGTTGATCAGAACCGAGGGGGTTGAACTACCAGGAGGCATCATTGTAGATGTTCAGGACAGCTACAAATACCTTGGGATCCCACAGGCAAATGGGAACCATGAGGAGGCTGCAAAGAAGTCGGCCACAGCCAAATACCTACACAAAGTAAGGCACGTCCTGAAAAGTTGGCTGAATGGGAAGGACAAGGTACAAGCCATCAACACATACGCCCTGTCAGTCATCAGATACCCCACTGGTATAATAAGCTGGCCAAAGGAGGAGATAGAGGCCACTGATATCAAGACAAGGACACTCCTTAAAATGTACAACCGTACACTGGTGAAGCCAGGACATTGTGGAGTACCACTGGATCAGTATATAACAAGAACTGCTGCTGCTAGGTGGCCTTCCACCGCAATCTTTCAGCCAGTGTTCTTGGTTTTCATGCAAAATCAAAAGGAACAAAGGCCTTCAATCAAACCAGTAAATCTGACATTACTTGACTCTGCCAGGATGAGAGAATAACACAGAATGGCCCTGAACTTAAGCAAAGATCTAAAAGTCTCCACATTATCCCAAGACACACAAGATGCTTATAATCATGAGGAAAAGTACCAACCATATCAACCGATGTATCTACCAGACGGGACTCTCCAGAGTGATGATCTTCATCTGTCATTTGTCTGAAAGAGAGGTCTGTCCTATATGGGGCATTATTCTCAGGAAAGGTCATTCTGTTCTTCATATACAGGCCAGTTTGGACACATTTACCACAGCCAGAGTACCCAGAGTGAGTCTTAACTACTTTAGTTCTAGCAGCTGCATCACATATGATAGAGCTGACCTTCGAAAAAAACTGTTTGCCCTTGATGCTGAACCTACTGCTCAGACTGCATTTTAGTTACAAGATCTTTTAAATACTCATTCACACATTGGGGTTTGGATCTGCCACAGAGCAAAGCAATTACAAGTGGCTTCCTCTCTTTAAAGTATTGGCCACAGCTGTTCTGAACTGCTATGAAAAAGTCTGATGCCATCAAAATTTAATTGCAATCTGAAAGTGTGTTGGTCAGGGACTTTGGACCAGATTCTTTCGGAAGTCTTCACCAGCGAATTTAATATGCCAAAGTAATAGAGATGACCCCCAGCTATCATTTGTGGCCTGTAAGAGGCAGTGGTCCTGAGTAGAGTTCTACCATCTTTAGGAAGGAAGGGGAAATGCACCTTAAGTATCACCAGAAGGGCAGATGAAGCAATCAAAGAGATGCCATAGTTGACAGCCCAACCTGCAGGAGATGAAACCAAATCATTATTCATCGAATCAGCACCGTCGCCAGCTATATTTTCATTACTCATCAAATTAGGATTGTCACAGGTTTCATCATTGCTCACTGAATCAGCATTTTCACAAGTCTAAAATAACATCTCTTCCAGTACTACTACTTCCAGCACAGTAAATTGTCCAGGTCCTCATCACCCTGAGGATTTTCAAGTCTCTCAAATAAAGCTTGAACCTTCTTAACTGCTCTCCCTCTAAGGCTATTTTCTACAGAGCTCTTTCCACTTTCCATTATCAAGGAAAAATGCTCACCAAAAATTGTCCTTTTTCCTGTAACCTTCTATCACCACAGCCACAGAGCGATCCTATTATGCATATTAGTTTTACATCAGTCAAACACAGAGACTGATCACCTAAAACAACAATAAACACATCAGCAGGGGTGTGTAGAGAATAGAATAATTGTATGAGTATGAGTTATAGTTACAAGAAAACTACTCAAATACGAATAAAAGACTAGTCACTAAAAAAATAAATATATCAAACAAAGATATTTAAAAGCTAAAAAAATTGCTGGAGAAGGAAAGAAAATGAGTTGACAAATACAGAAAAAGATATAAGTGCTTAATAATAAGAAATAAGAACAAATCACCTCGTTCAAAAGTAAATGAGTTAACTAGTTAGCGCTTCTTCACTAGATATGATCAATCTGTCTTTAGTAACAGGCTATGTACCACAGTCTTTTAAAGTAGCTGTAATTAAATCTTCTCTTAAGAAGCCTTCTCTTGATTCAGGCATTTTAGCCAACCATAGACCTAAATCCTTGAGAAAGTGGTGGCTAGTCAGTTATGTGACTTTCTACATAACAATAGTTTATTTGAGGATTTTCAGTCAGGATTTAGAGCACATCATAGCACAGAGACAGGACTGGTGAAAGTCACAAACAACCTCCTAACTGAATCGGACAAAGGATTTCTCTCCATACTTGTCTTGTTAGATCTTAGTGCTGCATTCGAGACAACTGACCATCACATCCTCTTACAGAGACTGGAACATGTAATTGGCATTAAAGGAACAGCATTAAGCTGGTTTAAGTCCGATTTATCAGACCGATTTCAGTTTGTACATGTTAATGATGAACCCTCCATGAAGGCAAAAGTTAGACACGGAGTTCCACAAGGCTCTGTGCTCGGACCAATACTATTCACCTTGTATATGCTTCCGTTAGGTAATATAATTAGGAAACACTCCATAAATTGTCATTGTTATGCAGATGATACCCAATTATATTTATCAATGAAGCCTGATGAAACCAATCAGTTAAGGACATTAAGACCTGGATGACCTGCAATTTTCTACTACTAAACTCAGATAAAACTGAAGTCATTGTGCTTGGCCCTAAATATTGCAATATTGCAAAAATCCGGCACATCCTGTCCCAAAAAGATACAGAAAAAACTATTCCATGCATTTGTTACTTCTAGGCTGGATTATTGCAATTCCTTATTATCAGGCTGCCCTAACAAGTCTCTAAAGACTCTCCAGCTGGTCCAGAATACAGCTGCACGTGTACTAACAAAAACTAGAAAAAGAGATCATATTTCTTCCATTTTAGCTTTGCTACATTGGCTTTCTGTAAAATCTAGAATAGAATTTAAAATCCTTCTCCTAACTTACAAAGCCCTTAATGGTCAGGCACCATCATATCTTAAAGAGCTCATAGTACCGTATTACCCCACTAGAACGCTGCGCTCCCAGAATGCAGGCTTACTGGTGGTTCCTACAGTCTTTAAAAGTAGAATGGGAAGCAGAGCCTTCAGCTATCAGGCTCCTCTCCTGTGGAACCATCTTCCAGATTTCGTCCGGGGGGCAGACACCCTCTCTACGTTTAAGAGTAGGCTTAAAGCTTATACTGGATACTTGGACACTGACTACCATCAGTGCATGTTACTAGCTTGGCTTCTTCCCCAGAGTTTTTTGTGCTTTCTCATCTTGCAGGAAACCCTGGATTGCAGGCCAAGCCTTCGCAGTCCTTCGCAGTCCTGTTGCTGTCCTTCCCTGGCTATTGCTGCTGTTATTGTTATGTTGTCATTCTGTCTCTCCCTTTTCTGTAAGCTTTGGCCATTTTGGGTTGTACATCCCACTCTCTCTGATTGCAACACCTGTCTGTGTAAGATCCATGAAAATCTCAAATTTGTTGTTGAGAAGTTGCATCATTTGAGGCTCATAGGTACCTCAGATCTTGAGAGTTTGACCGAAATGATAACCTGTGACACCTCCAGCAAAATGTGCATGTATGATGAGTGTGCAGAGTGCAAAGACTATGTCTATGTCAATGTCTTGTAAGCAGCTCTCCAGTTTTGATGGCTTGGCAGAGGTTGCATTCACTCAATGGGTCTGTGACCGTACTGGTATGTATGCACCGTACTGGTGCCAACAGGTTCTTCTGGCCTGCACGAGATGACATCCTGTGGTACCTCTTTGATGAGGTGCTCGAAATCATTCAAGCACCACAGCCTGTGACATTCCATCACATGGAAATCCAGAGAGATGTATGGAAGTGACTCTCCCTGTCACTGTCATGATGCTTTTGAGGATGTCAGTTCCTACTCTTTTTAGGAAATAATTTTCCAGGGTATTCTCAGTCACACTGTGAATGTGTAAAATGGGAGCACCATGGTATAATATGCTCATTTATAACCACATAAGATGGAGGATAAGTTCTACAATTTCGTTAGGACAAGGACTGTCTGATGGAATTCTCCTCTGGGAGAAGATTTTTTGGAAAATAGTTTTTTAATTCTCATTTCTAGTGTCAAATACCCCTAACTTTTCAGTTCAGTTCAGGGCCATTACCAAAGTTTTCCAATACATTTCTGATTTTAAATGTTTTATTTCATGTATTATTACGCAGATGGTGTATATATTGTCCGTGACGGGGTGGTACAGGAATGGCTCCCATGTATGATAAAAAAGGATATTATTAATACGGATTTTATGTTTTTTTTTGGAGGGTTAACATATCTTTCATGTTTTGGTTTTAAAAAAAAAGAGTTTGCCCCTGATAAAAATTTTAAAAATTGCACACACATACACACACACACACACACACACACACACACACACACACACACAGACAAAGATTCCTTACTTTATATATAGAGAAGAGAGATGTAGAGAGATAACTGTAACTGTTACCCACTTCCAGTATTATTGTAAATGCTATGCTAAAGAAATGCTATGTGTGTAGAATTTCCACATACCACTGTGAGCTGACAATACTATCAAAGAGGAAAGTTGATAGTGCTATGCTGTCACTGTTAGCTATGAAAGAGAGGGCCCATCAGCATCCACTCCCGTCAAGCACTACTGTTCTTTACCAGCGGTTACCCCATCAGATATTGAAAAGGACTTGGGGTCAGGATGTGACTCTACATAAAGAGTGGTAATCCCCTTTGCATTTTTTCATTAGATAAAAAAAACTGATAGCCACCCAGCTGATATATCATGAAACCTAACATTATTGAACTTTTGATGTAAACATTGATGCTGCCATTTATCTTTGTTATAATCTTGTCATTAATCAAATTTGATTGAAGTAACTGTAACAAGTAAATGGTGACAAATGCACAATTAATGTTCACTCAGTGCACTATTTGATCATTTTTGTTTGCTATGTTGCCATGTATGTTGTGTATTTGTCTTTACAGCAGGAGTATAATTGAGGAGGAGGTTGCGATTACGGTGGACGAGGAAGACACTAACAGTCTAGATGAAAATCTCACAAATTACCTGGGAAATAGCATGTGAGTTATCAAAAACGTGAAAAGTGAATGGTTTTAGGAGCACACTCATCCTTTATTGACATGTTACTGTCAAACTGGTTTGGGTGTGCATTCACTGTTCCTATCCTTTGTGTGCAGTGTAGAGTGGGCTGACAGTTGTTCAGAGTGGATTGACCAAGTAGTTATTGATGATGTGGTGCACATATGGAATACTGTTGGATTTGATGACCACAGCAGTAATGATGACTACATTCCCCCTTTGTGTGTGAACTATGTTGACTACAGAAAACTTAATGACTACATATAATAGTACTTCCATGTCAGAAAACTGGACACTAGTTTTACATTATAATATAGCTAGCCAAAAGTAGGACAACAAAAATAATGAACACTTATATAGAAAGCCTTCTTTCAAAGAGTGACAGCTCTGAAACTCTGCTATGTTACATATTGATAATGTATTACTGCTCCGATTAAAAAATATAGTATTATAAAAGTATTTGTTTTTCTTCCACCAGAAATGGAAGTTAGGTGGATATTGATGTTTTACCAGTGATTGGAATAAGGTAGACATTCAGCAAGACCTGTCAGATGTACCACAATATAATGCTGACATGACAAGACTGCTGCGGGTGCTGTGTGATGAGGACATTGTGAATCAGCGAGCCGCAATAGCTTATGAACAAGACAGCTTGTCAACTTTCCTCAGCTACCATTTGACAAATGTCCAGTCACCAGAGCAAAAATTGCATGTAATGCTAGGAGGCTATATGACATCAAGGTCTGCAGATGAGGGACTGCAGCAGTCATTAGATGGGTAACGTTTACTAAACATATCTTGAGTGTCATTACATATACTGTTTGTATGGAATCCTGATAGTTGCTTTCTGTGATGCCTATAGGCAACAGGTACAGTTTGAATGCTTATTATGGACATACTTGTCATGTTCATTTCCAATGTTTTCCAGATCTGCCACAATGGACATACAGTATGGAGGTGGAAACCACAGCTTTTATTCAAACTTGGTATGCAGGCAGGAAATTTTATGCCTGCCACACATATTTTCCTGTTGGGCAACAACTACATCAAAGTCCTGTTGCTGTTCAAATTCATGAACATGAGCTGTGTTGCAGAAACAACTTTCTGTGTGGTTCAGGACACTTAATGCGTTGATGCCATCCAACACTTTTGGCAGGAGAAATGGATTGGCATTATCCTGTGTCTACCCCACAAGGATGGTTTTCAGCTGCCTCTAGATGACTTTTGAAAGATTGTTGATATTAACATTTCCGTTTATAAAAATGAATCATGGCAGCAACCTATAGCACCTATTCCAGAATGGACAATGAGACTAAGTTGATCATGGGTGTTTCTGCAACTACAGGCATTTTTACGTCCCAGCAGTGAAATTTTGGATTTATGTTAATTTATGCTTTATAGATACATACATAGTGTTATTACACATCTTGACATAATTTTTTTCTCTAAATAATGTGATTTAATAACATCTCTGAAGCATTTTATGGGTCCAAGCACCATTTTTGCTTGTGTCCCACAACTGTGGTCTCAATGTTGAGATATGTAAAATGAGCTAATTCAATTACAATATGACATTATTTTAAAGTGTTTCATATAAATAATTACTTTACACCATATTATTATTTTTTTGTTTATTGATCATTTCTATGATTTTTTCATCTAATTGTGCCTGTCCAACACTTTTACCGCAACACTGAATAAATGCCATAGTAAAAGTTTTTTTCAAAGCCAAACAAATCTAGTTTCTATGGAAACAGAAGTTAGCAAGTGAGCACATGGATGACAGGTTGGCCAACCGACACTAGGTGACCCTCAAGAACAAGAAAAACAAGGTAAAGATCATCTTTTCTTCTGAAGTATTTATTGTGTGTCCTTACTGTACAGCTTAGTAATTGTGTATTTTGAACTAGATTTTAAAAATTGATATTACTGTGAAATTCATGTATATTAGATGCTAAGAGTCAAAGCTAATGTAGCAGACCTTGCTAGCTGCCATTTACCTGCAATATTAGCAAAAATGTCATTTCCGCAACATGTCTTTACTGCAGCAGCTTAAGGTGTCGCAGTAAAGACCTTGTGTCGTGGTAGAGACAAATTCAATGGGAGTTATATGCATATATTATATTGCAAATATTAAGTCTATTGTAAACTTAACATAAAATATGTCATTTTTGCAACCCTAGATGAGACCAAATTCATCTACAGTAAGATCATATAAATGCAGAGAGGAAATGAGAAAAGACCCAGGCAGATATGAAGCATTTCTCCGCAAGGAAAAAGAGCGTTACAAAAAAGAAAGGAGAATGGGTAGATAAAAACTGTCTCCCAACTGACAAAAAGAGAGAGAAGTCTGAAAAGAAGACAGTGGAGGATAAATAAAAGAAACCAAAGGGCAAAACACATAATACTGGAGGCCTCAAATTAGTTTGTTGCTATGAACACACCACAACTATCCCCAGAGGCCTTACTTGTGAATGAAGCTGGTTTTGACTTACCTAATGTTGTGGTGAGATGCTGTTAGTGTTATGGGTTTGTGTTAGTATATTAGTATTAATGTTCATGCCAAGTCAAGGTTAGATTATTAACATTTACCATTGACATTGTGTCCTTACCGACACAAGATGTCATTACCACAGCAAGGCTTTATTTTAATTATTATTATGATTTTAATTTGCAAAAATTATTAACACTTGAGTAGAGATTTTTCACACATTACGATTGCAATATCTGTCATAAAAAGTAACATATTTTATCTTTTGTGTGTATGAAAACAATTGACATTTAGGGTTACTGTCTAAATTTTCCAGGACATAAAGAAAACCATGAAATCCCCCTTTTTTTAAATTATTTTTTATATCAGTATTTACAATTGTGCACAAAGCTTGACGAAAACGAATTGAAATGTCAAAAATTTTATATAAATTAAAAAAGGAAAATGTATAAAATTACAAAGAAAAGAAAGAGAGAGAAAAAACATAAAAGATAAACATGTTCCAGATTAAAATCTTTACGACCATATGCAATTTTGTGGACCTGTTACTACGTATTACAGTCTCTGATGGTTAAAATTAAAATTCATAGAGGTTGATTTTTTTTAATTTGGGAGTCAAAAGTGACCACAGTTGCAGAAACAGACGTGGCTGAAATTATTGGTAAAAGATATTTTATTATCAGTGCATGTCTATGTTTGGTTTGCAGTGGAACAAAACAAAAAAGTTGTGAAAATAACTCAATTCATGCTTATTCTACAAAGACATTCTAAAATAGCCTGGACAAAATTATTGGTACCCTTTAGAAGCTGTAAGAAATAATTGATTTGTAGTGATACTTTAAGCAGACTATTGTGCTTTAATTATTATCACAGGTGTTTTCAATCTTATAATCACTCATGCAACCAGTTTAAAAGGAGAAAATTACTCATTCTGCTGTTTTGTGCCACTGTGTGCATCACATTGAACATGTCATGCTCCGGCTGGATGGCTGAGTTATCTTTTTGTTTCTCCCAGTGTTCCTTGTCTTGTGCTTCCTGTTTTATTTTGATACTCACCTCTTGTCTCGTTTCAGGTCCTTCACTTCCTGCCCTCGTGTGTCTCCCTCTTGTGTGATTACCTGCCCTGCCCTGATGTGTTGCACCTGTGTCTCATTGGCTCCCATTCCCCAGAGTATATAGTCTCAGTGTTCCCTTCCTTCTGTGCCAGTTTGTCTTGTTTCCTGCGTGACAGCGTTCCAGCCTATTTTTCCTTGTGAGCCTTATAGTTTCCTGACCTGTTTTTGCCTTCAACCTTGCCTTTAGCCCACTGATTTGGATATCTCGTTTTGCTGACTGATCACCTGTATACCGACCCAGTTGTGATTAAAGGACTGATTTTTGAACTTGCCAACTGAGTCTGTCTGCATTTGAGTCCAAGCCGTTGTTCAGTTCTTGACAGAACAAGGAAAACAGAAGGAAAAGTAGAGAGTGGTCTGAAGACATTAGAAAAAAGGTAATAGCCAAGCATGGTCAACGTAAAGGTTACAAGACCATCTCCAAAGAGCTTGATGTTCCTGTGGCCACTGTTGCCAATATTATCAAGAAGTTTAAGGCCCATTGAACTGTAGCCAACATCTCTGGATGTGGTTGCAAGAGGAAAATTGGCTTGAGATTGAACAGAAGGATTGCTTGAATGGTCAAGAAAGAATTAAGGAAAACTTCAATACAGATCCAAGCTGATCTTCAAGTTCACGATACAATAGTTTCAAGTCGCACCATCTATCGCTGTCTGAATGAAAATGGGCTCCATGGTAGAAGATCCAGGAAGACCCCACTTCTAAGAGGGAGACACAATAAAGCCAGACTGGACTCTGCCAAAATGCATATTGACAAGCCACAGTCCTTCTGGGAGAATGTGCTTTGGACAGATGAAACAAAATTAGAGCTTTTTGATAAATCACACCAACCCTATGTTTATAGAAGGAAAAGATGAAGCCTTCAAAGAAGAGAACACCATGCCTACTGAGAAACATAGAGGAGGCTCAGTGATGTTTTGGGGTTGCTTTGCTGCCTCAGGCATCGGGTGCCTTGAATCTGTGCAGGGCACTATGAAATCAGAAGACTATTAAGGCATTTTGGAGCGAAACATACAGCTTGGTGTCAGAAAACTGTGTCTTAGTTGCAGGTCATGGTCTTCCAGCAGTATAATGACCCCAAACAGTGAGGAGTGAGAGTGGAAGAGAAGAAAATGTTGGACCGTTCTGAAGTGGCCTGCTATTAGGCCTGATCTGAATCCCATTGAACATCCATGGAAGGGCCGAACTACCAGTGGGTAAGTGCAGAATCCTTATTTAGAGTTACAGAGAGTTCTTGACTGGCTGCACTACAAAATATTAAGGGTACCAATATTTTTGGTCATGCCATTTTCATTTGTTTTATTGTATTAAATATGTTAAGAATGATGATTACCATATACTTCTGTCAGTTTCCACTTAATACAGAGAAAATTCATTTTTTTTTAAAAAAAAGGTGGCAGGGTACTAATATTTTCAGCCACAACTACGGGTTGTCACTGAAGAGAAAGAGAAACTAGGCACGCTGTCTATATGGAGAAAGAAGCCTTCATATGGACAATGGATAAACTTCTTAGCGAACTGCCACTGCGCGAGTTTGTAACAGATGGGCACATTCAGACTGCACCACTGACTATCCGCTTTCTTCTCCAAATAATGTTTAAACACTTTCATTATCAACACAGATTATTACCTACACTGACCACAATGATTCCAAACACTATTGTTCATGTTTTGCCAGATCCAGTAAAGGGGAAGTACAAAGATTCTGAGGTGAGACACTCCCTTCATATCTGGCATGGTGCAAAGTGTTTGACTAAAAAATATCTACTCGTTATGTACTGCAGTTTTGTCATGACTTATGTTTTCCTTTTTCCACATAAGTATGAAAAGCAAGGTAACACTTCCCTAGTATGTATATTGACTAAATCTCTACTAAATAATTAGGTGTTGTTTTCCTGTTTTGTTCACCCCAAGCAGGCTGGACTGCACCAGGAGAGGAAAGCCTTCTGTACTGGCTGAAGGACACTGAACCACTACTGGTATAGCTGTTGAGTGGCCAACAAAGTGGAGGAATTTATCATATGTAGAATGATGAAAAACTTTTGTACAAACAATAATTACAGTTTAATAACAGGATCTGTATACCAGATGTAATTAGTTGCTCTTGGGTCTGTAACATGTGGTTGCTTTGTATCATCCTCGGTGTCTTCTGATCACTGAACGTTGTCCTTTTACTGCACAAATGGTGTCTCTATAAGGGGACATTGTCCTCCTACTGAAATACTCACAGAAAGTCACGTTGCAGTATGTTGATGAACACTTTCCATTATTCCAGCTGTGTTGGGGGTGTTAACCACATCTTGGACAGTTTTTTGATTGTTGGCTTGCTAGCCTGTGGCTGATATGTTTGGGTCTTTCTGGATTGTGTATTTTCTTATCTGAGCTGGGATATTTTTAGGCATAGGTGAGCTAAGTGGTCGCCTATTTGGAGACCCCGCGATTCATTTGCTGTCACCACCGTGTAAGAATCACACATGAGTAACCGAGGTACTCCTGTTCCATGCAAACATCATAATATGATCCACAGCATAATCATTCATAACCAGGATATAAATGATACTATATGTGCATTATGGCTATGAATATAAAACCTGTCTATGTGAAATACTTCACTCCTGGAGTTTTCCAGAGAGCAGCTTTAGTGACTTCAATGACAACCCAGAGTTGCCAACTCACTAACATTAAATTGGTTATAATTGGTTATTAATTGGTTGTAGTCAATATTTTTCATAATTACAATGTATCAGATCTATAGTGAGAGGCATCACTCTTAGTAGTGAACCTACAGAGAATTATCACCTGACTGCAGCTCCCCTCAGCTTTATAGTGAGTTTCAGCTCACTGTTTCGCTGTCTGGCTGCAACTTCACTGTTTTGGTATTTCCTCAGCACTCTCATAGCATTGTTTTCAGCTGAAGTCTAAAAAGAGAAACTAAACAGAGATCACAGGCTGATTTGCAAATCAACATTTTGCTGGGATCAAATTTGGGGATTTGGAATGAATGGGGGGTACTTAAACATATTGTCAGTAAAAAATAACCTTTTTGACAACGTTTTTGCACAGATTAAGTTAACCATCATAGTAATTCATCAACAGAAAACAAAACTACAGAAAAAGCAAAGCAAGCTAGTAGTTACCCAAAAAAATTTATGCAGCCACAGGGTTTGACATTTTCACACAAATTCTGGAGGTGTTTACTTGCAAATGGAAAACAAGCTTATTCACCTTCCACAAGTCACTGCAGAAAATACAGTAGTCATATTTCCAGAAATTCGCGATTACTTTCACTTTAAAAAACACAAAGCTGTTTTATGTAGCTTTTTTACAAACGCATTACTGAAGTGGAATCAGCTATCTTCCCAAGCCTTATGTCAAAAGGCTATTCAACTTGACAGTGAAAAGTATACACATAAAACAAAATCAGTTCAAATGAACAAACCCAAAATTGAGACCAAAGTGTTTAACTGGTTAAAGTTTCACTGATAATACAGTGAAGCTTGATACAATATTATAACATAATATATATTGAAACTGTATGTCAGATTTCAGTGTCTAAAGAACACACCATCACAGTGGTCACATATAAAAACTACTCCTGTACAGATATTTGAAGGGAAGATCAATGGTTGTTATGTTATTGTAAGATTATCAATGTAATGTAAGACTAGTATTACTCTTTTTCATCATGCAACATCAACATGGACGTTATAGTATTCTGGTCACTGAAGGTCTTCATTAACAGTCTGAGGCTGCATCACAGGAAGCTCCAGCTTCTCACACTCTGTCAGCTTCAAGGTTAAATGCTTGGCTATCTCATTAGGATCAGTGTACAGTGCAGCAGGAACATTCTGAAGGAAAGAGTAACATCTGTGTTAGAATGACAACAAAAAATAGTACATAGAGATTTGTTAATATAAATAAATATATAAATATTACCTGTCAGTATTTTAATGCACATTCTTCTAACAAAAGCTGTACATAAAATCTTGTGACAAAGGATTAATTTATTTTATTTTATTTAATGTACAATAAAATATATGGTGATGAAGAATGCTATATGGTGGTAAAGAAAAATTTTACAAATGCTGTTACATAAGCAGGATTTGAGCAAATGTCTGTCATAGAGGCTTTTTATTTTTATGATGGAATATAGAAAGCTTATATGCAAATATAAGGTAATGTTGGGATTCTTTTTCAAATGCAAAACATTGGTAAATTTCTTTTGTAAGTATTGGTGGTGTAGGGAGTTTTATGCTGTGGTGATTAACAAAGGTTTTACAGTGCTGCTTGAAAGTTTCTGAACCCTTTAGAATTTTCTCTTTTTCTACATAAATATGACCTAAAGTGTGATCAGATTTTTACACAAGTCCTAAAACTAGATAGAGGTAACCCAATTAAACAAATGAGACAAAAACATTAAACTTATTCATTTATTTAGTGAGGAAAACTGTCAAATCTTACATATTTGTGTCAGGCAAAAGTATGGGAACCCTTGCTTTCAGTAACTGCTGTGACCCCTTTTGTAGCAATAACTTAAACCAAACGTTTCCAGTAACTGTTTATCAGCCCTGCATATCAGCTTGGAGGAATTTTAGCCCAGTCCTCCTTACAGAACAGTCTCAACTCGGGGATGGTGGTGGGCTTCTTTGCATGAAATGCCTGCTTCAGGTCCTTTACGGCATTTCTATAGGATAAAGGTCATTGACGTGGCCATTTGAAAACATTGACTTTTTCTGCTTTAACCATTCTTTCGTAGTGCAACCTGTGACTTTAGGGTTGTTGTCTTACTGCATGACCCACTTTCTGTTGAGCTTTAGTTCACAGACGGATACCTTGACATTTTTCTGTAAAATTTGGTACAACTCAGAACTCATACTCCATCAATGATTGCAAGCCGTCCTGTTACTGCCACCACCATGTTTCACACATGGGATAAGGCTCTTATGCTGGACTGCAGTGTTTGCTCATTGCCAAACATAACTATGGTGGGGAATAACAATGGTGTAGGATGTATTTGATTTGTACATGATCTGCCTGACAGTCGACTGGTGGAGTCCAAACTCTTTAGAAATGGTTTTGTAACCCTTTCCAGCCTGGTGAGTATCAGCAACTCTTCTAAGGTCCTCAGTAATATCCTTTGTTTGAGCCATGACACACTTCCACAAACCTGTGTTGTGAAGCTCAGACTTAAATAGTGAAGACTCAAATTTCTCTTCTTTAAATAAGGCAGGGCCTCCCAGACTCATACTTGATTGTCATCCCATTGATTGAAACACCCAACTCTGATTCCCTTTCAAATGAATTGATAATCCATGAGGTTCACATACTATTGCCAAGCACAAATATGTAACATTGGATTATTTTCCTCAATAAATAATGAATGATTATTTTTGTCTCATTTCTTTAATTGATGTCTCTTTATCTAGTTTTAGGACTTGCATGGAATTCTGATCACCTTTTAGGTCATATTTATGCAGAAATAGAGCAAATTCTAGGGTTCACAAACTTTCACAAACTTTCAAGCAGCACTGTATGTCAATTCATAGTGGCATGGGGAGTATTGTTAATTTCCTCAAAAAAACTGACAAAATGTATCACAAAATTAGTTGCAGTGCTCTTTAATGGACAAACTAGGCAATAGCTACACTGATAATAAAATAGCTGAAGCCCCTGTCTTACCGATTTATCTGCAGTTAGCTCTGTTTACATTGTGTTTATAACAAATATTACATACAGCGGATCAAGTTTAACATTATATAGAGTAAATTGTGCTAAAACATTAAACTACTCAATCTTTCTCCCATGATATAACTACCGGAGTTTGTCTATATAACACAACTGGCAAAGTTAGAACCACAGATTATCTTCCTCAGGTTAAGTATAAGTGAATATACCTTTGTTTAATTGGCAATTTAATTCATTATTAAATGTGACATTGCTATATACTTGTTATGGAATTTTCTTTAGGGGTTACAAATTTGAATGACAAATTGGGTCAAAACTGAGCCTTGAGGTCACACTGTAATTCTCAATCTCTCCTCGAGACTTCAGCTGTCTGTGATGTTTTGGTGAAAGCAGAGACCTCTCTGATAAAGAGTATATCAGCATTGCCATGGTAAGCCAAGGCCATAGAGGACCCTTCTAGACAACACAGATAGGTGGAATGTGTAGTCAAAATGTGTTGACAATGACCTGAGGCTCAATGCAACGTGACTTAAGGTGTCACAGGTAAAGTGCAGTCCTTTGTTGAGAAACTAGTGAACCAGTTAGACTAATTTTTCATATTGTAGGCCGATCTGCTTGGGTTAAGGACTAACACTCAGACTTTCAGAGGACAGATCGGGAAGAGACGGCATCTGAGTTACACCAACTTGGATGTTCACTGTTTAAGGTTCTCCTTGATCAAGTAACTTCAATGAACATTCTCTATATTAAGACATCAAAGGCTTGTGTGTGCTTCTCTCCATCGAAGTGTTGACCATTGCTCAGAAATATCCACAACACTACTTATTAGCCTTAGCTATCTTATATCAGAAGTTTTCTTTCAGAAGTTCAGGTTCACCGTTTGCCTAATATTCTAATTTGGGAGAAATCCTCCTGATTGTCCTACATAACCATTTACCAATGGAGTACACTGGACTCTGACAAAGGCAAGTTCTATTGACTGAGACAAACAGTTCTCAAGGTGCTCAGGGGTGTTAGCTAGGTAGACAGACACAGAGAAACACATGGGTAGTGAACCTCAACAGAGCAAAAGAAGAAGAACAAACAAACAAATTTTCCAAAGATAGAACAAATTATCCCTGTTTTCATTCCACCAAATAGTTCTGTTATTTTTGTAATGATATGCTGCCACAACATCTAAATATCAATAAAAACACTTCTATTGCCTTCGCAGAATTCTATTTAATTTGAAATTTTGGAAGGGGTGTTTGTCACACCCATGCCCCAGACCCATAAAATATCAAATTTTTCCACCACTTCTGACGAAGGTGCAAAGTTTGACAACTTTTTGAGCATCTTTAGCCCCTTAAAAATGCATTTCTTTTGGGGGGAAAAAATAGAAAAAAAAAGAAGAAGAAATAATTCCTTCAGCTACAAGAGGGCCTTCACACTCTGCTAGGTGCTTGGGCCTTAATTAAAGTTGCAAGCAGCAATGATTTGGCCCTTGCACCTTTGTGCACGTTGGAGTTTGCAGCAGTCAAAGGGCTTTTATTGCAGGCATGTGGATGTCCTCAGGCATGGGCTTTTGCTGGACGTTGTAACAAGTAGTTCAATATGATTTCCTGTGTCCACTATGTGGCACTAGGGAGCACCCACAATTGTGTGTCATTTCGCTGTATATCATGTGTAGACCACACCATGTGAATTTCATGGAAATCGGATGATGTTCTTCATATAGGGCTGACTTCCTGTTGTCAGTAGGTGGCACTATGACCATGACTCAATATTGATATTTAGATGTGTTCAGGCCTGAACTCTGAAGCAGCAGGTTGGACAATGTACATTCAAGTTGCAACAACTTCCCACTTCATGGCAAAACATTGAAGTTTGCGGTGTTGCCACAGCAACAGCATATAATGAAAACTCAAGAGTTTGATAACTTTTCATTGTAAAGGTCTTTAAATGACACTGATCAAATTTGTAGTCGGTTGAGTTAAATTTCTATGAGGACTTTGTTAAATACAATGGCTGCAAATTGCAAAAACTGTGCTAAAATTGCAAAGTAAATTCAAAATGGTTAACTTCCTGTTGGACTGAGGGTATGGCTCCCAGAGGCTTTTTTGTGTGCCTGGAAATGATTCATGGGCCTACCAAATTTCCTTCATCTATGTCAAAATTAACTTTGACTTTGAAATATTCTAGGAGGCGCCCTCGAGTCATTTTGCCACACCCAAGTCCAACAACCATATCAGACACCCCTTCTGACGCGTGTGACAAGTTTTGTGAATTTTTGAGCACCCATAGCCCCTCAAAAACAGCTTCCTGTTTCATGGCGAACAATACATTGCCATGGCAACAGCTTTTGGTGAAAACTCAAAAGCTTCACCATTTAGCATCATCAACGTCTTACAATTTAGCTGCTGTGGAGCGGCTGTGGCTCAGGAGGTAGAGCAGGTCATCCACTAATCGGAAGATTGGCGGTTCGATTCCTGCCTCCTCCAGTCCACATGCGAAAGTGTCCTTGGGCAAGATACTGAACCCCAAATTGCTCCTGATGGCTGTGCCATCAGTGTGTGAATGTGTATGAATGGTTAGTTTCCTCTGATGGGCAGGTTGGGACCTTGCATGGTAGCCCCTGTACCCATTCAGCATATGAATGTGTGTGTGAATGGGGCTCGTAGTATAAAAGCGCTTTGAATGGTCGGAAGACCAGAAAAGCGCTACACAAGTACAGTCCATTTACCATTTAGCTGACCAAATTTTAGGTGGATCTGTTTAGCCTGCTAGGAGTAAACAGTAAAAGTATGGGGCCTATAACTTCCTGTTGCCAGTAGGTGGCGCTATTAGTATGATACAATATGGGCCTGTCCATGTCTTCGGACCATGACTATTATCAAACATGTGAAATGTGGGAAAGATCTGACCATGTGGAGTCGAGTTACAACAGTTTGTTATGCAATGGTGAAACATTAAAATTCGCCATGTTGCTACGGCAACAGCGTTCAATGAAAACTCACAATCTTCACAATATAACATCATCAAGGTCTTAAGGCTTGTCTGACCAAATTTGAAGGAGTTGTGTTCAACCTCCTAGGTAGAGGTCGTAAAAGTACAGAACCTGGAGCCTCCTGTTGCCACTAGGTGGCGCTATGACTATGATTCAATATTGACACATAGATGAGGCATTAAAACCCGGACAAACTGCGACAAGGCCATGTCCAGATCCGAGGCCGACTCCATTCGGACGATCCATCAATCCTTTACACTCAGCACTTAGTCCTCTTCCCCCCTTTATATTCAAAGTATTTGTGTGGTGTCGTTCCCTCCTTTTCCTTTATTATTTTGGTATATTTCGTCATGAAATAAAGGGACAGGTTGACACATGCACTGTACTGCACTGAAAAGCCCACTGAGATAGTCTGTGTGCATACTAACTTCCACACCAGGTGCTCAAGCTGTAAAGACTGATAATTACACCTTGAGGTGGACGGGCAGTCCACGCCTTTACTTGAAGAGTTTACAAACTTTTATGTAAACAGTGTCACGGCTCTTGTCAATCAGATGTAATTGTCTTTTTAATATGCTGTTTTCACAGATAATATAGTTATTTGTGGAATTTGTTTGTGTATTTGCAGATCTGTTTTATACTTGCAAAATGTTTTTGTGAGTTTGCAAATCTTTTTTTGTATTTGTGGAAGGAGATTTATATTTACAGATTACACATTCACACATGGATTGTTGATCTGTTCACACAAATAATATTGGGACAAATCTATCTTGATAATGATCTGTCATAGCTCACCTTCAGTTCTGTTATGTTGCTTTCCCTTGTGCTGAACTCTCGTAGCAGGTAATTCTTTCCAGCCTGGAATCAAAAACAGCATCACAATTTGTTACTTATTAGAGGCCTCACCATAGGCAGTGTGGAATAACCTCTGCTGCATTTAAATTCTATGACTTGCTCATTATAAAACCTTGAACTTCATCTTGGCTGGAGAAAACCAACTTGCCTCATGATACAGTCGCGTGTCATTTATTCTGATCAGCACTCCATCCACTCGTAGGAAGAAACGCAGCAACAAGAAGAAACTTGTGGGCATCACCCTCTGTATTATCAATAAGACACACATCAAGATGTTAACACTGCAGAGTCCCTCTTGCAGAACTTATTAGCTCAAACGGTTTGCATACAACATGATATGATACAGTACATTACAAAAATACAAAAAGCAAGATTTGGAATCAGTCCATACATCATCACGCCTTTTCTGAACTTGGTGATCTTAAACAAATCAATCACTGAACTTTGCCTTCTGAGCTCTCCCTTAATCCCAGAATGCACCTGTGAAGAAGCTCCAGGAGCTGACAGCATTTTGCCATTCTGAGCTTCTGCCTCCGTAAATGAGGCATGAATTACATGCAGATTTTGGCCAAATGATCAATTAAAAGCTTAGTGCACATTTACATTGCTCTTAAATGGTATCTGGTCTTCATTTGGATTAATAGTATCAAGTGTGACTGTAGGCAGCACTCACAATTTTGACGCTGATCATTGAGACTCCGTGGTCATGCAGCTCGTCCTCAAACAGCAGAACCTCATCAAAAAACATGATCTGTTCCCGAGCCTTCAGCTTCTCCATGTCGATACGTTCCGCTGTCTCAGTTGCCTTCAGATGAACAACAAATAAAAATGAAACACAGGAGGAAGTAGAGGTGCTCAAAGACACAAAATCATTCTCCATATTTCTAAGACTTTTGACAATATACAAAACAAAGGTAGTGATAATACTGTGTTTCACTCACTTACTGAAAATGACCCACCTTTATCTGCATACCGTCTCCTATCAGAGTGCCTCTGTAGTCTGTGGTGTATGTCCAGTCGTAAGGTCTCACCACCTCTTGGGAGTGTTCAGAATCAGCTCTAGAAAGAGATCAAAGATTCATGTTTAGTTATTCCTGAAAATGTCCCTGCTTGTGAAATCTGTGATCTCCTGTTGTCTAAGAGAAGGGGTAAGGGATAATGGGCTAAAAGTGGGTTGAGCACAATATGCATTACTGCTTGAAAATCCTCAACAGAGTTTTGATAACAGGTCTACAGGTGAAAAGGCTAAAGAGTACAATATATTCTATATGGTGTTTTTCCATTGTTTTGGGGGTAGTCATGCCAAGCCATGCCGGGAACACTTGAGTTGAGGTGGTGCGTTGCCAGTGCCAGTTTTCCATAACACAGCACTGCAAGGTAAAAGAAGTTGCTCACCTGCTGGAGGTGTAATGGTTTGCAGAAAATGCAGTAAGTCTGTTGTCTACAGCTCTTCATCAAACATCTTACTGTGGCTGTTTCTGTTTGTACTCTTTGTCCTATCATTATTTCTAACTGATTCACTGAAAAAAAATATCTCTAAATATCTCCAGATCTTGTGTACACCTGTTTCTATTGACGAATAGCGCCACTAACGAAGCTCTGCTAATTCAGCTATAAACACATTTCATTTCCTATAAATTCTTCAAAATAAAAGTCTCCCTTTATTGTATTTCATCAGCAGTAACTTAAGACAGCTCTGATACAGCTGAAAGTGGCCAAGAAACAGTAAAACACTTATCTGACATACAAACAGGAACACAGGGGAGAAACTAAACTTCAAACCACAAAAATTCAGTTAGAAGCTGAGAGCTGAACACACACAGATTTTTGAAAACAGCTTTCTGTCTGGTCTCCAGCACAGACATGAGCTGAGTTTACAACACACTGCTTGTTTGGGGGGGAGAAGGGGGGCTCATCATGGGCTGGCTGCGGTTGGTCCTGCAAGTGAGCAGGACCACTGCAGCGTGATTGGCCATGGTTATCCCCTGCTGTTAGGCTGTAGCGCATTTCATTGCGGGTTGGCTTGGCTTGGCGTGGCTAAGGCAGACTGATCCAAACTAATGGAAAAACCCTATTATTGACCCTTTGACTACCAAACCAAACTGACAGGCTCAATAGTGGCAGATGGAATACATGCCAGATTTCAAAAAGATTGTGGAAAACAAGAAGTAGTGTGCTAGAAGAAGTGGTGTGCTGTCATTGTATCTCACTGGAGTTTGGAGCTTGCGTGTGTCTGCCAGGGCATTTGTTTGTTTCCTTAAAGTAGTATGGCTGTTCTTTTAGCTCTCAGTGTCTGAACGGTTGGCCACACCTATTTAGAGTTTTGACATATCAAATGTTAACTGAACAATCCTCAAGCTGTGGCCTTTAGTAACACATTATAATGTTCATCTTGCCTGCTCTCCTGCCATTCCTGAGCACAGGCCACCTTGACAGCATCCTCCATGTTGTTGACTCTCTTAAGGGCATCAATTGCATTGAATTCGATGCCGAAGCCATCTTTGTGCTGGATGCGCAGGACGTTGTCCCCAAACAGCATCTCTGGAAGGGAGGGCATGCTCATCTCCTCTGCCAACCTGGGAAGTCAAAAGTAAACATCTGTTTAATGTAACAATGCATCTTTCTGAAAAGAAAAAACACTTCAGGTCTATATTCACTAATGTTGCTTGACTTAAGATGTCCTGTGGAGATTGCTTGTAAAAAAAGTTACTGTATGTTTTACATTAAGTGTTGCTGACAAAAACGCATATTGTGTGTACTTAAACTCCAACAATTGTGCTAAATGCATTTCCTCCCCCATAAAACATTTGCAAAGCTGTTTAAAGTCCCCCTCCACGGAAAAATGTGTTTTATTGTTACCTCAGAAGGCTGTTTTCACAATCACCCAATAAAAGGTGAAGAAAGTTTCTTTGTATTCACCATAAATGTGAGTTTAAGGGTTGTACCTACGAGTATGATTTGTGACATCACAACTAGTTTGAAACCAATTGTGGTCCAGTATGCAACTTACACAAGTGTGATGTGGAAACTCAATGTTCAGAAATTATACTACCTATAACCTACTGATACTTAACCCATTAAACTCTAGAACGCAACCTTAGGCGTAGCCTCAACCTGTCATCCTAAACCTGCATTAAGTGATTCTGTGTCCATTTGGGGGCAGTGCAAACAAGTTGTATACACAACACTGATATATCATCACCTTTTAAGTTGACATGTGGCAAACAGTTGCTTATTTACAGAATAACATTATCATTCATTTAAAGTCTGGCTAGCTGGTGAATGCAAGTCCAATATTCTCCTTTAGCTCTGTTTTTGAGCTTTACCAACTCCCGAGGGAAATATCTGTCTCTTTAGCTGCTAAATGCTCCATGTTCACCAGCTAGTCACCAACTGTGACTGAGTTAGTAATTGCTACCTTTTTCTCTGAAAACAGCAGCCTGCTGCGGCTGAAAACGACGCTATGAGAGTGCTGAGAGTGAACCAAAACAGTAAAGTTGTAGCCAGACAGCTAAACAATGAGCTGAAACTCGCTATAAAGCTCAGTAAAGCAGAGGGAAGCTGCAGAGTCGCTGATAGATATTCTCTGTAGGTTCATCCGAGCGACACCACTGCATCTCTCTAACCTTCTGTTGTTGCTCACAGGCACATAAGAGTCTGAGCTATGTGCCACCGCTGCTGCCACCTCCTTCTCTTCGCTCTTTTCTCCATCTCCTTCCCTACTTTCTCCTCCTTGACCTCTCAGGAGTCCCTCTGCAAGACCATTGGCCATTGGACCACTCTGCTTCCCTGGCTGTTGGTGCCACTTACAGAGGTTTTGGATCTGGCTCCTCATCCTGCATCAGCCTCACCTCATTTCTCTCTCTCCCCTGTGTGAATGATATCATGTCTCTCTCTCTCTCCCTTGTGTATGTGGTTTCCTGTCTCTCCTCCTGTGTGTGTGTGTGTGTGTGTGTGTGTGTGAATGGTGTGATGCGAGTTTTCCCTGTGGGTGTGTTTAGTCTGTCCTCCTCTCAGGTGTCCACGGTGATGGAGGTCGCAAGGCTCAGGTCCTATCTGTTTGGTAGCACCTGGAAATTGCTCGATGTCCTTATGATCATACATATTACAAATCATTATTATTTTGTCATTTTGGCTGTTATCCATGCTGTAGTTTCCGTAGTTTGTGTTCTATTCTGTACACACAATATCTATTGCATGTCTGTCCTGGAAGAGGGATCCCTTCTATGTTGCTCTTCCTGAGGTTCCTTCCATTTTTCCCCTTTAAAAAGGGATTTTTTGAGGGCGTTTTTCCTTATTCAAATTGAGGGTCTAAGGATAGAGGATGTTGTATTGCTGTACAGATTGTAAAGTTGCCTGAGGCTAATATGTGATTTGCAATATTGGGCTATACAAATAAAATTGACTTGACTTGATTTGACTCTCACATCACACATTGTTATTTAATTCACAGTCATAAGACATTGTTTATAGCCAGTGTACAAAAAGGGGGGGGGGGGGGGGTCTGGGACCCCTTACAGTTTGTAAAATCTCAAAATTATATTTTAGGGGGGGTCTCAACAATGTGTCTAATTATTTTCGATGTATCTAAAACAGTAAGGTTCAAAAACTTGTATTGTTTTTAAAATAACAATAATAATATATTGCTGTCAAAGTGTTTACAACATTTGACTGCAATTTGCTCTGCCTCTGCATATTTAAAATGTCCAATAAAATGTGAATGTGAACTAATTCTGACTAGAAAATAATTGTCCTTTATTTATCCTGAGGATTTTCCTCAAACAGTCCTTAAATCATAGAACAAACACAACTAGACCAGTAAAAAAACAACCATGCTTGCTCTCGTATAGTTACTTGGATCTAGTGGCTGATGTATGCCTACTCTGTTTTGTAAGTTCCGCTCATGGCACTGAGATCCACCAACTGTCACAGGTTATTCGCACACTGATTATAGCCCTTGTACACTGAGCAATGCAGGTGTAGGGAGTTACAAAACTGCATCTGTGCAGGTCTCTGCCAAAATACAATACCATCTTTTTTTGGCTGCATAATTATTTGTGCAAAAGGAGTTAAACAAAGCAGAGCTGCAATAACCTGAGTAAAACTGTACCGACCAGAGGGTCCAGAGTTGAACAAATCAAGTAAGAAGACAAATAAATATCTGTTCCTGTACCTACTAAGTAAGAGCAACATCTCACCGTTCAATGTCTTTGGATTTCATGATGTGGTTTTTGGCAGCAGTCACTTTCCATGGTCCAAAGGTGAAGTCCTGCTTACTGCTCTTGAAACCATGTGACATCATTGTGGACAGAGAGGCCAACATCAGCTATAAGAGAAAGAGCAAATTTTTCAAACAGATTGGACGGACAGACACTGCGATAAGGGGTTGTAAGAACCTTTTCACTCATAATAATACTGGTGATTAATTATGAGTTTCCAAGGGGTTGCTATGGCCACAGTCAAGCTGATGATTTGCTTCCAATGATTCTGTATGTTTGAGGTTTGCCCAAATTACAATAAGTCCCTGCAGCTCTTCACCTGACCACTTAATTGTGCAAAACAGATCCACTGTATGGTCAAAAGTATGAGGACACCCAATCAAAGTATGTGGACAGCTTCACTTTTCTCATCTTTCCACCAGACAGAGGCTTGCTACCATTCAGCCACAGGAGCATTAGTGAAGTCCAACACTGATGTTTGGTGATAAGGTCTGGCTCACTGTCAGTGTTCCAGCTCATCCCAAATGGGTTGGATGGGGTTAAGGGATTTGTGCAGGCAGTTTGTTTTCCACATCAAAAAGGGGAAAAGCATTCCTTTATGGAGCTGGCTTTGTGCACTAGGGCATTGTAAAGTTGAAAAAGAAAAAGGCCTTCTCTGTTGAGTTTGCATTAATAGTATGATTACATTTCTCATTTCACATTGTAGGTGGTTAACATTTACAGAGCATGTAAAAACAAAAGTTCTGCAGTTTTGGACCTGTAAAAGGTCAGCACCATCCTAAGGATCTGGGCTGGCAAAACAGCAGGTCTAATACTACAACGTAGTAGTTAATGCAGACAAGAAAACACACATATAAACAAAAAAGATAAGAGGACAACTAAAACTGTCTGGAAGTAAAAAAAAACAACTGGTAAACTCACTTTCATGTCTGATAACTAGACTGATGTGTTTACATAATTCAGCTCTATTTTATAACCACCAAGTTTTATGTTTATTTTGAATGGCTTTACCTTATAGATAATTTTATTTGTAACTGTCTTTTGTGCTGTTGTTTTTTTAAAAATTTTATTTGAGTTTTTGTATTTTGCTGTTATTTTTGTTTTATTTTTATTTGCCTCTGCACTGGAAAGGACTTTGTGCTCCTAGCTTGAAAAGTGCTATACAAATAAATTATTATATTATTATCATTTGTTGATTTACACCAATTCAAAAATTGAATTGTTGGCACATTTATTGATCATTTTCTACAATTTGTACACTGCATGATTTACTTAAATGAATAATTTAATGTACTTATAGTCAAATCAGTTTGTTAATTATTTTAAAAGGATCTCTGCAGCTCCCACAGAGAAACAGAGAAAGCTATAAAGTTAATCACTTTATAATTTATTGATGAATAATGTTAACATTGGCTAATAAGCGTAGTTAAACCCAGTATACATCATTGTTAACCCTATTCAAACTTTCGACCGAATTAGTTCGGCAGCTAAGTTACCCATTATATAAATTTTCAGACACACTGGAACATAACGTTAAACATTTGCGTCGTTGTATAGATGAGCTGTTTTTTTAATATAGATTTTTTTTTTTTTTTTTTTTTTTTTTAAAAACTATCAAAAGCAATTTGAAATGTATTTTCCTTAGTTTCTGAAAGGGATGATATGTATACAGCTGTAGAACACTTGCTTTAGCCCCAGTTTTTGTGTCTCATGTATTATCACAAAATTAGAATGAATTAACCAGCTTCGCTTTGCTTCAAAAATCACATTCCTTGTGGTGGTTGAAAATTAAAGACAGTTGTCTTAAACCAGAATGAATATTGGTCTGTACAACAGCATGTTGTGATGCATTACAGAAAAAGAAATTCGTTTACCTTACTGTTGTTGTCAACTGTTACCTGTCATGGAGACTACTAGAGTGCGCCGGTAAAAAGTGACCGGTTACGCTTGCTACGCTCACGCTGTGGTTCCGCCACTTCTTCACTGTGGGTGCATCCCAAGTCTCTTAAAATGCATCCACGTTTCGCTCACTTGCGTCTTAGGATGCACCCCAAGTCTCTTAAATTGCATCCACGTTTCCGTCACTAGCGTCTTGGTCCCTCCCACCGTGAATGCATGGAGAGACAAAAGCAAACCAAGCGAGGAGAAAGGAAACGAAGAACTTTGTTTTTAGAGACATGAGACGTCCTTTCCTCTGAAGTGTCACGTGAAGCGACGTCCGTTTCTGATGACGGCGGCAGCTGATCACAGCTGGATCAGCTGTCAGTCCGCTTTAACGGCTGCTTAAACTCCCGATGGATTTTTGTGTCTGCACGCACGTGCACAATGCTGACACTAATAAAGGTTCACAGTTATCACCGCCAGAGCAGCTGTTTCCTCTCTGCAGCCTGTTACCTGTTGAACAAACACCTAAATAAAAACAAACATAAATAAAAACCTGCATTCTGCATTTACATCGTGTACTGTTTCCTGCTCAGAGGCACAGGAACCATTTCTACTCGCAGAATGCGTTTATACTATTTATGATTATTTGCATCTGTATTTTTTGATATTCTGATTGTGAATTCATTATTTAATGACCCAGAATATGATCAGAGTCTTCTGAACACTGGGAAATATGTATTTGGCTAAATGTTTCAGGGAAAATGGAAATTATGTAACTCATATCAAATCCGACGCTCAGGAATTTTCAGCCTCACATGTGACTGAATGGACGATAAATTACTTAAAATATAAACGTGTTTAACTGATATTATGGATAAAATTAAAGTCAGGGAGAGTCTGTCTGTCAGCAAGTAAAAGTTTAATGGGGGAAATAACAGATCATGAAAAGAAAAATCTTCCTAATAAATGAAGAAAGTTGTTTATGGTTCTTTTGTTGATCAGACTGACAGTTAACAGAGGAGACGAGGAGGCACAAAATAGAGAAATGAGAAGAGTCCAGAGACTTGAGATGTACTCCTTTCTTCTTCTTCTTCTTCTTCTTCTTCTTCTTCTTCTTCTTCTTCTTCTTCTTCTTCTTCTTCTTCTTCTTCTTCTTCTTCTTCTTCTTCTTTTGTAATTTGCGGCAGATTAGACGCAGCAAAGGCGTATTGCTGCCCTCCACAGGTAATTTGTAGAACTCAATTGAATGAGTTAGGTCTTTAAATGCAGAGTCTAGTGCGTGAGTCCAGTGTGATTAGTCACAGTTTTTGTTGTTTTAAAATGTTCCACGATGAGTATTAATTTCAATGAATGATCTGTAGCTCCAATTTCTGACAGCTCTGCTTGCATGATGCATCTCTCTGTGTGATAGCTGGTGCATTCCATCAAGACATTATTCACAGTTTCTGCCTCTCCACAGATGCATTTTCCATCCTTGTGCTTACCAGTGCCAGCCCTTGATTCAGTGCACAGTGACCCAGTCTCAGCCTGGTTATTTGGCTGTAATTCAAGGAATTATTATTATCATTAGGGCCCGAGCACCGAAGTGTGAAGGCCCTCTTGTAATTAAAGCAATTATTATTCTCTATTATTATTATTATTATTATCATTATTATTATTATTCTCAAAGAAACACATTTTTGAGGGCCTAAACATGCTCAAAAACTTATGAAACTTTGCACGATCGCCAGAAGTGGTGAAACTGTATCCCCTGCGGCATGTTTCACTGACATGCATAGAAATCGGTACACATGTATCATGCCCAGACGCACAAAAAAGTCTCTTGGAGCAAAACCGTAAACCCAACAGGAAGTCAGCCATTTTGAATTAAGCGACCATTTCTGGAGATTTGCATGCTTTGCAAATCACCAGAATGAACTCCTCCAACAGATCTCATCAGATTGACTTCAAACTTTGTGTGTGTCATCTAGACTAGTTTGTGATCAAAAGTTATTAAAATCATGAGTTTTCACTGAACCCCCCTGCCATTGCGATGCAGCAAATTTTGATGTTTCGCCATAAAACAGGAAGTCCTTATAACTCCAACATACATTGTCCAATCTGCCCCAAATTTCTCATCCTTCAGGAGGGCCCCATCCTGAAAACATCTATGTGTCAATATTGAGACATACTCATTGCGCCACTTACTGGCAAGAGGAAGTTACTTGTTCTGTACTTTTATGAGCTGTACCAAGCAGGATGAACAGATCCATTGGAAATTTGGTCAGAAAAGCCTTAAGTCTTTGATGATTCCATATTGTGAAAATGGTGAGTTTTCACTGGATAACTTGACTCTGCATGATCAGATTTTTTCCAAACTTCCCATGCTTGATAAGGGTCCCGGTCTGAAGGCAAGTACAGGCTCATATTGAGTCATAGTCATAGTGCCACCCACTGGCAACAACAAGTCTTAAGCACCACTCTTTTGCTAACTACTAGCAGGTCAGCCCAAAACGCATAAAATTTGGTCAGCCTTGATGATGATAACTCCTGAAGCTTTTGAGTTATCATCAAAAGCCGTTGCCATGGCAATAAATTGTTCGCCACAAAATACAAAGCTGTTTTTAAGGGGCTAGACATGCTTGAAAACTCACACACAAAACCTTGCACACACATGACAGGTCTTAAAGTCTGTAATATTGTATAGCTGGCGGGCATGGGTGTGGCAGAATGGCTTGACTGTGCCCCTTACAATATTTTGATGAAGCAGCCCCGGTGCCACATTAAACCTACATGTACGAAAATTGGTACAGATATGTATCATTTCAGGGTGCACAAAAAAGTCTCTTGGACCCCTAGCTTAAACCCGACTTGTATTTTAATGAACTCCTCCTACAGAATCCATCAAAATGACTTCGAAATCAGTGTGGGTCATCTAGACTAGTTTGTGATCAAATGTTATTGAAAGATTTAGCTATTGTTGAAGCGCGTGGCCGTGGCGTGGCATGCTGTTGAGTTTTGATGTTTCGTCATGACAGAGGAAATTGCTATAACTTAGTGTAAATGCTCCAATCTGCACCAAACTTCACATGTTTGATAAGAGTCCCAGCCTGAACACATCTAAATGACAATGTGCCGTCAGTGATACAAATTGGCTCAATAGTGCCGCCTACAATATTTCAACAAAGCAGCCTCCGCCACACGTTAAACCGACATGTATGAAAATTGGTACACACGTATCATGCCAGGGCACACAAAAAAGTCTCTTGGACCCATAGCTTAAACCCAACAGGAAGTTGGCCATTTTGAATTTAGTGGTCAATTTAGGCGATTTTGCATGCCTTGTATTTTAACGAACTCCTGACAGGAAGTTGTTATAAATTTAAGGTACATCGCCCAATCTGTCCAAAATTTCTCATGCTTGATAAAGGTCCGACCCTGAATGCATCCATATGTCAATACTGACTCATTGTCATAGCAGGACGGTTGTAACACCTTGAATTCCTCCAATCAGAAACAAGCTACAGTGATTACACTCACTCTACACATGCTCAGTTAGATTGTCTTCTCGCTTAAACTCCCAGAGAAAGTTACTAGCAAAAGTGTTTTCATGAGGTAAAAATTTAACTTTTCTATCAGATGTATTTTTTTGGATAATGTCCTAAGATCAAATATCTAGGAATCCAAACAAGTATTATTAGAATCACTATTTTGTAAGCTAAAAATAGAAATGGCTAACATTTGTCAAACTAGCAGTCAAGTTAGTTCACATGAGGTGAAAGCATGGCAGGTGATACTGGGACTGTTGTAACGCCTTGTTACAACCATCCCTAAACCAAGTTTCATTTATATAAGGCCTACATAAACTGGATGGAAGGATAGATAGATAGATAGATAGACAGATAGATAGATAGATAGATAGATAGATAGATAGAAAATTAAATATAAAATGTCATAAAATTACATGCTAAGTTAATAATAATCAGTTGCATGCTAATAGTCAGTGGAAACACATGTTTGCTTACAGCATACTAAATATCAGAAAGAAGAAGACAGACAGGAGAGTCCCACTTCCTTTGCTGGAGAGGGCTTCAGGCATAAAACAGGGCAAATCAGTCACGACAGTGGCCAAATCATATGGCATTTGCCATGTGACCCTGTACTGAATGTTGTTCTCAAACTAATCCATTTTGATTTCATGTTTAAACCTTTTTGAGGATGTATGTTCTACCCATTAAATAATTTTCTTGCATTATAATTTGACGTCTTCCTCTCTTTTTTGTCATATAGTGTGAAAAAAGGTATTCATTATTTAAAAAAAAAAAAAAAAAAATAGTCACAATAATATGAATCTTATTCATTCTGAGTATTCGATTGATTAATTATGTATATTTTAGACATGTTACAACCGTCCCTGGCATATGTTACAACTGTCCCAGTGTACAGGGACAGTTGTAACAGTGGAGTGACTGTATTTAAATCAATTTTGCAACCTGTACATATTTCATAAAACATAACACCACCAAAGCTCCAAAAGTAGAGATGCTTTCCAATTTGACATCATGTTTGTTAAATCACACAAAGATATTTTAACTACCCCAATTGCTCATTTAATTAACTTGTCTTTGAAACACAGCTCCTTTCCTGATGACTGGAAATGTGCCATTATCACACCTATTTTTAAATCTGGAGACTGAGATCGCCTTGAAGCCAGTAACTACGGACCAACAAGTAGTAGTAGTAGTAGAGCAAATCATTTCACTGAATCTGCTACCTTGCACTTAATAGTGCAAATTAAATCAAGACTTGATAAAGGAGGAGTAGTTGATGAACTTCTCATCTAGAGCACTGGCATGGATGTCTTCATATTTATCTAATAGGATACAATGTGATAAAGTTGGTGACACACTGTTCAGTAACATGAAGTGCACAATGGGTGTTCCACAAGGGTCAGTGTTAGGTCCCCTATTATTTAGCCTATATATTAATATTATTATATAAGCTGACTCTCTTTGGATGCAGCCAAAATATTTATGCATGCAATGATTCTTTATATATGTCTTATTGCATCATATGTTGGGGGCAGGCTGGAGAAACAGCCATAAAACCTCTTGAGTCCCTATACAAACAAACTCTAAAAACTCTTGACAAAAAGCCAATGCATTTCCATCACTGTAGGGTATTAGAGAAATACAATTTACTGAGCTTTGAGAATTTTAGATTATTCTCAAAATTGTGCCTAGTTTATAAAATTTTAAATGGTTTGACCCCTCCTCCACTATGTGTTCTATTAGATCCTCCAGAATATCCTGAATACATGATTGCACCATACCATTTTGTCGCACTGCACTCAGCTTTCTCTGTGAAAGCCACAACTCTGTGGAATGTCCTGCCTGATGATATGAAGAGCTGCAGTTCAATCAGTGCATTCAGAACCAGGTTGAAGAATTTGTTGAAGGCTGCTCAGCTCTGGCCACTGAGTCTGGATTTGATCTCATGGTCTTCTCAAATAATCTTGCTTTTGGTTTGACATGCTTGCCTTGTTGATTTCTGGTTGACATTGTGGGTGTATGTGATGTGCTGTTGTGTGTGGCTTTGTATTTAGTGTAGTGTATCCTGTGTGTTTTTTGCTTTGTATTGTTTGTTATTGTGCTGGTATATGTTTTAATTGTAAGGGTGTGCAGATGAAAATTAGCTTGAAGCTAAATCTGGTGCAGTGCATCATTTATGTTAAAAACTGTACACTGTCACGATAAATAAATACAATAAAATCAAAAACAGACAACATATCACATGACTTACACGTGTTTTCTATGTATTTTCTTAGTAAACAGAAATATATAAAGTACCACAAAGCTTATAACCTGATACAGGTACAGATCAGTGCTTAATACTAGACAGATTGAACACTAACAACACTCACTGATCTAAAAGTGTAGGTTCACATCAGAAAGTATTAATGTATGTATAGAAATACATGACTTACACACTCTTATTTATATGCACGACATACAAAACGTAGTCTACAAAGCTGATGTGTTAACATTTATTATTCTAGTTACTTTTAACCCTAAACGTCAGGTGGATACACAGCTGATAGTCCTACTGAATAGACTGTTAGAATTTGTATTATGGCAAGAAAAAAGCAGCTAAGTAAAGAAAAACGAGTGGCCATCATTACTTTAAGAACTGAAGGTCAGTCAGTCCGAAAAATTGGGGAAACTTTGAAAGTGTCCCCAAGTGCAGTCGCAAAAACCATCAAGCGCTACAAAGAAACTGGCTCACATGAGGACCGCCCCAGGAAAGGAAGACCAAGAGTCACCTCTGCTGCGGAGGATAAGTTCATCCGAGTCACCAGCCTCAGACATCGCAGGTTAACAGCAGCTCAGATTAGAGACCAGGTCAATGCCACACAGAGTTCTAGCAGCAGACACATCTCTAGAACAACTGTTAAGAGGAGACTGTGTGAATCAGGCCTTCATGGTAGAATAGCTGCTAGGAAACCACTGCTAAGGACAGGCAACAAGCAGAAGAGACTTGTTTGGGCTAAAGAACACAAGGAATGGACATTAAACCAGTGGAAATCTGTGCTTTGGTCTGATGAGTCCAAATTTGAGATCTTTGGTTCCAACCACCGTGTCTTTGTGCGACGCAGAAAAGGTGAACGGATGGACTCTACATGCCTGGTTCCCACCGTGAAGCATGGAGGAGGAGGTGTGATGGTGTGGGGGTGCTTTGCTGGTGACACTGTTGGGGATTTATTCCAAATTGAAGGCATACTGAACCAGCATGGCTACCACAGCAGCTTGCAGCGGCATGCTATTCCATCCGGTTTGCGTTTAGTTGGACCATCATTTATTTTTCTACAGGACAATGACCCCAAACACACCTCCAGGCTGTGTAAGGGCTATTTGACCAAGAAGGAGAGTGATGGGGTGCTGCGCCAGATGACCTGGCCTCCACAGTCACCGGACCTGAACCCAATCGAGATGGTTTGGGGTGAGCTGGACCGCAGAGTGAAGGCAAAAGGGCCAACAAGTGCTAAGCATCTCTGGGAACTCCTTCAAGACTGTTGGAAGACCATTTCAGGTGACTACCTCTTGAAGCTCATCAAGAGAATGCCAAGAGTGTGCGAAGCAGTAATCAAAGCAAAAGGTGGCTACTTTGAAGAAACTAGAATATAAGACATATTTTCAGTTGTTTCACACTTTTTTGTTAAGTATATAATTCCACATGTGTTAATTCATAGTTTTGATGCCTTCAGTGTGAATCTACAATTTTCATAGTCATGAAAATAAAGATAACTCTTTGAATGAGAAGGTGTGTCCAAACTTTTGGTCTGTACTGTATAATGAAAAATAATTAAAGCTACAAGTAGCAATGAACGGGCCCTCACACCTCACATGTATTGGAGGGAGGGGCAGATGTGATATCAGTACTGGAGGACTGTTGACACAGGTCTGAAGTGCCAGGATTATCAGACACTGTGTGAATGGGTAAAATATTATTTCCTTGGCCAATGTAAGTTACAACAACTTCCTATTTAATGCCCCAGACATGTTTTGGGCAAAATTGTCTGGCACTCCACGCTAAGGGTGTTCAATGACAAAAAAAAAGCTTTGCAATTTAGCATCGCAGAGGTCTTTAGATATCACCAACCAAATTTTAAGTCACTCAGGTTAAATCTCCAGGAGGAGTTCGTTAAAATACAACACGTGTCAATGGCTTCACTTTGTGAAAAAAATGCACAATAGATTCAAAATGGATGACTTCCTGTTGGACTTAGGGTATGGCTCCAATACAGATTTTTTTAAAGTCTGGAGATGGTACATCTGCGTCAAAATCAAAGGTGGGGGCTTTGACTTTGAAATTTTCTAGGGGGCGCCCTTGAGCCATTTTGCCACACCTATGCCCTAGACCCATATCAGATATCAAGTTTCGCCACTTCTGATGCATGTGCAAAGTTTCATGAGTTTTCAAGCATCCTAAGACCCTCAAAAATGCAATGGCGTACCAGAATAATACTTAAAGCTGCAAGCCGCGATGATCAGGCCCTTACTCCTTCGCACATGTTAAGGTGCTCTGCAGTCAAACTACGCCATAGTCAAACTGCTGTTATTGCAGGGCAACATGATACAGCAATACATTTATCAAAGGGCACATGACATGAATATACATTTTCATGATTACTGGACATTGCATGTAGAAGATAATTATCACTTCCTGTGTCCACCATGTGGCACTAGAGAACAGCCACTAATTACATGTCATGACTCAAGATTGACATGTAAATGTATTCAGACCTGGATTCTTATCAAGCATGGGAAATTTGGGGCAGACTGGGAAGCCAAGTTACAAAAACTTCCTGTTTAATGCCCCGAACATGTTTTGGGCAAAATTGTCCGGCACGCCACACCAAGGGCGTTCCATAAAAAATAAAAAGCTTTGCAATTTAGCATCACAAAAGTGTTTAGATGTAGCCTACCAAATTTGAAGTTGCACAGGTTAAATCTCTAGGAGAAATTCGTGAAAATACAACACCTGTCAATAGCTTCACTTTGTGAAAAAAATGCAAACTAGATTCAAAATGGCTGGGCCCCTGGCACTTTTGTGCTCGGGCCCTAATAATAATAATAATAATAATAATAATAATAATAATAATCTTTACAAAAAAATAGGTTTCTTGCACTTTCAGTGTGAACACTGTTCCTCACCCTTGGCATTGATTCTACAAATCTATGGAACTCTTCTGTAGAGATGAACACCTTTCTTCAAAAAGATATTCCCTCATGTGGTGTTTTGATGATGGTGTTGGAGAGTGCTGTCTAACATGTCGGTCCAAAATCTCCCATACGTGTTCAATGGAGTTGAAATCTGGTGACTGCAAAGGCCATAGCATACAATCACATTATTTTCATACTCATTAAACCATTCAGTGACCCCTTGTGCCCTGTGAATTGGGGCATTGTCATCCTGGAAGAGACCACTCCCATCAGGATAGAAATGTTTCATCATAGGATAAAGATTATGACTCAGAACAACTTTGTATTGATTTTTAGTGACGCTTCCCTTTAAGGTAACAAGTGGACCAAAACCATGCCAGCAAAATGCCCCCCAAAGCATAAAAGAGCCACCAGATCCCCTCATTCAGACCTGTACCGGTTTTTCCTTTAATTTGTCACCTATGTGTGTGTATATATATATATGTACACACACATACATAGATAAAACAGGTAAGTATCCATAACATTCACATAAAGCATTTACAACAGTTATTGACAGCCATAAGTTTCGCTGTGGGCATGAAAGTAGGCAAAGCTGAGAACATCATGTCCTTTCATTAACTTGTAACACTGGAACTAACACTAGCCACAGAGACACTGCTAAAATAAATAGTGTCCTTTCAAAATCCACCACCAGAGGCGGCTCATTGTCCAGCACACCTTCCTGGTATAATGATTATTATGCCATCATTCCTCTCTTTTGGAAGGAGTAGAATGACATCTGAGGTGGGTCTCTGGAACACTTTAGGGTTTCCTTCTTTGATGATCTTGACTTCAACTTTGCATACTTTTCTGTCTTTGCTTGTCATGGTCTTTGTGATGACCCCAAGAGGCCAATCATTTCTTTTGACTTGGGTGTCTTTTAGCAAGACGAGATCTCCAACTTGAAGATTGGGCTTATTTTCTTGCCACATCTTTCATGGTTGTAGTGTAGAAAGGAACTCCTCCCTCCAACACTTCCAGAAAGTATCCGTGAGGCTCTGCACCTGTCTCCACTGAGTAAAGGTCTTTGAGACATAAGTTTCCTGGAGGGGCAGGTAAGATCATGGGGCTTAGCATGGGTCAGTACTTCATGTGTGAGATGGGAATGTTGGGCCTCATACTCCATGTGCCTGAGACAAAAGCAAGCCTGCATACAACCCACAAAGCCTGATAACAAGAAACAGTCAAACAAAGGGAGTCTGTTTCAGGCTCCATATCCCAACATACACTGCTCAGGTCACACCTAGGTGTTAAACCGGAAACTCTCGTCTCTGATTGACAGAGATGCTCCAAAACAGAGGAAGTCACTGCGACACGTCACTGCCCCTTTGAGAACTGAGCGCACCCAGAAATCAGAAGTGTTGCCTCTCAGTGAGCCAGTTTACTAAAAGGAGGTAACCCTGTGCATGTGCTTTCCCCCCACCGATTGGAAGTTTCTCCCCTTGCTGGATGAACTGAAACTTCGAGCTGTGTTCAACCGAACACAATTGTCGGATGCGAGAGAGACCGCTGCTGCTGCAACACAGCACTCTCACTGCCTGCAGAAGAAGGATTTCTTCATGGAGATGCGGATAACTCCTGCGCCCCACCGTCCACTGACTGAATCAACCCAGCTGTTTTCTGCTGCCGAGGATCAAGCTTGCCATGAAAACACGCTGACAGAGCATGAGGACGGCCCTGTCAGCATCCGAGCCAAGTAACCGAGCCGGACCAAAAACCGACTGACAAACACACCCTGCTTGCTTTCTGAAGCAATCAAGTAAGAGGTTTAAGTCTGGGCAGAGATAGTGTTAGATAGTGTGTTATTTTTAGCTTCAGTGCTGTTGTTAGCTTTTAGCTTTTTAAGCTTTATTGCTCATTTTGTGTGTGAATTGACAGACCGCCAAGTCCCTTTTTGCTGTTTTACTCTAAGGAGTATTTGAAGCTTGCTGCCTGTTTAGTTGTGTTCACTACGCTGGACTGTTTTGTGTTTGTTCCACTTGGGACTGCTGTGTTTGTGCCACCGTGAGTGAGAAAGTAAGTTGCTTTGTCGATCAGAAACCAGACAATGTGCGTTACAGACTACCGTCCAAAGCAACCGCTTCTCTCCCCCTCACGGTCGCTTTCCTTCCTCTCCCTTTTCACTAGCTACTAACACGGATACACGCACGCACACTCACACTAAGGGTGTGTCCAAATACAAATACGTTATTCGGCAAAGCACAAATAGTGGGGTTTTTTTTTATGAATATTTGTTTCATACAAATATTTTAAAAATTATTTGTTTTCAGGAAGAAAAAAAACATGTCAAATGTTGATCGCTATCTCAGTCTCTCTCCTCTGCTCCACTGTTAATTCTATCAGCAGGTCTCAACAAGGGGAGTCACATCCACCTGCTACATGACGCACATTTCCTAATTTGGACATCACTCCCGGAGGTGGGGGTGTTACCCGCAAAGTGTTCCCAAGTGACTCTCCATAACCTGTCGTTCCCCTTCTCCTTTCCACAAAGTTAGGGTGTAAGAAATAGGCAATAAATGAAAAGTGCAAAGCAATAATCACCTTTGAAGTTCTTCTCTACATGTAACATGGTGTGCTATCTCTGTGTTATGAGTGTATAAATAGGTAGAGGTCTGTCTGCAATGAGGCGATGAATAAAGTTTTAGCTCAGTAGTCAGCGCCGTCGTCTATGATCTAGCAGACTCCAGTTCAAGACCTGGTGTGGGGACCTCCTTCATAAGGTAGTTTATTCATGAACACTTACTGTAATACTTTAATTTTCTAAAATTAAAAGCATAATAAAAACAAAAACAAATACAGAATTGTAAGCCTCTTTCCACCTTTATTCGAATACAAATACAAATAATTTTGCTGCCTCAACAAATATAGATACAAACACAAATATTGGGCACTCTGCACATCCCTAAAACACACACACTTCTTCTTACACATCTGACGGTCAGGTAACCTGGAACACTGCCCCTCGTTATCTGCCAGTAGATGTGTGTTTTAAACGGAATTGGGAGTGCAAGATGCTGGCCACCAGGCGGCGCCATCTTGCTATTGTCTACCCAAGACACTGCGGTCACTTCTGCTATTTGGTTCTTACGTGACTTCACGTCCGCTATCCTTAAGATCATGTGATGTTGTCTCACAAGATCACACCAGCCATCTTAACTTGTGCAATGTCATCTCACAAGATCATGGTCACCATCTTGCCCACACATGCACATGCATTTGTTAACTTTGTTAATTTTGCTAAGTTTAATAAACACTGTTATAACTTTAAAGAGAAGTCTTTTGTCATTATTGTGTTATATATTGTGAAAAGTGGCTGATTGAAGGAGTCAGAGCTTGATTTCATACCTTCTTTGTTCATCTGTGAATATTGATATCCCTCAGATATTAACATTCTAGGTGAACTCTTTTCTGAGATTACCTTATTGTTTGGTCCCGGTTTCCAGGTGGTGCCCCATAATAATTGTATACATACATACAGACATATATACACATATTAATAATTGTATTAATTTTTATATTTGCTAATAACCAACCACGCTTCTCACAGATCTGACGGTTGTGTCCACCTGTGAGGCTCCATATTATTAATTGATATTAATAATTTCTTGATTTCATAATTCATAATTATGAAATCAATAAATTATTATTACTAATAACCAAATGCACTCCTACCAGTCCCAACAGGAGGATCCGACATTCATGAGAATGGCATCCAGGATTCATGTGTTATGTGCTATGCTGATCATCCTTTCCCACACTCCTCCCATGTAGGTTGTGTGGGGAGGGTTGAAAGTCAAGGTACATCCTTGATCTTGAAGGTAAGTTCTCAATTCTTCAAACTTACTGGAGTTTATGTTCAATTCTCTGCAGGCACCAACAAAGATGGTACCCCTGTTTGACCTGATGAGTGTGACTGATCCTCTGGTTGAAAGGAATCATGTCAAAGCACTGATGAAGCTTGAGGTTGACATTATTTCCAACATTTCAATGTGGACAGCTCTGGTGTTAAGGCACATGAATAGCACTGTCCAGCTTTTGTTCTCTGCAGAACCCTCTCTGCTTTGTGGGGTCATGACATTCCATGGGCCAAAGACATCCAGACATCCAACTATTTGGTTGAATGGTGGCCCTGGGATGAGTCTGTCTGATGGCAAGTCTGACATTTTCTGCTCAGTTAACTTCCCTTGAATTTTTCAGCAAGTTATGCACCTATGGATGACACTGGAAATGGCCTTCTTGCCTGTGAGAATCCATAAGCCTGCTGAGCCTTCTCCACCTTCCATAAAGTGAAGTCCTTAATGAGCAACATCTTCATGATAATGTTTCACCTGTAGGATAGAGATGTGGTGGTTTTTGGGAATGATGATTGGATGTTTTTATCCCCAAGTTATGTCAGCCACTGACATGCAACCTCCAACTCTAACTGCACTTTAGAATTTCTTAACCTCTTTTGAGATACTTTATCTCTTCCTGAAGACCTTCTTGTCACATACATTTGAGGATTGTTTTCTTCGCTCGTAGATTCATGTTGATGTCATCTTTGTCTGCAGACTTGGAGAAGGTCTTGTCTGTGCGAATGAGCATTGCCATGGCTTGTGTGAGGGACTTCCGGCTGGAGAATCTTTCAAACCTGTGTGAACCCATTTGGGCTTTTGTGTAGTTTCAGTTCTGAATGTTGCGACTAGTGGTCTTATTTCTGTGTCTCTGTCAAGGTCCATGAGATCATAGGTCTTGGCCCATGTCTCCTCTGCATCCTCAGTGTCTGTGAGAAAGGCTGGACCCGAAAACCAATTGGTGTGCTTCAGTTTTGCCACAGGTACAGATCTGGATCCATGTGTACTGGATTATGCTCAGTGCTGATGAAATGCCACTGCTCTGGGTCTGTGGACTTTCTGATGTGTGCAACCCTGTTGGAGATGTAAACGTGAAATCTCCAGGTTGTGTTGTGGATGTATCCCAACATGATTTTGCTGTCTGTGTAGAACTTTGTTGCTTGAAGCTCAGCGTCTGTTTCTTCCACAATTACATCAGCCATTTCTACTGCTAACACTGCTGCAGAGAGGTCTAGGTGGGGGATTGTGTGAACTGGTTTGGGAGCTAGCTTGGACTTTCCCATGATGAAACCTATGTGACGCTGACCTTGCGCATCGACATCTCGCAGGCAGGCTACTGCTGCTATGGCCATATTGGATGCATCTGAGCAAACACAGTTCTCTTCGTTGGCTTGGCATCTGTGCTAAACACTTTCACATTCTTGTGCAGCTTTTCTCAAGCTATAAATAGCTACTGTGGGGGAGAGTCAAAAATGACTCGTATATGGTTTGGCTTCTGAGGGTGACAGACACTGAATGTGGCAAATACCAACACTCCTGTTCCTTCTGCAGAGGTGGCGCTGGTTCGGCCTGTTCATTGTTGAACAACTTTTGCATAAATGCAACGAACTATTCTTCAATTGCTGGCTTTCTCTCCAAGGTGTGTCTTAGTGTTGAGAGACGTTTCTCTGCTTGTTTTTGATTGCCGGGGAGGCAACGTTTTGGCTAATGGAAGGGTAGAGGCGCAAATCACCATTTTGTTTCGTCTTCGTCTTCGGATCTTCTCGATCCATATGAATACATACAAGTTATGCCACTACTGTTGCAAGTGCAAAGTTTCATGAGTTTTCGAGCACCTCAAAAATGCTAGAAGTAATCGGGGGGTGCTATAGAGCCGAAAAGCCATGTCCAAGCCCAATTGTGATACTAACATTTACTAGTTCAAACATAGGTGCAAAGTTTTGTAAGTTTTCGCACACCCTAAAGGCCTCAAAAGTGTTTGTAAAATGAAAATTGACACACAAAATAAAAAATGGCTGACTTCCTGTCAGGCGAAAAAAATTGAAAAATTATGTTTCATATCAAGAATAATAAGAGCAATAAACCCACTGAATTTCATGAACATCAAAGAAACTTTGCTCTAAAATGGCCCTGCTTTTGGGGGTGCTATGGAGCTAGCTGGCCATGCCCGAGTCCAGTCATTACAGAACTTTGCAATTTTCACCAGTTCTGACTCGTGTGCCAATTTGTGAGTTTTCAAGCATCCTAAACCCCTAAAAAATGCAATGGTGTACCGGAATAATAATAATCTCTACAAAAATAGGTTCCTCACACTTTCAGTGCCAGGGACTGTTGGGCCTCTGGCACTTCTGTGCTCAGGTCCTAAAAAGAAAATATAATTAAACAGTTAATTGAAAAAATCCAATCATTCAAAATTTACTTAGATGACAGAGACTTAGAGTTTGGTGTCTGGTCTGGATTTTCTGGCTGGGGCACTGGTGACTCATGACCTCAGATTTTCTGTAATACTGGCAGCAAAACAATTACACATACCGCACAACTTTATTCAACACAGTACATCATACAAACATCAAAATGTTCAGCTATTCCTGCTTTAATTCACTTGGATAACTGTGCAATACCTATTCTTACAGTCAGGAGGCAATTAGCATTGAATTAAGCATGGTCTAGCAGACAAAGTAAGGGATCAGCTGGTTGGGAGACAGAAAATGAAAATGCAAGTTCATTAACCAGGAAACCTGAGTACACTCTAACAGGGAGTATGTCAACTTACACCCCCTTTCGTATGCATGTGTTAAGCTGGTCTACTGAATATATCAATCTAAATGGAGAAGTTGTGGAGAAGTATATATCATTTAATTTCAGTGAAGAGGAGTCAGGAAAAACTGTTCTCCATCTCAGTCATTACAGCTTTAAAAGTGAAGTACATCTATTTTAGAGAGGCTTCACCCTATGCACACAAGAAATCACAAGAATCAAAAGTGTGAGGTTCAAACACACACCTGTTTGGGAGGCTAAATCCATAGGTTACACAATAGCATTAAAAAGCTAGAGTATATAACTTCTGACACTTGCAAGAAGAGTCTTGAACATTCTGCATAGTCTGTCATTCAAATGTGCATTTGATATACAATATAAACTGAATTTAATACTTCAGTAATATTTTTACATGGTGGTGTGCTCTAGGACATGCAGCAGGCCCTCACTCCAGAGGGCCAGGACCAGACTGAGTTTGGCCTCCTGTGTGGGCAGTTGGAGCTGGGCCACAGCCAGCTGCTCTGCCTGCTGGAGCTGCTGCAGGGCCTGGAGATGAGACAGAGAGAACTGCAGACCCTGCAAAGACAGACAAGGTTTGGACATTCAGGGACATCCTCAAACATATTCACACATTAATCACATACATCAAGGAATGTGCTTGATGTAGTCACCTGGTGCAAGACAAGTCAGCCCCCACCTTATTGCCAATAAGTCTATATATGCATTATTCATTCTATAAATCCCTTTTCTGTATTTTACAGTTCATTGAGGTTGTCCAATTTACTGCCAGAAACACAGATGTAATAAGGAACTGTATACTGTGTATACATTCTGACTTTCTTACCCCGTCTTTGGCACTCAGCCCCATGCCCACTAGATCACACTGAAGACATAGATCTTTAAAAACAGATCACAAATAAAATTTGTAATTTCCTGAAACTGTGCTTAAACAGGAGGAAATAACGCATTTTGTTAAGGGCTATTTTCAGCTCTGGACATCTGAACATGTCACCTAGTGCAAAAGTGTTGCTCATTGATGTGTTTTTAATAGTTTTTATTTATTTATTTTAACAACAATGGAGCTCTATAGCACAGAAGCTTTTTCTTCAGGCTCTGTGTTTCAACAAATTCAATTTGAAATAAAATAATGGATACTACATTACTCCTACAAGTAAGCCTCAGCTTCAATTTGAGTGGGTTTACATCAGTATAAACACAATTGTGTGGGAGATATTGCCCTTTTAAAAGATTGTGGCCAAAGTTTAGGGGTTCAAAAGTAATTGGACACTTGGCTACTAAATGTTTCTTAGACAGATGTGTGCTGTTTCAACATTAGTTCATCATTCAGAGATGAGTTACCATTTAGATTGAGGTGAAGTTGTCTGTCAATCAGTGTGTAATACGTAGTGTAAGGGATTACAATGTAAAATTCAGTTACAGTTACTAATTCCAGTAACATTCCATTACTTTTACATTTGGGGCGTTCGAATTTGGGACATTTGGCGTGCTTGCTGTCCAACTGGGATTAACAGAGGGTTGGTATCCATGTGGTCTCTGCAATCAGAGCTGACAGACTGCTGCAGAGGAGGAGATGTGCAACTTGCAGTAATTCCAAAGTTGTCTTATTCACATATTATATGTTCTTAGCTGGCTTGCTAATGTTAGCCACAGGTACATCTACATTCAGGAGTCACCCGACCCTGGTTTAGTTCAGAGTTGGAGGGTGTGTGATTTGTACAGATGAGGTTGGGACTTCTTGAGTACTGTGTGCAGTCACTGAGGCTCAATATGAGATTGAAATACTTACTAGTTTGAACATGCTTGCAAAGTTTCATTATCCTAAAAGCTTCAAACATGTATTCATAAAATGAAAATTCACACACGAAATCCAAAATGACTGTCTTCCTGTTGGGCGAAAAATAAAGAAATAAAAAATTCTGGGCAGAATGAGAGCAATGATCCCACTGAATTTCATGAACATCAAAGCAACTTTTTTCCAAAATGGCTGCTGACTTCCTGTTGTCAATAGGTGGCACTATGACTATGATGCAATATTGATATGTAGATGTGTTGAGGCCTGGACTCCTATCAAGCATATGAAAGTTGGGGCAGATTGGACAAAGTCCAGTGGAGTTGCAATAACTTCCTGTTTCATGGCGAAACATGCAAATTAACTGGCACACCACGTCAAGGGTGTTCAATGAAAATTCACGATTTTGATAACTTTTCATTGAAAAGATCCTTAGACAACACCGACCAAATCTGAAGTCGCTCTGATTAATTTTCTAGGAGGAGTTTGTTAAAATACAATGCCTGCAAATGGCAAAAATGGAGGAAAGTAATTCAAAATGGCTGACTTCCTGTTGGACTTTGGCTCTAAGAGGCTTTTTTAAAAGTTTGGACATAATACATGTGCCTACCAAATTTTGTTAATTTACGTCAAATTTAAAAGATTTGGGCTTTGACTTTGAAATTTTGTAAGGGATGCTATCAAGCCAATTTGCCATGTCCAAGCCTAAGACCCATATCAGTTATCAAGTTTCGCCACTTCTGATGCTTGTGCAAAGTTTTGTGAGTTTTCAAGCACCCCTAGCATCTCAAAAATGCTAAAAGAAATTAGGGGGCGCTATAGCACTGCCGTGCCACACACAAGCCCATTTGTGATAACAAATCAAAATACTCACTAGTTAGAACATGCTTGCAAAGTTTTGTGAGTTTCTGCACATCCAAAAAGCCTCAAACGTGTTCGTAATATTAAAATTGACAGACCAAATCCAAAATGGCTGACTTTCTTTTGAGCGAAAAAAATAAATAAATAAAAATAAAATAAAATTTCTGGGTATAATTAGAGCAATGATCCCACTGAATTTCATGAACATCAAAGACACTTTGTTCCATAATGGCCCTGCATTTGCGAGTGCTATGGAGCCTGCTGGCCACACCCCAGCCCAGTCGCTACTTCACTGACTTCCTGTTGTCAGTAGGTGGCACTATAACTATGACTCAATACTGACATGTAGATGTGTTCAGGTCAGGATTCTCATCAAGCATAAGAAATCTGGTGCAGGTTGGACGATGTACAAAATTTTGCCATTATGAGACAGTTTAAGCCATAGAATAAATTAATGTGGTTGTTGCGAACAGATGATAGGCTTGGCTAACTTCAGTCATCAGTGCCAAAGGACGAGATACTGCTGGCAAACACAGATCACATGAACTATGGGGCTGCAGGGGATTTTTTGCTGCAATACTGCCAGTGGCCACTAGGCAAAATTGGAAGCAAGGCTGCGTGGTGGAGCCGTATCCAGGTCTTATTATACATCCATGGTTGGGTCAAGCGGGACTCTACTATAGACTATATAAGATGCATGACATGACAGCTCCCCAAAAGTGAAGCCAAAATATCTTGATCACCCCCTGTTGGCTGGTTGCAGTACAAGTCATAAATCTTGCCCCCTCCATGTTAGCAGAGGGGACATCGGCCAAATTAAAACAAAAAAAACAACCAAATTGCACATCAAATAAATTTTTCCCAAAGAAGATTCATTTAAGGTAGTTACCTAGGTATCATGCTGATATATGTTCAAGTGCTCATTTTTCAGTTAAGTTTGTTTTAAATTAGTTATTTGACAATATAAAAAGGGGTGTGACGTAATGATTGGCATAGAAATACTGTCTACTTTTCTCCACCACATTTATTTGACAGCTTTAGTAACTAGTTACTTTTCAGGTGAAGCTTTAAGACAGTGGATAATATAACAAGGTTTTAAAATACAACACAGATGATTGAAGATGGTTAAAGATGAAACCAGTGGTTTCCAACCTTTTTGGCTTTTAACGTCTCACATTTCAAATGTCAATGAGTTGTTAATAGCTCTACCAAATAATGATTTTTCCCTCTGAACTTCTCACATGGTTTCATTTCAATGAATTATCAAATGATCCAATATTTCACCAAAAATCAAAGATAGAGAAAAAAATCCAAAAAATGAAAACCGATTTGTGTATCAGAACTTTGTTTTTTCTTCTTTCCTCACCCATTAATCATCTCACAACCCCTCAAATTTATCTGGTGACCCTTTGGAGGGACCCAACCCCTAGGTTGGGAAACACTAGACTAAACTAGCTAACTGTATACAAAGTAGTTCAGACTAGCTCCACTTGGGCAGCTACAATAGTAACATGCTGCTTATATACTGATGCTTCAGTATTGATAATCTAATGATGTCATATATAATAATATATCAGTCAGAGGGACCAAACCACTACTTTTACCGCAATACTTAAACTACATCACGCTGATAATACTTATGTACTTTTACTGTAGTAGAATTTTTTTTGCAGGACTTTTACTTGTAATGTGCCTTTTACTTGTAATGTACCTTCCAGTGTTTGGAAGGCACAGAAATGAGCAGTGCAAAGAGTATTTTGGGTTGGTTTTATCTGGTGTTATGATGGTTTAATCCAGGATATAGATAGGCAAAGTGAAGTTTGTTTAGTTTAGCATTATCACTGTGCCAGCCTTATCATTTAGGAAAAAACATCCTGTCAGAGCCACAGGCACCTCAGCATGGACAACAGGATTCAGTAAGTCTATAGCTTACCCTAGAGATGTCCCGTTCCTCCTCTTCATCACCACTTTCACCCATCATGTGGCTCTCCCTCTGGTTCTTCAAAGAATGTAAGACGATGACTACCAGCACTGTGGCCTCATCCTGAAACAGACACACAGCAGAGCATGTCACTGAATTCAATCTTTTCTGTTCATCTGGACATCTGACCAGTGGTGGCAGAATGACAGAGGGCACAGGGACATTGCCACACCAGACACTGAGCTTCATTTAGAGTTAGAACAAGCTTAGTGCTTAAAATTATAGCCTCAATGGACTTACTGTTCTCTCTTGGCTAGGCTCCACGGTTATTACCATGTGGTCTTTAAATCTCAAACACACTGTATCCTCCAAGGCAGGAATACTCCCAGCTGTGACACATACACAAGGTTACAGTCAAAAAATAAAGTAAATTCTTTAATAAGCACATAGTATGCAGTTCCCTGTAAAGGTTTGAACACATAAATTGCCACAAACTCACTCACATGGTATAAGCAGCTGCTGCTGGCTGTACGGTGGCAGTCTATTAGTGATGAAGTCTCTCTTCATGTGAGTTGAGTGGACTTTCTGCATCCCTGCATCTATTCCATCAGCTAGAGATCTGAGGTAAGCTGCCAGTCGACTGTTGGTGTCCTGGCCTTCACTGCTGCTCTACACACACAAAAACACAGCCGACAAACCCTCATGAAGTCAGTATGAATGCTTGTGCCTGAAGATGTGAATAAATGTTTTTACATTCCCTCCAGTAATAGTCCAGCAGAAGTTTGCAGTGGTTGCAGGTGTTAAGTGATTTTGGAGAAGAGAGGTCTGTACGTGTGCCTCCACCAACTATGACTATGACTCAATATTGACATGTAGATGTGTTCTGGCCTGGACTCCAGTCAAACATGTGAAATTTAGGGCAGATTCGACAAAGTCCAGTGGAGTTACAACAACTTCCTGTTTCATGGCAAAACATACAAATTCATGGGCACGCCACATCAAGGGTGTTCTGTAAAAAGTCAAGTCTTGATAACTTTTCATCACAAATGGATACTGACACTGATTCCGGAGGACTGGCTGCACTGGGAGTGAGCTCCTGATTACATCTCAAACTTGGACCCAAAAAAGTGGAACATTTTGCAAATTAACACTCAGCAAGAACAGAGGAGAAATCATCATCTTTGGATACATTTTTCAAATCAAAACAACTAGATAGGTGTCAACTGCTAACTGCTGTTATCAATATTCCAAAGGAGATACAGCACTAAAGAAGCTAACAGAAGAGTATTTTTTTTTTTTAAAACAAGAAGAAAACTTAAAGTATCCTTGCTGGTGATGTATTCCATGCATGCTGGAACCTCTCTATGCATCCTGGACTCAAGCAGTGATGGCATATGACTGGGGGTCATTCATTGGGATGGGGAGATGGTCAGCTCACCCCGCTGCCGACTCTGCTACTAGGCCAGTCCAGGTTTTCAAATGTAAACATCAGATTAAACATCAAGTACGACCATCTGTACTTCCATCTCAACATTGAAGGAAACGGTCCTGGCCACATGGATCTTCTTAGGTTCCTAACTGCCCTGATGGCAGCCTTCTCTCCCCGCTGAAGTAGAGAGGAGGTGCTGAGGGGCTTAAAAGGGGTTTCTACTTTCTGGCCACCAGGATCCTGGATGGGATTGCTACATGGGACTGTCCTCCGAGGCCATTTATCGTACCACAGAGCATGCTTGTCAAAACCTGCGTCAAGTTGGTCAACACCTGGGCTGTGTTTCATGGAGTGCTTTTTGGACTACTGTTGGTACTCATTGCTGTATTGCCTGTACGTGTCTGTCTGGCCAGGGCAATCAACATTGATGCAAAAAACAACTGGGACACCGAGTGATTGAGCTTGGGACAAATGCTGGCTCATGGCCAGTTGACGCTCCTACAGTGAGTTTTCATCATAACTTACTGGGATATTTTGCAATCTATCACCGATCACCGATCCAGTGGACCGGTCATCTGCCACCCCATTTCAGGGAATAGAAGGTCTCCTCTTCATGCTGATCCTGCTCTCTGGAGATGTTCAGCTAAATCCCAGACCAGTGACCCCTAGAGTGCTGCACAACTTTGATGCTGATTTGTGCCCAAGTGTGTCTGGGACTCCTCTGGCGCCAGTGTCGAATGAGCAGCAACTTTCTGAGCCGGGCTTCTCCCTTAACAGACTAAACTTTGTTAACACGAGGCATGATATCTTAATGAATAACTTTTCGCTACCGGCTGTGGAAACCTTGATAGGTCCAGTGTCTCTCTCACAAAACCTGCTGCTGACACCACTGTGTGTCGAAACCCTGCAGTGAGGAGGCAGAGGTTATTCAAAACCTTCCAAATTGTCAATCATGCAAAAGTCTTATGGGACCCGAAGCTGAAACCGAGGGGGCTATTCAGTGGACATTTTAACATCAGAAGCATTACTGCAAAGAGCAATCAGCTAACTCATCTTGTGTCTGACTCAAATCTGGACTTTCTCTGTCTGACTGAAACATGGTTGAAACAAACAACTCCTGCAAGTGTGTTCACAGTGCCTGGATACCAATGTTTCAGAAGAGACCTGATGGAAGAGGAGGAGGGGTGCTTTTTTATGTGAGACAACATCAAATGTGAACATGTGGTTTATAATGCCGGTAACATGTTAGAATATGTTGGGATAAAAATAATGTTATCCCAACAAATGTCTTTTAACATCATAGGCGTCTATAGGCCCCCACCTGCAGATGACACTGTCTATGATCAACTCACAGAAGTCTTGAAAGAGTGCAATCTCAACAAAGAATTATTACTTATGGGTGATTTTAATGTGAACTGGGAGTATAAAACTAAGAGGAAAAAACTAAAAATGATCACAGAGAAATTCCAACTAGAACAACTAGTAAAAGGCCCAACTAGAATGCTCCAGTACACAAATTGATCTGATATTTACTAACAAACCAGAAAGAATAACTAAAAGTTATGATTTAATCACTGGCTTATCAGTTCATAACTTGACCCTATGTGCAAGAAAACTGACTAAAAGTAGATTTAAAACCACAGCAAGTACCTAAGCTAAGCAAGAAGAATTTATCAATGAATTTAACAGCTTGAACTGGGATGATGTACTGTCCTCTGATGATCTGGACTATGGCTGTGATACTTTTACTTGCAGAATCAACTCTGTAAAGGAAAGATTTAATGTGAAGATACAGATAAAATCTAAAAATAAAAACAATTTACTGTGGTTTAATGAAAATTTGTGTAAACTAATGAAATCTAGAGATGCTGCACTAAGGAAGGCAATTAAAACATTGATAATCTCACAAGGAGGGATCCAAAATTTTTAGGAGATTTTAAACTCAAAGTACAGGGAAAGTTAATTGAAGATCATTTTACTGTTGCTCCTGTCTTTAATAATTTTTTCCTTTAGTCTGTATATGAGTTAGGAAAAAAAATTATGAAAAGGAAACTTGATATTGTTCCTATAGATGCTACAGGTCAGGTTTTCGAGTTGGTAGAGACTAATGAGTTACAAGTAAACAAAATCATCAGCTCCTTAAAAAGCTCCAAAAGTAGATATGCTTTCCAATTTGACACCATGTTTGCCAAATCACACAAAGATATTTTAACTTTCCCTATTGCTCATTTAATTAACTTCTTTTAAACACAGCTCCTATCCTGACAACTGGAAATGTGCCATTGTCACGCCCATTTTTAAATCTGGAGACCACCTTGAGGCCAGTAACAACAGACCAATAAGTATACTGCCAGTACTCTCAAAGGTTGCTGAGAAAGTTGTCATTAAACAACTGACAACATTTCTTAATACAAGCAATTTCTGTCTACAATGTGTGCAGTTTGGCTTTAGAGCAAATCATTTCACCGAAACTGCTATCTTGCACTTAATAGAGCAAATTAACTTGAAAAAGGAGGATTAGTTAGTGCTATATCAGATCTGTGCAAAGCATTCAATACAGTCAATCATGATGTTTTAATATCGAAACTCTCTAAATTTAACTTCTCATCTAGAGCACTGACATGGATGTCTTCATATTTATCTAATAGGATACAATGTGTTAAAGTTGGTGACACACTGTCCGGTAACATGAAGTCCACAATGGGTGTTCCACAAGGGTCAGTGTTAGGTCCCCTATTATTTAGCCTATATATTAATGATCTCCCACAGTGTTATGATGTAGAACTACAAATGTATGCAGATGACACCGTTGTGTACACACATGCAAAAACAGCTGAGTTAACTGCTGCTAAGCTAACAATTGCATTGGAAAGGATCACACATTGGTTTGATCAATCATGTCTGAATGTAAACAAGACAGAAGGTATGTTTTTCTCTAACAACCATGGTACAACCTCCTAACGCTGATATTCTCATCAAGGGTGAAAGGAATGACATAGTCACTGATTTTAAATATTTTGGTGTGACACTGGATCCAAATTTGAACTTTAAGAAATGTTAAAAAAAACGGTTAAAACCATAGAGTACATCTTAGCAAATTTTAGACATATTAGAAACTGTCTCTCTAACAAACCATTGTGGTTTTAGTAGGCATGGATGAAATTAAAAAAGATATTTAGGTAGTGATGACAAATAATAATGATAAAAGGTAACACAAATATCCCTTAAGTATACTGGAAATTGGTGACCTCACCTTTTGTTTACCAAATGAAGGGAGGAGAGCCAAGATGTGAAGAGAAGGTGAAGGATTCAAAGGTAACGCTTCACTCTTATAACTTGTTTTTCATTTTATTATTAAATAAGCAGTTACCAGTAAGAGTCTTCTGTGCATGCCCTCTCTCAGGCTGACATCAGTCCTGCTGCTGTCACAGAGCAAGCTTGGAAATACATCCAACAGCAAATCTCCCCATGACCTAAGGTAAGAACAGGTAGAGAGTACAGGTGAGAGAGTATCAGAGAATGTGACATTATTTATCAGCCACATCACAGAGAGACAAATGCCTAACAACTGCCCAGGGTTTACTTCACACTACCTTACACCTGCTGCCCACCTGTCTGTATAAACGAGCCCTGCTCATCAGGGAAAGAAGACGAGCCACTATAACTTCAGTGGTACCTCTCTTGTGTATTATAATCAAGAAAACTTAAACTTCTGCTCCAGCAGTAAGCCTCAACTTTGGAAAATGATGGAAAGTAAAAGCCAAAAGTTCTGCTCCATAAAATAAATTTTACTTTCATAAATCTCCATTAAACTCTCATATTTGACAGCATTCTGAACTGCATGCCAACGGAGAGACTGCTAAAGACTACAGGGGCCGATGTTGAGCCTCTTCCTGCTGATCTCTTACTAGCTTGGTGGCTTCCTGGCTGAAAATCCTTTTTTATAATATCTTGTGTTTCCAGTTTTTATTAAATGGCGCATTTCTTCCTATTACAATCCCAAATCAAGCCCTGAAGTCCCTGCAGTCAGTGGAGCGCAACTGTGGTGCCTGGCTCCCAAAGCTGTGGCTGCCTTGATCTTGAGAAGTTCTTGTTGCTTACATTTACATGACATCAGAGCAAGTCAGGGTCAGGTCAGACCGAAATCTAACCAGCATGCCAGTGATGGCACTGGCAATCACCTGGCTTATCGCAAATGAGCCAATAGTGTCCCTGACAGCACATAGCTGTCATAGCTGATTGGTGTATTGCTCTGTGGGACCCCTTACCCAATCTCTTCCTCTTTCACCTCCTTCCAAAACACTCTGGCAACAAGGTAACCAAGAAATTTATCCAGACTAATCTATTTATAAAAACAAGGAGGCAAGTAGAAAACAACACACATGCTGTGCTATGGTAACATAAGGCCACTGTGAACGTTTTAACAAAGACCCATCAGAAGAAAACAACTTTTCCTGCTTTCTTCTGTTGGCTTGATGTACATTTGTCCACAGCTCCCACTACAGTATCAAACAGTAATAGCAACTGCTGCATGGGTGAGAGTGCGAGTATGCACACACCTGCAAAGGAGATGGCAGGTCGTGTGCATGCCGAGTAGGGATGTGCAGAGAGCCCAGTATTTGTATTTGTATCTACATTAGTTGAGGCAGCAGAATTATTTATATTCGTATTCGAATAAAAGTGAAAATAGGTGTGAAAATCTAGTTTTTGTTTTTATTACGCTTTTAATTTTAGGAAATTAAAGTGTTAAAATAAGAGTTTATGAATTAACTATCTTACAAAGGACGTCCCCACAGTGGGTCTCGAACTCGAGTCTCCTAGATCATTGAAGACTGCACTGACCACTGAGCTAAAATGAAGTGCATTGCAGATGTGCAGACAGACCTCTACTTATTTATACACCCCTAACACAGAGACACAACAGCGTATAATGTGTAGAGAAGGACTTCAAAGGTGATTCTTGCTTTCCACTGAGAAAAAAGGAACAACAGGTTATGGAGAGTCCCTTGAAAGCACTTGGGTGTCAGTAACTCAGCTTTATCTCTGGGAAACACCCCCAACTCTGGAGTGATGTCCAAATAAGGAAATGTGCATCATGTAGCAGGTGAATGTGACTCCCCTAGTTGAGACCTGCTGACAGACGTTACAGCAGAGCAGAGGAGAGAGACTAAGATAGTGATGTAACCAACCTGTGCGCTCGTATTTGACAGGTTTTTTTTCTTTCCGAAAACAAATAAAAATCTTTAAAATATTTGTATGAAATAAATGTTTATAAAAAAAAACAAAACACTATTTGTGCTTTGCTGAATAACGTATTTGGATTCTGGCCCACCCAAATGCAGAGTGCTTAATATTCTGGCTTGTGTTACTACCTAGTGGTGACAACAAGCTTTTTCTACACCCTACCAGCAGTGATGTAGCTTGGCACTAAAGTACCTCTTACACCAAAGTAGAGCTAAAAACACCCAACACTGAGAGCTGTGAGTTAGTGAAGGCTATGGAGAAGAGGAGCCCTCATACATTCTCTGATAGGTGCTGAGAGTCAGGTGGATGGAATGGTCCACTCCTGCTGGAGTGTTGGCTTGATGGATGGTTCCTCTGGGGAAGTACAGAAGATCTCCTGCCTGTGGAGAGAGCTGACTCACTCAATATAGAAAACACATAACTATTTTATATTCCAAATAAAAATGAGACATTTGGCTCATGTTTTGATTACAGGTTGAAACAGTTACTAGTCATTGTACTTGTTCAATATTTGCAGTGACAAGATCCCTTCCTAACTCCAATATAAGAGATCTGGTTTTGTTGACAAAAATTGTGAGCTGCTATCGTGCAATTAATGAACTGATAATATCAGGGTAATTCCAAAACGGCAATCAGAGGTCCCATTCAGTAAGGGTGTTTTACCTTCAGTACAATATCATGCGTTGGGCTACCAATCTTCTCCTCTGACTCCACGCTGTATTCTGCTGCCAGTGGAACAGTAGGACTGTAGAGACGCCAATGTTTCTGTCCCTCCAGCTGCAGAATAAATACCTGGGCAAAGAGCACCATCAGCATCAGGAAAAATACACGTTACTGAGACATCCAAGGCTGTACATGCCGACTGCTGATCAGATCCTGCTGATCTTTTTAGCCTACCACTTGCAAGCCTTCTTCATGGCACTTAAGGTTCTTAGCTGAGAAACTCTGAAAATTCAGAGAAACAAAAACTCAAGGACTGAAATTAAAGCAACTATAACTAACTTTTCTAGTGACTAGAGAGTAAGTGAGACTCCATAACAAACTCCTCACCCCTCTTGCCCTGTTTCCTAAGCCTACGCCCTCTGAACTATGGATGTGTGGATACAACAGTGTGAAGCCGAACGCGAACTGAAAACAGAGTATCACTGCAGCATTTTCTCAGCAATATGTCAAGTGACAAGGTTTATAGTTTAGCCAATTATGTTCAACAGTTTTAGTATTTTTTGGCGTTGTTTCTGGAGGTTGTATTTGCGTTTGTCACATCAATTACAATGAGGGGCTGGCAGAGGGAGAGAAAGGAGAGGCAGAGAACACCACATCGGCATCTAGTTTCAGTCCTTGTTTTAGCTCTTTCTCTGTCCCACTCTCTTTGGGCAAAGGAACACTGTCTTTTCCATTTAACTGGTACTGTTTGGGATTTGGTCTGGCTGATGGCAGCTGTAAGATCATCCATCACTGGCTGAATAGGCTGTAAAAAATATGGACATAGTCACCGTTACCCATTGGTTTGTGAACTTCCGTTTTGAAGCCTCGAGTGTAGCCATTTGACCATCGGCCGATTTGGCCGTCGCCATGCTTGATTTTTGGAGCCAGAAGTTACCATATTTGGACAAGAGGGTGGAGCTGACCATCGTGCTAGCTGCTAGCTTGGTTAGCACGGTGCATTTACAATCTATGGTTGACAGTGATAATGCTAATGCTATTTTTTGCAAGTGAAAAACAGGCCTAAAACCGTTAAAACAAAATGTACTCACCAGAAAAACTGATCATCTGACTCACTGATTGGTGTTTTATTACAACTGCATGCTGAACAAGACTGTTTTTAGGTGACCACAATGTTAACTTTAGTGAACTGAAAACACACTGTGAAATAGCAGCAGCTACGCCTATATGCAATGGTTACATTACGTAAGCAACGTTGTCTCCATGGTAGTGACTTGTCAATCACATCGTAGCCACGCCCTAAAGGATACGCTGCTTTATCATCTATTTTACTCTAAATGGGGCCATGATTTATTCATATTGAAGAAGACTTTAAACTAGCGATTTAGACCATAAACTCATTAGGAAACTGTTTACTGAGGTAATAAATCAAGTGAGAAGTAGGGTTACTTTCTCAGACTTCCATACAGTCGGACTTCTTTTTGCAGCCAGTGGAGTCGCCCCCTGATGGCCATTAGATAGAATGCAGGTTTTTGGCACTTCCGCATTGGCTTCATTTTTCAGCCCCAGAGGTTGCCGCTTGGTCTGGCCACTGTTCCAATCACGTCACCTCAAAACCTCCGCTAGATGCTGGGCAGGGAGAAGTTATGGACTGTACTTGTAACTGAAGGGCTGCAGACAGCACAGTATGGCTGAGAGTGATGCTACTTTTTTGTGATACCACCTCATATCTGATATTCATTTGATCATTAGTAAAATTTCTAAAACCTTAATTAATGCACCTTTAAATCGCTGAGGTGGACATAGAATAGCTGCACTCTCATCAAAACTTCTGTCTCATTTGAAAATCCTACTGTGCACTTTTTGAATGCTCACTATCTATTTTAACCACTGCCCTTCAGAAAGTGTATTTTCACCAGAACAACCAGGTTTAGGAACAGCTTTTTTCCTGTTGAAATAACAACTTGTGCACAAGTTGTGCTGTTGACACTGTGTAATGAGCGTTCTTTTCCATGATGTACCGAAAACAAATTCCACCGAGTCTGGCTGTATGACCAAGTCTAGTGAAAAAATTGTTAAATCTTTCAAAAAATTTTGAGCTGATTCAGTCCAACGAGCCAAAAACAGCTTTTCATTTCTCTCCACTGGCTCCCTGTTGCTAGTTGCTTAAGTTCAAGTCAGTAATACTCGCTTACAGAGTGGCCACCAGCGGGGCACCCACCCACCAGAACTTCCTCAGGTTCATGAGCCTTCTCATGCTCTACAATCTGAAAATGAATGAGGCTAGTCCTACCGTCCCTCCTCTTCAGAGAGTACTTTCTCATGAAAATATGTTCTCTCTCCCTCCCTCCTGCTCTCTCTTTTTTCAAAGGCATTTCCTTGACCTACTGTGGCTACGATTTTACCTTATTTGTGTGTCACTTTGAAGTATTTGCCAAATGAATACATGTAAACGTACAATTCTTATGTACTGACATTTTATGCTACTTGATACCTCTACTACATTTTATAGTCAAATATACTTTTTATCCCCCCTACATGTATGTGACAGCTATAGTTACTAGGTACTTTTCAAATTGAAAAAAAAAAACCACAGAAATGACTCATTCTGCATGAGTATTTTCGATTTTATGTACATTGAGCTGAATATGCTTGTTGTATCCTTTTACTTCAATAAAAATGTAAAATGCAAAGACTTTTTTTTTCCACTGTGACATTGCTAATATTTACTCAAGTAAAAGAACAGCACTTTGTCTACCACTGACCTAATTACATGGTGGACTGCCATCAGTGGGTAATTCTAAAAAAGCTTGTGACTAGCTCTTAGTGATTCTTTAGTGGTCATAAATAGTTAGTGGAATAAGGGTTATGTATAAATAAGAAGTGGCCTTAGCTGTTGAATGAGTCATCTCATTGATTCACTGTTGTACCTCAACATCATCATAGTGAGCTGGAAGGCCTTGGGACTCCTGTGGGGTGATATAGACATTTGAGCCCACCAAGGCTCCAAAGAAACACTCCAGCTTCTCTTGGATCCTCCACAACTCATCCTGACAACACACAGAAAAAAATACATGTGAACTGCTTCTGACAAACATTCACTCAACTATCTGATCTGAGCTCAGTGGAAAAAAACATACTGAGAAAAAAAAAATTAAAAAACATTTTAGGATTCATTACACTTTTTCTGTTTTTTGATGAGCTCTAGCTCTTGTTCCTACAGGCTGAATACACTTACTATGCATCTTCCATATGAATGTAATATGTCAATTTAGAAAGTTATCAGCAGTGGTAGATATTATGTTCTGATACATACTGAATATGGAAAACGTGTTCTTGAAGCCCGAGATTCAAGACTAGAATATATGAATGAATTCTATATGTTCTATTAGTGTATTATCATTTCTTAAGGATTAGCTATTATTTATGTGACCTGCACTTGTACACTAAATGAAATTTGATCACTAAATATGACAGAAGTATGCGATCCTGTTGGGAGTCATTTATTTGCTGGGGTTTGGGACAAGTGTAATGTAAAGTTCACTGAATGTTTGATCAGATTCCAAAAACTGTTTACCTCTTCTCTTATCAGATATTTCCTGATTAATATCAGAATTATTATACAGCTTATTATCGAGAAAAAACAAATAATGATGCATTTGAGTTTTGCTGTGAAAATGCTATTTATACATGTTTATAGGTGTTTATACTGCGTGATGTCAAAAAAATCTTTTGGTGTGTATCTGGTATACTGCTGAAACTCAACAACTGGAACAATACCAAGTATCATATAAAATTTAATAAAAACCACACTGAGTTGATGCTGTTGTTTCATTGTATCTAAAAAATGGCAATATGCAAAAGAACCAGATTAATACCTGGGAGCTGTACAGCTGCATTTATTCTTTTGCCCACTGAGTGGCAGTGGAACTTCACAATTCCATACAACATACTAACTGTTTACAGTATGTACTACATACTCTGTTCAGCATGCTGTTTTTGCAGATAGCATGCAATAAAACAACACACCTTACCGTTTGCACAAACAGGAAATGACACAATGTGCACCATTTCAATCAAACTGCAATTTTGGGATGCCACTGCCAATTAAACTTCACAAAGAGAAAACTAATAAAATCAATAAACCCTGAACTTTTCATCATAAACCCCTTTCAGTCCAGAGAAACAGGGTAGAGCCAATTATGTGATTGGCTGTGGCTTTGGTGTAAATGAGTGTACAGCCAATAACATAACTGGCATTGGCAGTTATGTTATTATACATTATTAATTATTATTTCTGTTTCAGTCACCCTTGTGAGATTAATTGTAAAAATACATAAATACATAAAAATATCAAAATTTTAGGCTGCATCATAAGTTGACTTGTGTACACCACAGGAAATAAAGGTGTGCTTTGACCATGCAGAGGACAACAGTCATGTCTCTGTATCACTGGTTTATTTTCTCCATCAAATTCAGATTGTAGGACCAGTGTGTCAGCTGAGAAGAAAAGGGGAGTTATTAATGAACATTATCTCTAAACAGAGAGCATTGTTTTTTCACTTACCTATAGTTGCTCCTATCTTCAGCTTATACTGCATCACAATAGCACATGCAATGCTAGGGTGGGGCTAGATAAGGGTGTATAATTACAAAAGCCCGACCAAGGATTTATCCGATGTTTGACATAAACTTACTTCATTTGGCTGCTCTCTCATATTTTCTGGTTGATCTGGTCCAGTTTGCCAGTAGTTATTTACCATAGTGACCTCAGCATAGGAATCACCTGCTTCAGATCACGTTGCTCACATGTGAGATATATTTAGCTATTATAAATGCAGCTCAAGCTAACCTGTTATTGATGACCTGTAACAGGCTACAGTGGCTACTCTGCTGCTGCATTCCTGATAGTGCTGATTACAATGTCAGCATACCATAACTAGCAGCAGAGCTTCATTCAGCTACATGTGCTTATTCGACTTGTTTATTCATGTATTTACTGCAAACACCACAGCCCCACCAATAAATAAAACAGCCCCTCACTAACCCTAGCAAAAAAAATAAATAAATAAAAAATAAAAAAAATCTATGGAGCTGCCTATGCACAACAGAAAACAAAACTACAATCACTTAAGTCAAATGTGTCATAAACATAACATGTTGTCCACTTGTTCTGAAATGATGAATTTAAATTAAACATGCTAACTATTCTTTACAGTTTGGAATGATTCCATAAATGCACGCATTTTCTTCAGCCCAGGTCATCTAAACTAAAACACTTCATTCTCTTCTCTTCCACAGTTAACTGTATAGTAACCAACACATTAGGACCTTTGATTAGACACTTCACCTCAACCTTAAAACTGAATTGGCTGTTCAATTGTGCACAGTATCAGAACTCACTGGTGCCTCAGTGGGAGAGCCAGGGGTGCACTTTACCATTAGGCTAGGCAGGCAACTGCTTGGGGCCACCAACTAACAGGGCCCCAAACAGCTATAGATTTATTATGTGTAGATATGAATAATATCGAATTATGTTACTATTCTAACTCATTGCACCCTGAAATAACTTACAAAAGGCCCCCAAAGCATTAAAAAAAATATACTTGTACTTGAGAGGAAAACATTGTAGACCTACTCGCTACTACATTTGACTGACAGATAAATGTTACTGGTTATGTTGCAGATTCAGATTTTACTCACAAAATATAACAATTAAAATATGATGCATTATTATTCATTAAACTATCCAGCATTATATAAAATAGAATTAAAACCTTCACCTTGAACAGATGTTAAGTAAGTTTAAGTACTTTTACAGTACTTTTACTGTGCAGTATTAATAGTTTTACTATTGATAGTTAACAGTTATACTTTACAAAAAAGTTTTGAGTACTTCTTCTACCACTGCCAATACCAACATTCCCAGTTGAAGAAAGGGCAAAAATAATGTAAGACAGTTTTTGCCTAGGGCAAAATCACTAAATCCATCCGTTGAGTGAGCACATGCCACACACAACTGTCTCCCTTTCTGCTGTCTGTCTGTGAGCAGTGGACACTGTGATGAACTGATTTAAATCTGTTCATCACCAAACTTTAGACTAATTTATTGATGGTAACTAATGTGTTTTGATATTTTTACAGTGCACTCTTTGGAACAGCTGTCTGGAGGAAACATAACTAACATGGCTATGAAGCTTGGCATCATATAATTGGCTCGATTATGACAGACAGTCAGATATCTGATCTCAAACATATCAAGTTATAACATGATATGTGGTGTAGTTTGAATATATGTTTACTATTTGGCATGTGGGGTGGGGAGAAAATATTGCTGTATGAAAGTCCATTAGCAGCTGCTGAACTGGTGCTTGTTCCCACTTTACTCAATTGGTGTTGAGTAAACACCAAATGAGAAATAGTTGTCTATACATCCAGCATAAACGGAACAACATTCACATTCATTTAGAGTTGTTTGCGTCCACCTGATGAATGTAATTCAACATTCACTTTGGTTTGCTCTCCACCAACTCCTGAGAAAAACATCTGTCTCTTCAGCAGCCAAAGGTTCCAAATGTTCCAAATGATCACCAGCTATTTTGTCTGTTGGTGCTGTGCACATAGTATACAGTGGGTTTATCAGAGCTGCCCCATAGAACAGCAGTCTGTGGGCTGACAGACCATAACAATGAACTAAAACCTCTGTAGAACTGAGAAGAAGTGGAGCACCCTGGTCGCGGAATCCTTACTGCACATGACACACTAACTGCAACATCCCAGGTTCGATTCTAGCTAGGGACCTATGTTGCATTTCATACCAATCCCCCCCCCCCACCTTTCCTGTCTGCCTCTTCACTGCCCACTATCCAATAAAAATGCCCAAAAAATAATCTTTAAAAAAACAACTGAGGAGAGCTGTAGAGCTGATAATAATTCTCTGTGTGTTCGTCAATATGAGTGAGCCATTTCACAATACACATAGTCAATTAACCTGAGTTAATATAAATATATCTATATGTGCAGGTTTAAAGGGAAACTTTGGGATTTTTCAACCTGGACACTATTTTCCCATGATTTTGTATCTAAGTGACTAATGGGGACAACAATTTTTGAAATTGGTCAAGTATTAAGCGAGAGCGCCTCAACTGCCAGCTGCGAAACGGGCTGCAATGTAAAACTAAAGGTGCTTGTTTTTGCCACTGACAGGCTCAGATTGTTATTATACGTGTCTGAAAACATTATGGATCCCTACCGAGAAATAAAACATTTTTCTTTTCCTTTCACTTGATCTGGTCTGTTTGTTATTGTGTCTCACCAAGTCTTGCCCAAGGAGAAGTCTTGCTTTGACATCTCACAAGAGTTGAGTTTTTGCAGGAAGACAACAGTGGAAACGTGAGTGAGAGTTTGAGAGAGGAGCTCTGGAAAGATTTTGTTGTGTTGGAGTACAAAAAGCGTAGCTTAGTGTTACCTAAAAGCTTTTCAAAGTCATGGCTGAAGATTTAGCTGATTATTTAGCTGTCTTCCTGCAACAACTCAAGTCTCATGAGATTTCAGAGCAAGACTTCTTTGAGTGAGACTTGATTAGACACAATATTACATTAATTACATTGACAGATAACCTAGATTACATTGCAGCCCGTTTCGCGGCTGAAATATTGTTGTCCCCATTAGTCACTTCCAGGTTGAAAATTCCGAAAGTTTCCACTTATGAAATGTATCATAAAGGAATGACGGACTAATTACTGGGTTAGTCCGTAGTAACAATGAACTAACAATAGCAGTAAAGTCACTTAGCCCAAAGCCAACAAAATCATGATATCTCTCTCTTTGCTAGCAGCACTCTCACCTTAAACCTCTGCGGTTGGTGGAACTGGATGGTGGCCTTATTCTGAACCAAGCTCTTACTGAGAACGTTGAACTTAACTTGTCCATCCTTGTTGAGTACTTTTTTCTTGCTGTTGATGCAGCGAACAACGTTAATGTCCCTGTAGTATTGCAGACCCTGAGAGCACAGGCTCTGCAGATCTGACATCTGGAACAAAGACTGGTAGTAGGAGGCTGTGCTGAGATCAGACCTCTGCAGATGGAGGGGTTTCTTTTCCCAGTACTCCCTGAAGAACTTCTCTGTCCCCATTGGCTGGATGAGGCTCTGGAACAGGCTGGCAGGGCTGTGGAAGCACAGAGAGGATGGAATGTCGCTCTGCTCAACCTTCCTTTGTTTAGGAGGGAGCTGCTCATCATCATCATCATCTTTGCTCCATGTCACATTCTTTGCTTTGCTTTTCTTTGGCATTGTTATCTGAGGAAAAATTAAAAGAATATTTTAATTTAAAAAAAATAAAATAAAAAAAATATCAGGGACAAGCGATTATATATATATATCACATGAAAAAGGCACGTTATTTCACAAGTGGTGCCATGCCACAAAAACAAAAGCTTTTGCACAACTGAGGAAACTTGTGTTGTTTATGTAATTCAAAAATAGTCTTCCCGATAATATTGTTGTGTATTTGAGTGAGCAAAAAGCTTAATCTCTCTTGGAAGCAGCAGTTCTTGCTGATGAATTTACATTAAGATGTAAAAATGTGTTTTCTTTGTCTGTGTCCCACAATTATTTAGTTTGGTCAGAGGGAAAATCACCCAGAAGTCCTCTGCGACATTCATGATAAGCTTGCCTGTGCTCTGCCAACCAGTTTATTCAAATAGAATATACTACAATACATAAGAGTATGCATCTGAGATAAGCTCATTTTGAAGCTTATATGAACTGTGTGTGTACACTGTGATGCACAGTTTATGCAATATTTAATAGTTTTGTTTGAAAAATTGTAGGTCTCTCCCTAAATACCATTTTCTTTGTTTCTGTACTTTGCAATCAAAGCTTTTGTACATGAGTTAACATGCCTTCCTAATGCATCTGATTTAGGCCAGCGTTTCTGTGTTTTTCTATTGTTTCCGTTTATGAAACACTTTGAGAACCAATGTTGCCTGCTATACTGTATTGCTTTTTATTGTGTATTTTCCTACTTGTAACAGGATGAAATTTCTGTGATACATTAAAGTAATATTTTGTGAGAATTTTAGTCTGTTGTGCATATGCGTGTGCTACACTGTGGAACAATGATCTGGCACAGCGAAAACCTCCAATGTCATCAGATTGAGCACCGGCTCCCCCCAGGGCTGCATGTTCAGCCCCTTACTGTTCACTTTGACGACCCATGACTGCTGTGCCAGGTACAGACTATACAATAATTAAGTTTGCTGGTGAACTGTGGTGGGTCTTAACAGTCAGAATGACAAATCTGCATATAGAGCTCAGGTGGAAAAGCTGGTGACGTGGTGTAGCTTGAATAAGTTTACCCTCAATGTTCCCTCACCCTCTGCACATCTGAAGCTCCATGGTGGAGAGAGTGGCAGAACACCAAATTCCTCTGTATAAACCTTATTAAAGATCTCACCTGGAGCTGTCATGCCACACCCATGGCCAAGAAGGCCTGACTTCCTGTGTTGCCTGAAGCAAGTGAGCCTCCCTCCCCCCACCACCTTTTACAGAGGCTAGAGCTTGTTTAAGAGCTGTATCTCCACATGGTTTGGGTCATGCGTGGATAGTGGACCACACAACAGTGGAGAAGGTCATAAGAACTGCTAATGGATGGGTGGATGGATGGATGGATGGATGGACAAACAAATATTTTATAAATCGGGCAAAAATATCATCCATGAAACACTGTCAAATATTCTACATGTTGATAGTGAAGAAGTATTTTTTTTAAAGCTGACTGTTTCAGCCATGGACATAAAATCAACTTCATTCATTTATTCAGCTGGTGATTACCGTACTCAATGTACTGTACACTTTAACTAAGGAGCATATTTTTGGTTTGATGAATTACAGACGGTGGTTAGATGCTAAGTTCTAGTAGAGAAGAGTTGTGTAAACCAGTGGTTCCCAACTGGTGGCTCATTCTGAGTTGGTTGCAAGCATTTAGGTCAACTTCATCAAAAACAAAATTATTTTGAAATGTAGCAAGTTTCCTTTTATTTTGAAGTACTTGATGCCAGTTTTATGGGTCATGTAACCCTTGCTTTGCATGTCCGTTGACTGTCGTGGTCTCTCCAGACACAGAACAAATATGCTCCACAACATGCTGAATACAAGTAACAGCATATATTCAGCTTGATTTTACTAATGCTGAACACAAAAAAGAATTAGAAAACATCTTATGCACTGATGCAGTGAAAGACTGGCCTGGCTTGAAAACAACTTTTCCTCACTTAATCATTTTTAAACACTGCAGCTGTTGTATTTCCCTGTTCTTTGTATTAGGCCTGTTTACATGTTATGCTGTAAAAATAGCTTTAGTGGTAGAAAAATAGTTTTGACTAAGACTGAATTAGTTGTAACTGCTGTTGCAAAACCCTAATGTCACTCTCTTGCTGCAATTCTGGTAGCAATGTTGTGCTGAGCAAAACATGTTGCTGTAAGGTGTTTCCGGTGATCGGGCATGCACTGATTATATTACTTGCCCACCGCCCCTACCATCGTTTTGCTTTTTTTTTTTATATAGAAATAAAACCCATTTAGTTCATTTTCAGGTATCAGTGCCCACATTCATGAAATAAAATTAATTTGTAAAATTCTACATGTGTTATCAATACTGAGTCGGATGACGGATGCTACTGAAAATAACCTGAAAGTGCCTGGTCCATGATTAACTGCAGCAGCAATATGGAAAAGCAGAATGTCTGTCCTCCCTCCTGCTCTCTGCTGTAAACACACATAGCTGTTATTGGGAAGCTGCTCTCATGTCTCCGGTCACTGAAGCGTCATCGTCACACAAATGCTCTCTCTCTCTCGACCACACACTCACTACACACTGAGCTATTCCTAAAGAGGAGCTACTACTTGTATAAACACATTTTAGTTTAGAAAACATCTTAATACATTTTTTTTTTTAAATCCCTAATACTCAGGCAACTCAGGCCCGGCAGGCCACTGGGTTTGCAATACACTGGCAGAAACCCTGTATATACAGTATACACATCTTCTTGCTCACATCAAATAAGTATATTGTGTATATATAATGCCAGAAATAACTGAATATTTCTGTTGTGGCATGTCAAATTCTTTTATGAGCTGTGTTCCATGTTGAGGCTAGTATTAGATTAATATCTGAAATCTGATATAATATATATTATTGTTGTTATACTATTGATCCAAACAGTACAGCATTAATTGAGTCAAGGACAGAAACAGGCAGATGTGTTAAAGTTGCAGTGTGTAGAATTTTGTGGCATTTGGCAGAAATGTAGTATAACATTCATAAGTATTTTTAATTAGTGTATAATCACCTGTTATCATCAAAAAGCTCTTGCACACCTGTGTAGTCTTTGTGACAGGTGAGGTGATGGAGTAGCCATGTACTAAAAAGAGGAAAGGACACCCGCACACTGTCCTCAATTGCTCAATAAAGATACTGAGGGGGTAGAACTCAGCAGCCGCACATTTCTTTGTTCTCTATTTCTCTTTTTAGCATCTTCAGGTTAGACTAACCCAATGTTGCTATCTTTAGAGCTGTCCACCTTTACTTTTACAGCACTTGGGGAAATAACAGATGTGACTTTTCTTCTTGAGAAGTTGCAGCATTTATTAACTGACACACTGTAGTCTGTACTGTATATTTACTGTCAGACTGACAACTTACTGCTAACCTTTTCTTCTGCTCCGCTCGCATTCACCGTCACATCTCTGCTGCTCGCTCTTTCCCACTCACTATGCAAATATATTACACAATGCCCTATTCCTTCACGGAACAATACTACCAAGAGTTTCCCAGGCAAAAACACAGAGTTTGACTCAGACGTTTCAGAAACTGGCAGGGGTTGTCGTTGTTATAATTATAGGAGAAACACTGATTCAGTAAATGGTCAGTACGTCCAGTAAACATTGAGTACAGCTAGACCTAGCGGTCTCCATTAGGTTGGGCGAATTCAAAGTTATGAAAACAACGGGGGTGTTTTGAATACACCCTCGTTTTCACTGGTAATTTGTCACTCTGTCCCTCCCACCGCAGGAAATAATGGATTCATCCTGGAAGACTACTGATGTAGTACTTTTCTCCGGTGATTATTCAACCAATGAGAATTTTGGTCGGACTAGAGCACATCGACCAACTAATCGGCCAGTCGACCAGGGGTCCGTTTCACAAAGCAGGTTCAACAAACTCTGAGTCTAATCCTGAACTCTGAGTTGATGTACTCTGAGATAAGAAACTCTGAGTTTCCGGTTCCAGAACAGCTGATTTGAGACAGTTTAATCAACTCGGAGTAGTTTCACCTGGAGTTAAGCGCGTGCACCACAACTATAAAAAGCCAGCGTCAATGGAGCCCCTATTCAACGAGTCACCATGGCAACGGGGAAGAGGAGGGCTGCGTTTTTCACCCCACTAGAGCTAGAAATCTTAATTCGCTCATACGGCGAGTTTGAGCATGTTTTCAGAAAGAAGTGCAACACAAAAAGTAAAACCTTGACATAATCTCATGGGGGTACCTCATTTTGATCATGTTTTACATTGTAAAGTAAATATTAAGTGGCTGTTTGACTGTGCAGCTGTTTTATCCCCAACATAATGCTGGTTTCACACACATAAATGTCTTCTCATCTACATCATGTTCTGTTAAATAATTAAGCCTATTTAAACTAACACAGACTAACACAACTACTCAGCCAACAGAAAGAAGGCAGATGCCCGTAAAACGGGTTGTGGCCGAGCACCGCCACCTCTAACGGAGGCAGAGGAGCTGGCCCTAAGCCAGAATTTAGGAAGGCCAGTGGCTGGCTCCGACATTGTACAAAAAACTTCTGTTTGCAAAGAAACGCAGCGCAACACACAATATCTGCTGGGATGTGAGAGTATGACTATGATTGGTAATGTTGCAAATGTAAGGACGGATTAGGTTGTGTATGTAGATGATGGACTGTGATGTGAAACGGTACCGCTCAAAAAGATAATTGTCTGGAAATGCTAGAACATCTATGCGCGGTCTGATAACCATCTCTCGATGAATATTTAATTCTCTGCACAGTAATGCTGCACCTTCATCCACGGGATTGTTATCGAAAAGGACATGCCATGTTAGTGAAAAAGTCGCCACTTACTGTGCCTAATGGACTTCTAATATATTGACTCTGATTTTTTTAAATGACAGACGGCAGAACTAGGCTACGCCAAAACTCGCCTGCTGACTGAATGAATGAGGAGATCAAATGGAGTGTGTGGCTCTGAAAGAGGACGGAGACTGAGGGAAACTTGAGGTTCATTGAGAAAAACCTGGTCCCGACCAGGTTAGGCTCATAGAGTCTGTTACTACGGTAACTGACCGAGAGCTTAAGTTACCCCTCTCTCTGAAACAGGCTAGAGTTATCCCTCTTTCTCTGGTTTGAGTTACCTCCCTTTTTGAAACGGAAAATTCAGAGTTTCCCTCATTTCAGGGTTAACAGACTGAGTTTTCACTAAACCTGCTTTGTGGAACGGACCCCTGGAGACTACAGCTCTAGTGGTTTCGTTAAACTGATGATACTTTTTGTATATATCAAGATAACTGTGAGGAAGTACAAGACTATGCGACCTCACTGAATGGTTTCAAACAAAATTTTAAGTTTACAGTGGAGTCTAGACATAAAAAGGTACAATTTTTGGATATGTGGATAATGAAGAAGAATGGTTGTCTATCTACCACATTATACCAAAAAGAATGTTAAAAAATACACTATTATTAGCTATTAGCCTTAATCCTACTTCTTTTAAAAAGTCTTTACCTATTAGTCAATTCTATAGATTGAAAAGAGTATGTTCCTCAACTGATTTTATTGAGAAATCTGTAGAGATGGTAAAAAGTAAATGGACTGTACTTGTATAGCGCCTTCCGACCACTCAAAGCGCTTTTACACTACAAATCACATTCACCCATTCACACACATTCATACACTGAATGGTACAGGGGCTACCATGCAAGGTCCCAACCTGCCCATCAGAGAAATCTAATGGACTGGAGGACTGGAGGAGCCAGGGATTGAATCGCCGATCTTCCAATTAGTGGACGAGCCACAGCCGCCCTGTGGCTCAGGAGGTAGAAGTCTAGGTTTGCACAAAGAGGGTACTTGTCTGATTGTATTGAGGAGGCTTTCACATTGGCTTTAAATAAGTTTTGTTCTGATTTATTGAGAAAGAATAACAAAAAAAAAAAAAAGAGAAAAAAAATTCAGTAACATGCATTACCACATATTTGCCTAATCCACATATTATCAAGGAAATTTTTGAGAAACACTGTCACATCCTGAGTTCGAATCTTGAGTTGGCACCAATATTTAAGGATCCCCCTTTTTTCATTTAGATGGGGGAAAAACCTTAGCGATTATTTGGTTCATGCTGACTTCCAGTCCCAGAGCACTGCGGCACAGGGTCAGACGCTTTTAAGTCCACTACCAAATGGGAATTATCGTTGTGGATACTGTGCGTGGTGCAATACTACCTTTAAAACTACTTTTTCCGGTCATCCACACACAGGGAAAAAGTTCACAATCAAAAGTATGATCACTTGTGTATCTACTCATGTGGTATACTTAATACATTGTCCCTGTGGACTGGCATATGTAGGCAAAAGGTCTAGACAACTTAAACAGAGGATCACTGAACATAAAGGTTCAATCTGTAGAAATGATCAGGATTATCCCATTGCAGTTCATTTTCATGATTTCAACCACGATATTTCCACATTTCATTTCACTGGTAGAGAAAAAGTGTGCCTGCCCAAGAGAGGGGGCAGGTAACCGTGCTTAAGCAATGTGAAACCTACTGGACACATACATTACAAACTCTCACCCCTAAGGGTCTTAATGATGAACCGTTACTTAATGTGATGTTATAATATGATGGCTTTTCCCTGATGTTGCCTTTTGTTCTTATTCTCTCCATTTTCAGGCATTTTTCTTAAAGCATGTAATGTTGTAAATTTATGTAATGTAGTCTACCTTACTTACTTTTTTCTACTTTTTAGATTTTTATGTATTTCTTTATAGCGAATGATTAACTATTACTTAATGTGATGTTATAATGTAAGCCTATGTTGATGGCTTTTCCCTGATGTTGCTCTTTTCTTATTTTCTCCACTCAGGCATTTTTCTTAAACTCCTGCCTGACCTTATTGATGAGTTGATCCTCTTGACTTTGATGTAATGTCATTTATGTAATTTAGTCTACCTTACTTACTTATTTCTATATTTCCTTAGATGGTTGCTAGTGTTTATTAACTGACTCAGATTACCATTGAGCTGATAAATGTGATTTTAACATTTCCATTACATTTTAAGTATTTTCTAGATGTATATAAATTTGCATCTGATTGAGGTTACCACAAGGTGTAGCCTGTTGCCACTAATGAAATGTTTGTGATTGGCCACTGTGAACTCTGCCTTTGGTATATAACGATGTTTTTTTCAATTGTCAGCTTTGCCTGAAGAAGGTCGTTGTATATTAAAGTATATTTATTGAGCAAGTGAAGACAGTGCGCGGGTGTCCTTTCCTCTTTTTTGTATAATCACCTGAAAATAAGAATCGGTGTGAGCCTTTTATACTTATAGAGGGAGCGAGTCGAGCGGGTCCCCTTCCACAAAGCCCACCATTTTACACCGCCATGTTTCCACAGTAGCGCAGAATGAACAAACTTAACACTGGCTCTAGAGAGTGCCTTCCACATTTTTCGCTGCCACCGTAAGTTCTCCTACGCGTGGAAGGAGAAGGGCATTCAGCTGTTTGCAATCAGCAACTTCATCGCTAGGTGCCACTACACACTGCATTTTTAAGTTTGGTGGTATTCGTTTAGTTACCTTTGTTTGGTTTATTGTCTAATTCTTTCTTTACATATTTTCTCAGTATATTGAGAGCTCCAGATAACCAAAGCCAAAATCCCTATATGTTATTTTCCAATATTGTTGATTCTGATCAAGTCTGATATTTCCTCATGGTCTCAACTGTAATGATTTGCCATTTTTGGTCTGTGTATTGCTGTCAGCACATTAATATCCAGGTTCTCACCATGTTCTGGTATAAATCAACTTTCATCCAGATCCAGGTCAAATCCAGATTTCATTCTGGATTTGACCCAAATCAAGTTTGAGGGAGGAAGCACAGCTAGTGTGCTGCACGAGAAGGGAGCAGCACTGCTGGTAGTGTCAGTTCGACAGTGTGGAGCCTGAAACACATCAGCAGCTTTTACGGAAGCCCGGTTAGTTTACACTGTGTTACGTTAATGCTAAGAGTTTGGCATGGCAATGGCAGGTAACAACTCCACAAACTCACTTACCTCTCCGGTAGAGTCTCGGTTCCCCCTCTTTAATTCCACATGTCAAGCTTCGTCTTCTTCTTCTTCTTCTTCTTCTTCTTCTTCTTCCTCTTCTTCTTCTTGTAGAATTTTGGCAGTGTGGACGCTACTAGGCGTGTCACTGCCCTCCGCAGGACTAAATTTAACTGACATAATCATACTTCATGTTTTCATATGTAACCCTGAATCATGCAGAAACTGTAAAATTGCTTTTGTGATCAGATGGTGGTTCTCATTTTGGCCAAATAAAGACTTACTAGAAAATGACAAAACTCCTGGGTCTGACAATTTCTTATAAAAATGTTTCCTTTCAGTATTTTATTTGCTACATTCCAGCAAAACTTGCTTGACTGTTTCAGAAACGTTCACACTCACATAATCCAGTAGGATGTTTTCCTATAATGTGCAAGTACTGATTTAACCTGCTGTGTCTGAGCCTCAATCTGCAAATTTTAACAGAATCTCTTCGGGTTCCAGAACAATAACTGGCTTTTTTAATCTGAGGATGAAGAGAAAAATAGTGCCTTCCTTTGGTCTCCTTTTCCCATAATCCCTGCCATTCTATGTCAACACTCTCCTTGATTTTTCTTCTAAGTTCCACTTTTCCCAAGGATATATTACATCTATTTCTCCTTTCTTTAGGATTGTCTTAGCTCTTTACATACTTTGCTTTTATATGCCTCTTGAGTATTTCACAACAATCATATCAGTAGGCATAGATTATTGTTTATAATCAGTTTATGTCAGTGGAAAGGTCACATTGTGTTGATTATAACACAATTTTATATTCCACAATTCCTCAACATGTAGATGGATATACGAAATTTCTTCAAAAAGGCGGCAGCTCTGCAGAAGGCCAGTCAGGTGAGAGGATTTTGCCAGTTCAGACAAATACAAAACTAAAGTGGTTGATCATTCATTAGGCCTTGAGCTCTTGTAAATCTGAGTTAAATAAAATAACGTGTTACTGAAAACAGGCGAGGAGAGGGAGAGGAGGAACATGGAGGAGACTGACAGGACTGAAGGAGCAGGTCTGATGGAGGTTAGTGATCAAGAAGAAAGCGAGTGGGAGTTGTTTAAGCTTTCAGTTAAAATTAATACTGAATTTTATGACATAAGCCTATTACTCATACAAGCCATAAACTAGCCTAAATGATTTTATGACATTTTTAGTTTTAGAGGTTCACACATCAGTCTGTGTATGAATAACATACTTAGGACCTGCAATATATCTAAGAGAGAGGAGATAGCATTCCTTGACTTCAATACCTTTGCTTGATCTGTGCCTGTTGTAAGTGGATGGATAGCATTTAAGTCATATTAGATCTGTGCCTATTACAAACTATGAAAAGACAGATCTATTGTGTTGATTTTACACTTATTGCTACTCTAAAAATTCATGACAAACAGACATTTTGGAGCCATTAAAAAAAAAAAAAAAAAATCTTCCTCCCAGCCCCCCGGTAAAGGCTTAGCCCCCCTAACCATAAATCTCTAGTGATGCCCATGGGTCAAGATAAAAAAAAATAAAAATAAAAACAAAGTCATACCCCAGCCATCCCCCTCCCTCTAATAAATAACTAACAGTCTCTTAGGTTGCATTTTTCTTCCTATCTTCATTCAAGAGCAGTCTTTCAATTAGAGAGCATTTCTTTGATTTCACTTTTAGATTTTGTGCCAGCCTGAGAAAAGTACAATTGTGGGTCCCAAAAGAAGTAAAACTACAACTGTGGGTCTGTGTAATGCTTGTCACTTCAGTTTTACATATAAAAAGTTCAAGCGACCATCTCGCCATTCTCACATGGGCTTAACTATAGAAACATTTATGATGGAGGTGACATCATTTTCTCCTCCGGCACACTGGTAGGCGTGCGCTGTGCCCTGTGGCTACTACAATACTGTATGCAGCTATTATAGTAAAAAGTACAGGTTCTGGTGTATAAATCAACTATCCTTTCATTCCAAAAGTCGTAAAGAAAGTAAGGGATGTACATTTAATAAAGCCCTGGAGGGCGGGAGTGAATAAACCTGGTTAAAGAGTACCCACCTGTACGGGATGCTCTAAAAAGGAGGCAGGGATCATTTCATTCATCAACACTACACGTGGCCTTCTATTGGTTAGGGGATTTTGACAGGGTTGTTCATGGATTTATAATAAGAGCTGGAATGGGCACCACCGCTCAGCCTTGACTTTACATCACAATGTAAAGTCTATGGGCCTAGCGGGAACTTGCAGGCGGGGCCAGCGAGGGAAACACTACTGCGCATATTCAATGGGCCGCACAACATGGAAACAAACCTGGAGGCTAGAAACTTTTTTTGGCGTATGCGCCAGCCAAGCAATTCCTATAGTACTGAATGGGCGCCATTTTTAGTCCAGTATCCAGCTCTTATAATACATCCATGGGGTTATTGCACAAAAAATCCGAGAGCAGAGCAGATATCTGAGAGCAGAAGTTCCATGAGCACACAGAAGCAGCCTGTGTGCGAGGAGAAGAGCTGAAGCTGGAGCTCAGGAAATCTGTGCAAGTGACAATATATCTGAATGCAAGCACACAGTTTTGAGGGACAATATTACAAAATTTGAAAGTGAAATCAATAAATCATGCTCTTAAATTGATATACCACACTCTTGAATAAAGATAGGAAAAAAGCTCCATACAGTGTAGTTTGCCTGTTTGTTGGTAATAAGGTCATTTTGAAATAAAATCACATCAGATTTATTATGTGCGGCAGAAGTAATCACTTCCCTGAAACATCCAGATTTTTGCTCAGTTTTATGGTCATACTTTACCCTGTAATAATAGAATAGGTACCCAGTAGTTAAATAATAACTACAGTGTAAGTTCTGATTCTTCCCAAATGACCATATATTGCTCAGGAGGTTGTACATACCCTATAATAATAGAATAGCTACCCAGTAGTTAAAAAATAACTACAGTATGAGCAATGGTGGGGACACTCTGGAGGCAGTTATCCACATAAAAACATTTCTTGACTGAGAGTCTTACCTCCTCATCTGGCTGACTGTTATCGGTGACGTGGCGCTGTAAAGCAAATGTGGCACAGCAAGGGCTACACATTGTTCCAAATGGTAGCACCTGCCACTCATATACTGCAGGAGGCTCCTCTTTACTGAACAAATTTGGCATATCTATAATTGGCATATCTAGCCATTGTTGGCTCCATGCCTGACGTCCGGTGAGTCCATCACAGCAGGAATACGCTTCAGTGCTATCTGATGTGGTTGGCCAAACTTGTCATTCAGGGCATCCATTGTGTCTGAGAAGGGCACTGGAAAGTTGAGGTAAGTGTCTGCTATTAACTTGGCCTCTTCTAGTTGCAGGTGATCAACCAACCTTTGGTATTTAGACAGCTCAGTTGCATCATGTGGTAAGAGGTTCTCCAGAGAGATCTTGAGCCACACAAACTCACCTGGCTCCCGACTTGAGAAGTTGGGGATTGTTGGGTGTGGCCCATGGTAACTTGGCTTGGAGATGGAGTTCTTGCGCTTGGGCAGTCTGGGGGGCAGGGACTGTGCCCCTGACGTGCCTGGATGCTGCAGTGAGGGCGCTGGTGAAACAGCCGAAATTGTGAAATGTACCTTTAAGACTTACTGTTTTGCCTAGATACGAGGGAAGCAATGCCATCAGACAACACCTTGTATTGTTTGAGTTAGTTGAGTGGCGCGCAAGCTGTGAATGGACCCATGTTGTTAAGCTCCTGTTTACTTTTTGCCCCTCAACATGTGGCTTCTGTTTTGTTCATATATGATAAAATAGTAGTCGTGCAACCATGCTTGCTAAGGTTGATGTGAATGTTAGTAATAAACGACGAGCACTGTGGAAACCCCAGTATCGGCATGGCTGTGAGTTTTTGACTCGTCTTGGACCATGGACCAAAACTGTTGAACTGGGTTCAAACAAGGCTCACTCCTATGACCACCATAAGCTGTAGGATACTTGAGCTCAGCTGGAGGACAACTGTGTGGCTATGGTGGAAGATGAACTGGCTTGAACCAGGGAGGTGGACCCCATAGCCTTGTAGCTGGAGGGGCATCATATCCTGAGTGTTGAACTTGTGGTCTCCTATTACGGTGATGTGGCATTGAGGGGGCCATCCTGTCATCACCTTCCTGGTGAGTACTCTATACTTCCTCTTTGTATCTCTGACTGATGTAGTCTAGATGATCCACGTCATAATATGCATAGCATGCAGGGGGACAAATGTGTCATCTGCAGTGTGCACCACAAGCGTCATACTCTGGAAATGGTTCCATCTCTGATGTAAACCCAGTGAGCTCCGGCTCAAAGGACGATCAAATGTAGTGGAGTTAATGATTAAGTGATCAGCCTGGGCACTAGTTCAGTGTTTGTCACTATGTTCACCCTGGTGTTCCCACCAGAACACCACATTTCCAGAATATGGATAAATAAAGGGCTGAGAGAGGTAGATATGCTGTTAATTTCCTTTCTTTACTTCTCCCTTCACAGTCATATATACAGGTATTCCAGTGCACATGCAGTAACAGCTGGATATTATGATTTTCTATAAAAAAAGAAAAACAAATATACAACTGAATGAACATACATATACATGTTTTACCCATATCCAGTAATATGCATAATATTTCAAACCTAATATACACTAAACAATCTTACAAACACAGGAAGTAATCAAATGGCTACAATTACATTTCTCTCTCTCCTTTGCACTATCAAAGAAACAAAAACAAGCCCAAAACAATCATTACACAGGTTTTCAGACATGTTATCACTGGGTAAAGTTACTGCTAATGTTCAAATAACACTTCCTGTTATGACTCATGTTAAATCCTCCCGCTGACGAACTGGCATGATGCTTGTATTGTGAAAACCTACAGGCATGCTACCTCCTGTCACCAAGTTAGCATAGCATCAACATCAGTACAGGTAACAACACTTGAAACTAACCACTGTGTATCTTGACTCAATCATAAAACACTCTTAGCAGCACTAGCAACAGGTAGTAAATGTATAAACATATTTTGAACTTGACATGACATATTTTGATCCAATGTGCTGAGTCAGGCGTAAACTAGCGGACATAAAACCGGCTATTATTAGCATAATGATCAAATGGCAAGCAACTAAGCTCTGGCTTGTCCTCGACAATGGCTAACAGATGTTATCTACAGCTGCATCAACACAAGGAAATTCAAACCCAAGTAATGCAGCAGATAAATACTCACTCTTTCATTTACGCACAGATCACTGGTACACTCAAAAAATAAATCATTACATGAACGTTATTTAATCTTGCCACCTATATTCCATCTAAACAAATCAAGTAAAATCAGTCTATCTTTATTATGTTATTTGAACACCACATAGAACACCACAGTAGGTGGACTGTCATGTTAACATTTACATTCAATTCATTTGCCTTTAATTGTATTAAAATGTTTGGACTTAGTTAGTCTAATCAAATCAATTTAAGTTTGGTTAACATTGGTCAAAAACTTTAGTCCAACAATATTCATCCTTGTTGTATGAACTGGTAGAGGTTTTGTCTGTTACACTAATGTCAATATTGTTGTTTTGATTAGTGTTTTCATCGCTAGTGTAACCATTCATTTTAATTAAATTACCAAAGGTCCATTGACATACATAAAAAAGGACAACATGCAAAACTATTTTATATTTTATTCAATATTTGGGTTCAACACACAACTGCCTAGATCCCTGTTATCCCCAGCTTTCTCCCCTTTAACCATCTCATGCTTCCCTTCCCTGCCCTTCCCTTCCCTTCTCTTCCCTCCCCTCCCCTTCCCTTCCCTTCCCTTCCCAGACATTGGAGCCTACAAAATATTCTTGGCCCATAATAAAAACAAAGTATTTAGTATGTATTTATCCTATTTAATATTTGAAGAGAAAGCATTTATTGTGTTCATGTGCGAATTTTACTGTTCCACTCACAGAAATGATTTTTGAAAACAAGTATGTGTATAACTGTTCTAGCCACAATTGTCCATGTAGTAAAATCAGTGTGGATGTGTGTGTTCAAAAACACTACTCTGTGTCTGCTCCACCCACACACAAACATAGAAGACTTTTCAACCTATGAGACAACAGTCTTGGTCTCAGTCCATTGAGCAGTAGTCACAATAGTCCTTTTGAACATTTTTGAACATTCTTCTAATTTTGAAATTTCAAAGTTAAACCCAACAAAATCTGCATTGCAGGGATATGGACAAATACCAGGCTTCTATCAGTCCTCTTCAAGCTTATTCACACCAAAAGCTTATTTTTTAGGAACTGTGCCTTGGACGTACCTCTGCCCATCCAGATTTAGAAGAATCTTCTGCAGGACTTCAAAAGTGCATTTGACCTCTGGTGGGTAGCTTGGGTTCAAAGAGTATATCAATCCAAATAACAAAGCACAAGCAATGACAATGTTCCCCAAACCACTGAAGACCTCCACACCTTCCGATCAGGACACCAATGTCGTCTGGGTCATCTCCAGGATCCACACCCTTCCTCTGTATGACGTACACCCCCATCACAGTTTGCTCCATGGAAGTGTTGGCCTCAGTGTCTGTGTTCTATGGAGTAAAATGTGACAATACATTTTCTGAGTCTAGACAAAGTATGGCAGGAGACTGGAGGCAAGGCAAGACAAAGTTAAATATGCTGATATCTGATCATAAAATTGTCAATTGTAAAAACATTTACAATTTTATGAAGAAAAGAAGTGCAAATTCAAGTCGCACAGTTGGAGATGTACGAGTGAAATCTAAGGTTGGACATCCTAGTGAGCACTGAAAGAATTCATTGGAAAACTAGGAAAGGAAGTAACACATAGACCAGCAATCACTTAAAAAGAGCTACAGACTTCAGCTGCTATGAGAAAATATGGATTAGACAGCCACATCAAGAACACTGCATAAAACTGGCCTGCCATTACCAAAGAACTACGTCAAAGCCCACCACCAGTCTCAAAGAACTAGATGGGCCAGCTAAGATGTTGGACAGTTTTTTCTTTATGTATAGTTTGTATCTTTAAACTATTGTGAGATGTCAATTGATCAAAATTTGTAAGAGACAAAAATATGGGGAGCAGCAGGTGTCATGGAGAAAAAAAAACTTATTTGTGTGCACAAATTAAAAAATTGTGCTTAAAAAATTGGTAATTAATGCTCTCAAATTAACAGAACATAGCATTAAATAATAGATGACATTTATGTTTTAGGGATGTAAAATATTTTTTACTCGACAGGCAAACAGACTCAAGGCAGTGTATGGTGTCACACATCTGTCCAAAAACAAAAACAAAACTGCATTTAATCTAAATAGCTCATTTAGATCACATTGTCCATGGTTGCACAATTGTCACTGTTTATTTTGCATGGCATAAGGTAACACAGTGGTATATATATATATATATATATATAGCTGCGATACTGCATTGTTTGCTCTTTTATATATATATATATATATATATATATATATATATGTGCAATGCAATAGCCAATGTACCTAATGTATGTAACTCACCACATATTCCTTCACAAGTTTGTCATGGTCTTTGTTCAGGTAGGTGCACAAGGACTTGAGGATGCATGCTTGTCTTGTGTCATCCTGAGGGAACACATTTTGACAATATTCAGCATTTTACACAGCAGTTTGCAAAAAGAGCTCTGCAGTCTTGATAACAAACTGTAAGTTTTGAGCATGGTTATATGAGAGAATATTGAATAGTAGGTTATCATTTGATGTATTTCTTGTATATATCATATATGTTACAAATGTTATTAAGTTCAGTTTAGTTTGTGTTCCATACCTGTTCCAAATTCCTCTGTGTTGTGTCTATTATAAACTTAGTTCTTTGCTGTGTAGAATGAGACAGTTGAGTGTTTAACAGTTAGTTTATTCTGTTGTACTTTAGTCTAAGCCTGTGGTAAAACAAATCATAGTTATGCAGATTTCTATGTGTTAATCTGATAAGCCTTTAGATGATAGTGTTGTTTGTTCTTAATTTAATATGGAAGCAATGTTATTTTGTGATGCTACTTGGTGCATTTTTGTGTGTTGTCATACATAGTTGTGAAGAAAGACTGTTCTTAGGTTAGTTGAACTCTTGACTTTTGTTTCTATCTGATGGGTGTTTGCTGACCTGTAAGTTTGGTAAACAGATGTTTCAAATTCTGTACAGCAGTATTTAAGGGACTGGCTGAGTGCCACCTTTTCAGACAAAGAAAAGATAGCTAGGTGATTTGTATCTTTGTCTCCAGAAATATGATGCATTATACTTTTGATTGTATTATTTCATTACATTATTTCATAACCTGACAATGCTTTCTTTGTGTGTATATTGAGTGATCAAGCAATTTTCCGCTACATTTTAGGGGCTCGTTCCGGTAGAGGCTAACCTGCCGACCTTTTCTCGTAAGGCTGACTGACTCCTTGATCGCGACAGTCCCAGGAGACTGAGGAACCTCAACGCCCATGTAAGAAAGGGTTTTTTCAGGATGACCTGATTTTGTGGAAATTGTATTTGTTCATTGCTTTCAAATTCTAAATTAGTTGGTTTTGAATATGCATTGCTGGTTGTTGAAGTAATGGAGTCATAAAGTTGATTTTTGGGGTTAGAGTCCCCTGTGTAAAGTGCACAGTAAAAAGGCAGGGTTAGAGTATAATGCCAGGGTCCCTTTCAAGGTTGGAGTCTTTGATAAAAGCTATAAGGGTTGGAGTCCTGGGCTAAAAGTACGAGGTAAGATCAGGAACAACAAATGTAAGCCTGCATATAATACAAGGCGAGATCAGATCAGATACATCAAATGTAGGATAAAGTCCCTGCATGTTTCAAAGGCAGACAGCACAAGCCTCAAACAACAGACCTCTTTCTTCAGCTCCCAGGAATGCTGGCCAATAAAGTGAAAGTCACAAAGTCCTCAATGATCAGACAATCTAAACAACCTCCTGCAAACAGAAAGGATCAGATAAGGAACCCCCATCTCCTGTGTGGTCACCAAACCAGACCACTGACCCAAACCATCTTTGATCCTTCAAGCTACAAGAGCCAGCAAGATATGATAGACCTGATGTCAACTCCAATATTGGATCCTCCATCTGCTGCTGCAGAGGAAGGAGCATCTGGAGCTGCTTTTGGAGACACATTTCTTGGCCCAATGATAGAATGCCCTAATGGAGCTGGGAGTGCACAACATGTTTATAGACCATGGGAAATAACAGAACTACAGGCTATCATTGATAAACTTCCAGACCCTAAGAATAATGGGAAAGTGTTTGCAGAAGCTTTGGTAAAGATGGTAACACAGCGTAAACCCACTGCAGCTGAACTGGAGCACATTTGTACCACTAAAATGGGTCTGGCCTGGGAAGAAGTTAAGCCTGCTAACTGGGATCCAGCTGCTCCATGGACCGTTGCAAATGACTCCCCTTATCAAACGCAGCTGACAGCTTTGTGTCAAGCATTAGTGACATGATTTAAACCAGTTATAAATATGACAACTGTAAATACATGTGTGCAAAAACCAGGAGAAACATTTGATGATTATTTTTTCAGAAAGCTCCAAGTTTTCAACACACAGCAAAAATGAACAACCTGCTAATACCATTGATGATACTGTGTGGGAAAAAGAGTTCCATCCACCACAAACTGGTGGATGGTCTGTGTCCGGAAGTGAAAGTTATTTTTGTCAGACACTGTGTGGCATGGAAAACTGCCAGACTGAATGACATTAAAAGATATTGCATACATGCTGAGACTGTTCTTCAGTATGAAAGAAACCAGCAAATGAAGAAATCTAAAGCAACGGCTGAGAAACTGCAGATGGTTCAGATGGCCTATTATGCTCCATCTGTAAGAAGCAGAAATAGAGGTCATGGATGAGGGAGAGGTAGAGGCTTCTCCTTTAAAAATACGGAAGGAAGCAAGGCTTGGGCTGTTGGAAGTGTGACCAAATGAGCCACTGGGCCAGAGAATGCCCTGCCACAATGCCAGAGGAATGGGATAGTGGGCAAAGAGCAGCACGCTCACCACCTGGCAATGTGTCGGTGAACAGACCATTTGGAAGAAAGAATCAACCATCACAGAGATCATGACCATCCATGCAAGTCTCAAATCCTTCCACTACTTGGAAGGAGGAAAGTGAAAAACCTCAAATAAGTGATTCCAAAAACTCTGATCTGTTTTACCTTTCTCTTTGCTTCAAGGCCAAAGAACTTCCAATCTTTTAAATCACAGTCCATGACACCACCTATGAAATGCTGGCTGACACGGGAGCTACTGAATCAACTCTAAGATCAGCAACAGACGCTTCCCAGATGTCTCAAAAAACTAAGACTTGCATTGGAGTCTCAGGAACACCTATAACATCCAAAGTGACTAAACTATGTCTAGTAGAGTGCAAGGAATTTGTTGTTTCAAAAATATATCATTCATTTGTCATTGTCCCAGAGTGTGCTGTAAATTTGGCAGGAAGAGACTTGTTATATGCTCTGGGCATAACTATTGAGTGCACATAAAAAGGCTTAGTGTTGAAAAAATTTGATCTTGGTGACAAATCTTTGACTCTCATGGTGCCACTCTCCAGCTGTTGAGTATTGTTGGAGCATTAATCCTTCTTCAGTTGTGCAGGAATTGCATGATTTTGTTGAGACTCAGTGATGAAATGTTTTTAAAACATGATTTATGCACCTATAGGTGTGTGTCACATGCAACATATGAAGGTGTAGATGAACAGCTTGAGGAAGAGTGGGAAAGACAACCAGAAGAGGAAAGGTTACATGGTAATGGTATTGTGGTCACAGAGGATTTTGTTGTTTTGCTTATTGATCTAAATGAGATGTAGAGGAAAGTATTTTTGAAGATTGGCCTCCCTCATATTGTTCTGGCTAGCTCACTAGCGCCTTCAGATTATGATGTAGGGATGGCAGTACAAGGCATGGATGTGTCCTGCTTTGACACCAATTTAGCTACAGGCCAGAAGGTGAACTGCGGGAAGGGAGTCATCCATCCTTTCCACTGTACATTTAGTGTCCATAGGACAATTCAATTGGCAGATCAGTTTCCCACTGTGGTCCATAATTTTGTAATGAACATTTTGGAGTCTAAATACACCCACCCAGCTTTGGAAGGGGTTCCCAAGCAATTGAGGGCAACCCATAAATACGATGTGGGTCTGACAGCCGCAGGGTCGAGTGGAGGTGTGTGGGGGTGTGGGTGTTTTTGTTTGTGCTCTGGAACGTAACCGCTGTGAAACAATCAGAAAATAACATTTTATTGATCTGATTCACCAGCAATCTTGCTACCAGCTCTTCCTCTCTTCATTCACTCTCTGGCTCGCTCGACCACTGCTGCTCTCTCTCTCACTCCCTCTTTCTCGCTGGTGCCCTCTCTCTCTCTCCTTCTCTCGTCTTTTTTAAAATGAGTTGGGAAGCTGACAGCAAAGTCTAACTTTACTTTTAATGTTATCAAACAAAGAGAAGTCCTCCCCTCACTTAATAATGTCTTAGTCTTCCCTCATGGCAGAGTTTGCAGCTCTGATCAGTCTGATCTCCGGCTGTGATTGGCCACCGCAGCCTTCAGCTGCAGTGACGTCGAGTTGCGTTTATCCAATCAGCCAAAAGAACCGCAGCCGAAATGCACTACCCCCATTCAAATGAATGGGAGAACTGGTGTTTTTGCTGCACCGTCTGATTTGGTCTTAATACAGCCTAAGGATGCCACCCCATTAGTTGTGGTTCCTAAGTCAGATTACAGGCCTAATAAACAGCAATATCCTCTGATGCCTGATGCAAAAGAGAGTATGACCCTCATTATTGAGCAACTCTTGAAGGATGGAATTATTGTTTCAGCTCCAACTTCTCCATATAATACTACACTTATCCCAGTAAAGAAAACTGATGGCAAATCCTGGCGACCTGTTCATGATCTGTGTGCTGTGAACAAGGCTGTGTTTGCTTGCGCAGCAGTTGTATCCAACCCAGCTACGATCTTGTTCTCTGTGCCTGGCAATGCAAAATGGTTTACTGTGATAGATTTGGCAAATGCTTTCTCTAGCATCCCAGTTGATCTGGCTTCACAATATTGGTTTGCTTTTACTTTTAAAGGTAAAAAATACACTTGGACCAAGGCTTTTAAGAGTCACCAATAGTTTATTCAGCTGCATTGCAGGAAAACTTGGCAGGTTTTGTATTTCCCTAAGGAAGCACTTTGATTCAGTATGTGGATGATTTGCTTGTGTGCTCCACTTCTGATGAAAACTGCATTGCAGATACAAATGCCCTCCTAAAATATTTAGCTTTGCAGGGACATAAAGCATCGCTAGTAAAACTCCAGCTGGTAAAACAAGTGCACTATTTAAGGCATGAGATCTCACAAAATAAAAGAACAATTGGCAAAGACAGAATTCAAGCGGTGCTGTCAATGCCTAAACCATACAAAAACAGGTCTTGTCTTTTTTAGGATATACAGGCTACTGTAGACAGTGGATCTGTTAAGCTACCGACTCTTTTGTGAAACTAAAGGAGGCTTTGGTTTCTGCTCCAGCCTTAGGCATTCCTGATTTGTCAAGGGATTTCACCTTGGCAGTTGATGAGAAAAAAGGGTTTTATAGTGCTGCTTTGCTTCAGAAACTGATAAACTTAAAGCGGTTGCTTACCATTCTCAAAGACTTCCGCCTGTTGTAAGAGGGCTTCCTCCTTGTTTGAGAACAGTAGCTGCGGCTACAGCGGCTGTGACAGCTTCTTCTTCTTTAGTAGCTTAAAGACCTTTGACTGTTTTGGTTCCACATGCTGTGGCTGCTATTCTTTTTCAGGCCAAGACGGCACACTTCACCCCAGCTTCCGCCCTCCATTATTACAACATTTTGAGTCTTTTGCATGTCACCTTGCGAAGGTGTAACATCTTGAATCCAGCCACCCTTCTTCCTATTGAGGAGGATGAAGAAGCTCATGACTGTCTGGCAATTATTGCTGAAACAGTAACTCCTAGACAAGCTCTTTCTGCTGAATCTCTCTCTAATCCTGATTTGATTTATTATGAGGATGGATCAGCTAGACGGTTAGATGGAGTGGGGGCTGTTGGTTATGCCATTGTTAGTGATCATGAAGTGGTGAAATCTGCAAGACTCCCAGCTCATCTATCTGCTCAGGCTGCTGAGCTTTTCACTTTAACAAGGGCATGTATTCTTGCATCTGGAAAATCTGTTACTATCTATACCAATAGCAGGTATGCTTTTGGGGTGGTACATGATTTTGGGACTCTGTGGAAAAATAGAGGATTTCTTACATCACAGGGTACACCAATTCAACATCATCACCTTGTTGGCAATCTTCTTGAAGTTATCTTGCTTCCATCCCAGGTAGCTGTTTGTAAGTGCCAAGCACATGTTAAGACTGGAGATGATGTTTCTAAAGGAAATTCTTGCTGATTCTGCTGCTGTTTCACCTGAGACATACACGCTTCAAATGTATCTTGATTTTGCAGGAGTTCAGACCCCTTTTGATCCACATATGTCCCTTAAAGACTGTAATGGCAATTTTCATTTTCAGTGTCCTTTATTTTCCTAGTTTTCCAGTTGCCATTGATACACAGGTAACTTAGATTAGAAGTGATTTTACACAGATTCAAAAACAGATTTTCCAGTCGGTTGGCTGCCATTTAGTTGTTTTATTATAGTATTTGTACAAACCATGAACATACTGGGTTTTCTGTCCTGCCAGCTGTAGTGTGAGTCTCTTACCAGTCTGGTAAGAACTGTATGTGCTCCCCCTACCTGTGCCTACTGTTTCCTGTCACCTATGCCCCTACATACACAACCCTCTGCATCTAATGATTGCCACCCAGTGTCCAAAATAATACTGCAAGTTATAACTTAACAAATGACATGCCAACAATCAACATAAATAGCTTCTACAAAGACATCCAATCAATGGCCAGTGCTGCAGAAAAGTCTGCTTGGAGGAAACATGATCATTGTGACTCAGAGGGTATCTGGAGGGGTCCACAGGATAAACCTAGCTTGCCTAAGCAACTTTTCCCTTACATGGCGAAGCTCTCCCATGGACTGGATCATGTTTCTAGGATCCAAACATGAAGGAGGAGGTGTGATTGATTTCATTGCTCAAAATTGGGACTCAATTGGGTTTAGCACTGTAGCAGAAATTTTTTGCAAAAGATGCCTGGTGTGTATTCAACACAGTCCATTTCAACATCTCATGATGGACTTCACTGAACTAACTCCAGCTAGAGGATATGAATCCAGATTCGGTCCGGAGGGCAGACACCCTCTCTACATTTAAGAGTAGGCTTGAAACTTTCCTTTCTGGACCAGCCCTCAGTTATGCTGCTATAGGCCTAGACTGCCGGGGAACTACCCTTGATGTACTGAACTCCTCTCTCCTCCTCTCCATCTCCATATGTATTCATTTACCATTGCTGCATGTTACTAACTTGACTTCTTCCCCGGAGTTCTTTATGCTTTCTCATCCGCAGGACACCCACATTTACCAGAGGGCACCTGACATGTAGGAGATAACCTTCAATTCCTGTGCCCACTATTTGGCGCTAGAGATCATTTACTAATTATACATCACGTTTGCTGTGTGTCATGTGTAGAGCACACCATGTAATTGTCACGTAAATTGGATGATGTTTGTCATGTATGTCGACTGCCTGTTGTCAGTAGGTGGCCCTATGACTATGATTAAATATTGACATGTAGATGTGTTCAGGCTTGGACTCTTATCTTAACATGAGAAATGTGGGGCAGATTGGACAAGGTAAAGCCGAGTTACAACAACTTCCTGTTTAATGCTACAAACATGTTTTGGGCAAAATTCACTGGAATGCCAAGCCAAAGGTGTTCCATGACATATAAAAAGCTTCGCAATTTAGCATTGCAAAGATCTTTAGTTTTAACCTACCAAAATTGAAGTTGCTCAGGTTAAATGTCTAGGAGGAGTTTGTTAAAATACAGTGCCTGTCAATGGCTTCTGTTTGAGAAAAAAATGCACAATGTATTCAAAATGGCTAACTTCATGTTGGACTTAGGGTATGGCTCCAAGAGGCTTTTTTTAAGTCTGGAGATGGTACATCTGCCTACCAAATTTCATAAATGTTCGTCAAAATTAAAGGCAGGGGCTTTGACTTTGAAATTTTGAGGGGGCGCCCTCGAGCCATTTTGCCACACCCATGCCCAAGACTCATAGTGAGTGTTTGGGGAGGGGAGGGGGCTCCCAGACAGATGAAGTCAAGGAGCAGAAACAGGAGGGGGTACTGCATTCAACGTAAACTCCAAACGTAACATTTCATTGATATAATAGGCTAATAGCCATAACAGGGACAGGATATTGTTGCAGCTCAGCAGGGACAGGATATTGCTGTAGCTCAATAGGGACTAGAGATTGTTGCAGTTATATAACATTATTCATTTGGTTAACGCTAGCTGGCACTAAGCTAATGATGTTGTTAGAACTTACAAGGAAATAATAACAATTATGTGCAGCTTTCTTGGTACTCATAATGTTGCATGTCATGTTGTTAGTTTGTTCGCTTAGCTAGCATTTGCTATCATTAGCTAGCATGCCTGTAGCAAACTGAGAATCGGACATTAATGTTAGCTAGCATCAGCTAACGTGAATTTGTTAGCTTGCTACAGTATGACTATGTTAGCAAATGCTAGCTGACTGTAATCACAAATGTGTGAACCTTGTTAAGACAGATAGTTGGTGTAACATTAGGTAGTGAAAGGATTTTATTATAAGCCTTCAAAATATTTCAGTAATGAGTTGTTGGAAGCGTATTACATTCATTTGGAGAAAATTTTGAACCAGATCACATTGTAATATTATGAGAAATAATAATGTTTATAACTTCACTGTAACCCTTGTAGTTGAAATTGAAGTTTGCTTTCACACCAGTTGTAAAATGTGACTGGGGAGTTTGACACAGTTAGACATCTAAGATGCAGCAATTTATACACCAGGCAATTTATTTCACATACAGAGCTGTGCAAAAGTTTTAGGCACTAAAAGTAAAGTGAGAATGCGTACAAAAATATTGCTATAAATTGTTTTAATTTATCAATTAACTTCTTACAAAGTTGAGTAAACAACAGAAATGAGAATGAAATCAATATTTGCTGTGTGCAGCTTTGTCTTAAAAATAGCAGCAGTTCTCCTCAGTATACTTTAACACAGTTTTTCATGGTAACTTGCAGGTAGGTTGTTGTAACCATCCTGGAGAAAGAATGTTCTTCTGTGGATTTATTATTTAGGCCATCTCAGGTGCTTCTTCATGTAATCCCAGATTGACTCCATGATGTTGTGATCAGGGCTCTGTGGGGGCCATACCTTACCAGCTGTTGCAGGACTCATCATTCTTCTTGTTGCTGAAAATAGTTCTTTATGACCCTAGCTGTATGCTTGGCGTCATTGTCATGTCATGAATAAATTTGGGACCGATCAGACACTTCCTGTATGTTATTGCATAATGGATAAGAATCTAAACATCTAGGGTGCCTAAAACTTTTGCACAGTACTGTATGTCCTCTGTATTTACATTCAGGGCATTTAGCAGACATTCTTATCCGGAGACTGACAGGTGTTTGTTCAATGGCTGGACTCTCTGTAGTTCATCCTCATTACATTATGAAAAAAGTTTGTTTCTGTAGCTTTGAGTGATTTGCGTTTGCAGCCTCTGTGTGTCATGTTTTAGGAGCTGCATTATCATGAGATTGTAGATAAGAGTTTGCAGGTTGTGACATGCCTGTGTGTTTAAGTTGTATTCATGTGTGTTCTTGGACAGGTTTATGTATGTATGTCGGTTGATTATGATGAGGATTGTGTTTTCTGGTTTCTTGGTTTTCTGCTGCTCTGGGTTTTCCTCCTGTGTCTGTGTTCTGCTTTTCCTTCCACATCTACGCTGCATTTCCCTGCTAGCCCTGCCCTGTTCCCTGTGTCTTCCCCAGCTAATCCCTAGCCCCTTGTCAGTTTAGTTTGTATTTATGTCCTGATTTTCAGTTCTATCTTGTTAGATCTTTTGTTCTGTTCTGCTCAGTTCTGTTATCCTTCTTGTATATGCTGCACCTGATCTGCCATGCCCCTTGCCTGGGTCCCCTGTGGCCCCACCTCCAGAGTCTGAAGCATTTCCTGCAGTCCTATTTCCTGCATCCCCTGTCCCACCTGAGCTGCAGCACTCTCTTGTCCCTGCTTAACTGCGGCACTCTCATGTCTCTGCTGAGCTGCAACAATCTCTAGTCCGTGTTGAGCTGCAGCAATATCCTGTCCCTGCTGAGTTGCAACAATATCCTGTCCCTGTTGATCTGCAGCAATCTCCTGTCCCTGCTGATCTGCAGCAACCTTCATTCCCTGCTGACCTGCAGCAACCTCCTGTTCCTGCTGGGCCACAGCAGCCCCCTGCTCCTGAGCCTTAGCAGCCCCCTATTCCTGAGCCATAGCAGCTCCCTGTTCCTGAGCTGCAACAGCCCCCTGTTCCTGAGCTGTAACAATCTTCTATTCCTGAGTTGCAGCAGTCTCCTGTGGTTGTGCTTCAGCAGCCTCTTGTTTCCCCTGTTCTTCTGGCTCACCTGCCAGACTCCTATTCATCTGCCACACCCGCTGACCTTCTCCCAGACCTTCAGCAGTCAGCTGTCCCCACCGAACTCCTCCCAGACCTTCAACAGTCAGCTGTCTCCGCTGACCTTCTTCCAGACCTTCAGCAGTCAGCTGTCTCAGCAGACCACCCTCCAGAGCTTCAGCAGTGGGCCACCTCTGCTGATGTACTACCACACCTCCACTTGACAGTCTCTGCCGACCCACAGCCAGACCTTCTAGAACATTGGTTGGCCGTCTTTGCCGACGCTCAGCAAAGGTCACCCTGTGATACCGGCCTTTGGTCCTGCATCGTGGTCGCCCTCCGGATACGTTACATCCTTCGGCCCAGCCTCCAGGCTGCCTGCCTGAGGTCTCCTGCTCCGCCCCTGTCTAGCCCCCAGGCCGCCAGCCTAAGGTTTTCTGCTCCGCCCCTGTACAGCCTCTAGGCCTCCTGCCTGAGGTCTCATGCTCCACCCTTGTTCTGTCCTCAGGACACTTGCCCCTCAATGGCTCTCTCTCTCTCTCTGCAACTCATCCTCAATCAATCCTCTTCAATCCTCACGTCATGAAAAAAGAGTTTGTTTGGCATTTGTTTCTGTAGATTTGAGTGATTTGCGTTTGTAGCCCTCTGTGTGCTATGTTTTAGGACCTGCATTATCATGAGATTGTAGATAAGAGTTTGCAGGTTGTGGTATACTTGTATACATGAGTGTGTTCTTGGACAACTTTATGTATGCCAGTTGATTATGATGAGAATTGTGTTTTCTGGTTTCTTGGTTTTCTGCTTCTCAGGGTTTTCCCCCTGTGTCTCTGTTCCTCTTTTCTCTCCACACCTGCCCTGCATCATCCTCATTAACCCTGCCCTGTTCCCTGTGTCTTCCCCAGCCAATCAGCTCCTTTCCTGTTCTTCTGTTCCACCTGCACCTCATCCCCTTGTCAGTTTAGTTTGTATTCAAGTCCTGGTTTTCAGTTCAGTTTGTTGGATCCTTTGTTCTGCTCTGCTCACTTCTGTCTTGTTCAGGTTTGTCCAGCTCTGCTCTGCTTTGCCTGAATTATCGTGAATAAAGAGTTATTCTGCAGTTCCTGCTGCTCCTGTGTCCTGCATTTGGGTCCATCTCCTGCTATTCCCTTGACACCAACAAGAAAACTTTGTCACTCATTACACAATCTAAAAAAACACAAACAACTGGTAGCATGCAATATGTATCACTATTGTCTTGAAGTAGCTTTTATCTATTTATTAATTAATTTATTTAGCATAAACCAAGATTTCATCACAGTATATGTCACAGAAATTCACCAGAAATGCTGCACTATGCTTCAATAGGCTTGTTTGTTTTTTCAAGTGCACAAAAGAGTAATTCCAGTGATGCAATACAAAACTATACATATTCACTATACATACAGATGTGTATACATCACTATATATGTATAGGATAGCAACAGTTATAGAATTACAACAGTGCTAGTCAACCCTGTCTTCTGTATTTGGCCACAAATTCTCATCAATATCACACCTGCAATACACCTGGGAAAGAATCTTATGTGTGATATGTTCAAGAGGGACATCTCATCATGTGGTTGATGGTCATAAACTTGCTACCTCCATGAGGACAAGAATCCGTCTGTGTGGGTTGAGGAATGGAGAGTAAGGTCAAAGGAAAAGTGAAAGCATCCTGGGATGGGCTGTGAACACTGTGACTAGGAGAGAATGGTAAAATGCCACATTGTCCCACACAATTACAAATTACACCTTAACTGCCCTCTTTCCTCACCTGCACAAATCTGTCATCATGATGATCAAAGAATGAAATGAGGCAGTCCAGTGTTGTATGTCTCAATTAGGAGTTTTTGTATTATTTTTTCTGTTTCTTATTAGATTAGATTTAGCAGAATGCATCAAATTGCCATGCAATTTACAGTAATTGTGGGTTATGTCAGATTTTTTAACCCAAATTTAACAGTTTTGACAATAGTATGTACACATATGCAAAATGGACTGTAAATACATAAAGCTTTTGGTGGTGGTTAAGTTTGAGTGGGAAAAAAAACAGTTCATGAAATTTGAAAGATGTGGTCATTGAATACATTTTGTGTCAAAGTAATGAAAGGTGATGCACAGTTTGGTCCACACTGACTTCTGTTGTGCTGACTGTGTGAAGAGTTTTGAAGTGAAATCAGTATTGACAAATGCATGTTAATAAAAACAAAAGCAAAAAACAGTAGTAAAACCTCTCTGACATTTATAATGTTAAGATTGCCAATGGCAGAGAGGTGATTAATTAACACTGGGGTTATTTGGGGGGCTCTAGCGTGTGGTTGTGTTGAATTGAATTGCATTATATTGAAAGCCGTTTGAAAAGGTGTGCCCATTAAACCGGTACTTAAGAGTATATTGCAGGAATGTGCAGTATTGACATCCTAACAAAAAAACAAAACAGGCCTACTTTCACTTGTTGAGAGCACTCAGACAATCAATCCTTCATAAGGATCATCTTTAACCTACAAGTGAAGATTCAAAGGTCTACAGTGAGTCCTGTTGTAAGATTTTCCTTCTACAGCCAGAGCCATGTTCATCCATCAACACTGACAGCCATGCAGAAAGTGATAGCCAGACTATTACAGCCAATGTAAATAAATGGACTGATTACACTCTATGAAAGCTGCCTTTAGGAGTGTGAGGAACATTTTTCCTACAGACACTATATCCAACTCACATGCTCTGAGCCATGATTAAAAAAACTTTGATTACTATTGCAACTACACATCATTAGTAGGGTAAAACTACCCTGTCTCCTAATGTGTTTGTGTTAATGTGTTAGTTAAAGGTTATGTAAGACAGACAATGACAGATTTTAGGATGTAGCAATAAATTAATAGGTCTTTGACACTCACAGGGAGAAAAAATGTCTTATGAATTATTTATTGACTGCACTTACAAGTACTGAAAGTAAAGTGGTCCATTGTATGAGACAAAGTGATAATTGGTAAAATGTATGTGCTCATATAAGCACTTGAAAATATTTCATATGCTGCCTGTATATTTTATATACAAAAGTCATGCTTCATACGTGTACAAGTACAAGTACCTATACAAATTAAGGAAAAATACAACTACCACAAAAGTCAGGTGATCATAAATAATATAAGTAAAAAAATAATTTAAAAAAATCTGAGTGAAAAGAGCTGTTAGGGTTTAAAAAATGATGTACAAGATACTGACCAGAAATGTGCAAATGTTCACAGTATAAACAGTACATGTAATGTGCAAATGTAATAATACAAAGAACTGCATTAATGTAACACACCATATAGGATGTGATGGGTTCGCGTTGTGCAGATGATGACAATTTTACGTTAATATAACGTGTAGTGTCCATGGGTAGGATAGAGTTTGTGTCAGTGGGGGGCCCAGGCCTTGTTGATGAGGCCAGCTGCGAAAGAAACTCTTCTTGTGGTGTGGGGTTTTGGTCTTGATAGACTGCAGCCTCTTGTTGGAGGGGAGCTGGCTCCAGCTCTGTGGACATGCAGCTCCTTTGACTTGTAATTGAAATGTTCAACAAAAGCAACTCAGTATATATTTTACAAGGAGTGGTCTAGAATTTACACAAATTACTAGCCTACCTACTTCTTAGGAAATATCAATGAACATATAAAATTCCAGGACCAAAATATCATAATATAATATTTAGTCTGATAGAGTTTCTACAGTTAAATAACAGTACAGTCTATAGGGCAATATGTTGCTCATGCTATTCTAATTTTGGTGGAATTTGTAAACCATATCCTTATTGTTGTTTTTTTTTTTCATTATTATTTACTGGATTGGAGGGAAATGGTGTTTTCTATTTGGAGAGTAGTTGGAATAGATGTATTAGTATGTCAAAATTTTGGCCAGGGTTATGTTCTTTCTAGACTTAAATTTTTATTTTTATCAATGAAAATGCGACAGAAATATTAGCGCCAGCCATAGACACACCTTGATTTCAGCTCCATGCTCAGGCAAACGTTTGTATTCAACTAATTGCAACAGCAAATATGTTTCAGAGGAAACATAACATTGCCTGGATTAAGTTTTCTATTAAGATAATGAGGAAATGTTATTGTTAATTAATGTAGCTGGTAAGTCGCAGAATGTTGATAGGCCTACTAACAACGATTACATTAAATTAGTAATAACTTCAGTATATAAACGCATGTGTATAAATACACAACAATCACAAAGAATCAGGCTGAGGACCTTTATTGCATGCCATCTATGCCTCTCTCTCCTCATATTCTGGTGGCTCACTACTGTCACTATATAATAAAGGCAAACATCTCCCCAAAATACTTTAAAATGCATTTTGCAGCTTAAACATATACCGCAATAAAATGTAGCCTATTTGATGATGGATATGGTGAACGTTAACATTTTTAACTGAATCCTCTTTGTGAGCTGTATTTTTGTTTTTAACCTTCTTCTCCTACTACAATGCCCGTTTAAGATTAAACAAACAAACAAACAAAGGTCTCCGAACCATAGTAACATTCATTTCACAAGGAAGCAATGACACTCTTCAGGGGGTCACGCTCTTGAGGGTTAAAAGTATGAAATATTATTATATAATAAATATTATAGTTGTTGAATTTATTTTGTGAATATGTTATTGTATACAGTATAGCCATAGTGTAGCTAATCATTATAGAGCAGTTTAATAATTACACACTCTTATACTCCCACACAAACAGACACACACACAGAGGAGGGAGAGAGAGAGAGAGAGAGAGAGAGAGAGAGAGAGAGAGAGAGAGAGAGAGAGAGAGAGAGAGAGAGAGAGAGAGAGTCCGGGTCGGATCTGAGGGGTTTTCTGACCATTTCAGTTTGCAGTCTTCCGCTGCCCTATCCTCAACATTAGATTGCAACACTCGTATAATAACTTCTGCTGGATTTGTTTTTCCTTTTGGCGTACGAGACTGTGGATGTCCACAAAGCTGCGGATGGGTGGAAAACTGACAGCACCGTGAAAACGTGGCGTTCATCCACGGGGTATTTGCAACTTTGTCTGCTATTACTGTTGAACAGTAGAAGCTGGAGAGACTCGGCGGAGCAATAACACACCAGAAAGTTGGTCAAAGCTTTAATAAGGATACTTCGGACATATGGGAAAATAAGCAGTCAGCCTTTTCTCTGGCTTTTGGAGTGCGCCGAGCGGCTTAGGTTATAAAACACGTTTATAGTCTGCTCTGTTCTTTGGAGTCACAATATAATCCTGCTCATCATTTCAACGTTTTCTTTATAGGAACCCCTATAATTGGGATGCTAGAGGAACGATTTTATTCTGTCAGTAAAATAACTATTTGTTACACGAGTCTATGGAAAAAGCTCAGCGAAGACTTAATGTTATGCTAGAATCAATTGTCTGAAACTTCCAGAAATGAAGGAAAAGTCCAAGAACGCGGCGAAGACGCGGAGAGAAAACGAGAACGGAGAGTTTTATGAGCTGGCCAAACTACTGCCTCTGCCGGCGGCCATCACCTCCCAGCTGGACAAGGCCTCCATCATCAGGCTGACCAGCAGCTACCTCAAGATGAGGGCAGTCTTCCCCGACGGTAGGCACCCTGAGCGAACACAGCAGCCTAAAGCCGCTCACAGAGGGACAATGAGTATTACCATACTATAATAACAGGGCCCATTCAAATTTCAGATTTTGAGGACCCGCGTGCAGATCAAGTCTATTCAAGACCCAAAAGGGGAATAATCAAACAACGAACATGCAGTATTGAAATGTTCAACTAATGTAATATATTCAAAATCACATTTGTCAAAGACACATCTTCCAAATGTTTTATAATAGCCTAGTAAAGTAGCAAAAGTGGCAAACCTTTAACTTTTATATATATCAAAATCTATTAGTTCTCAATATATGGAAAATATAGGTGTTAGAAGAGGAATAGGATTCTGTAAGAACAGACGTGCGGGAATTCTGTGGCAAACATCCAACAAATTCATACATAGATAGTTTACACATAGTTTTCACACTGTTTTAAATTATTTGCAGTGACGAAGAGAAAATGAAACTGTTGACTATATGGGGAGAAACGGATCATAGCCAATATGTTTTTCGTACCACTTTCTAATAAGGAATATTTTGTAATAATTAATGGGTTTTTTATAGTTAATAAACAATTTACTAATGCTCTATATTGTTTATTACAAAGTGAGAGGTCCACGAGTATATTTTAATAATTTACTGAATGCATTACTACCACATGGAAAGCATAATCACCCAAAAGTTGTTCTTGTTAATATCTCCATAATGATCCAAGTAAATGATTTATTAATCATTTATTAAAACTGATGAACCCTTTATAAAGGGTGCCCTTTTAGAGAGCGGTAGGCTATCTATTTTTTTAACCAATTTAAAAACTATGTTGACATAGTAATTTAAATTTAATTTAAATAATTAATTAAAATTTGTTTAAATATATATTTGAAGAAAGCAAGCTCTGTAATGGAAACATCACAGTAGAACTGTAGCAGGAATGAGTAAAAACGTTTTTCAAAAAGTTAAAGTTAATAAAATAAATGTCAATGGAGTCTTAAAATGTTTTGCAGGTCGTCTTTCCACAGAGAGCTTGTAATAAAATAATAAACTTTTTACGACATTAAGACTTTTGTCTGCAAACTAGCCAATAATAATAATAATAATAATAACAGCTTTATATATATTTTGCCATTACTTCTCCATGAAATAAAGTTAGATTTGACGCTCCTCGTAGTAGTAAACGTGAAAGTGAATTTCAGACTGTAAGTTTGCTTTATTCCTTCACTCAATTATAACGCCAGGGCTGTTAAACTAATTTTGTTAATTAGAGAATCATGGAAGATTTGACGTTGTTTTCTCAGTCTGATTAAAAGCTGGTGTCAAGTCCAAACATTTCATTCATTCATCAAGGTAAATTATTTCATTAGGCCAAATACAGCTACATCAGTGCAGGTTAGAGGGCAGGGAAACGAAGCCTTTCCTCTCTGTCATCACTCATAAAGTGAGAGTTAACACACGGCCTTTTATGGCCGGGCCACCCGGTAGCTGATGCGTTAGAGTCCAGCGAGGCCGTCAATACATCTGTGTACGCGATGCACCAACCCTCCACCGACAACCTGCATGCACATTTATTCACTCCATTAGCGTGTTAATTCCTAATGCTGATTAGGCCAACATCTGAACCATAGGTGTGTTTTAAGGATATAGGATATCGTGGATCACTTTGTGGATGATTATTTTGTAGTCCTACAACTCTACATTGTTCAATAATGTAGAGCTGCGGGATACGGGAAAGTCAGAAATTTGTAAGACAAAAACTTCCTCATTTATGATAATAGATTAATGTAGGATTAATCATTAGACTGTAATAGGTTGGTGTATGAAAGGGGGGTCAACTTCGAGTTATCTTGAGGCGCGTGGAAGCACTCAATTTGATACTTTCACGACGGCTCCACCAGTTCTCATGGTCGGGCAACACGCCTGTATGTTATTGCGTCACTTTAAATACAGACAAGAATATCAGACAGAATTAGAAACAAGTCACATAATTCCACTAATCTTCAATTACTTCCGCTAAAGGCTGCAAATACAGTTGTTATTACTTAAGCTGAAATTGACAAAACAGATAAAAATTAAATGTGTAAACACTTCACTATGTGCATACCCTGAAAAGTGAGTGATATCCCTATTTTTACTTTTTTAAAAAAAAATTCTGGATAGCAGACTTTGGAAACATAGTAGCCTGATTATTGTTAATTGCTTTACCTCCGCTGCTGAAAGAATTCACTGCTGTTTCATTCTCACTGAGACTGAAGAATGAATGATTATGGACTTCATGGTAGTTTTTAAAAGGTTTGAAAATTAAAATAAAATAAAAAAAACATTTAAAAATTGAGATATGGATTGCATGTTGACAGTTTTAATGAAAAGGCCTACAGTCAAAGGTATATTTTTGCATATAATTTAGATTTATTTCATTTTATTTTATGTTGGTATTCCTATTCAATTCAATATATTTTTTTCCAGAGCCACAGGGCAATTTTGAAACATTAACAATGTTTCGGTAATATTTTTTAATAAGGTTTTCAAAATATTTAATTTAACACTTAAGGCTATTAAATATGCTTCTCAGTTCTGGTTTATTTTTTATTGCACACCGTAATTCTACATATGCCTGTAAATGAAAATGTGTACGTATGTATTGAAATACATACCATAATTCTGCATATCCCTTATAATGAAATTCTCAGAGATGGAAAGTATTACTCAAGCACTATATTAGTACAATTTAGAGGCATTAGTGATCATTGCCATGGAAACTTTATAGTTTTTGCAGAATATCAGTATTAGTGTTAACACCATTTTCCCCAAACTTCAGTTTTGTTTCTCACTAACATAACCAGTATTTACAAACATACTTAAAGTGTAATCAATTTTTCCTTCTTTCCAGAATGCCAAATTGTTAATCCCTTGTTCACTATAGCCCTGTTTTCTTCCACTGTACCAACACGTTAATAAAAGGCAAACAAAAGGAACCAGTATTTTCATTAGTACTAGATTCATACAGTGTAATAACACTGTAATTGGTGAGCTGTATTACAAAGTGTTACCCCCCTACTGGTATGAAATTATGTTGTTTTTCAAAATTTCTTATATATTTTGCATACAACATGAGGAATATACATACATAAATCTCATTCCCCATGTATCAGATCCCCCACAAAAAAAACAAAACAAGACAAAGAAAACACAACATGAGACATAACAAACATGTGACAAAATGAAGGGGAAAATAAAAGGTCAAGAAAGTAATAAGGGTATAGGGCTGGACAACATGGTTGAAATCCATATCATGAGAATCATTAGGGTCTTTCTCAATGTAAGTATACACCATGATATGGTTCATGTGTGCAAAAAACCACACCAAGTATTTAGAATAATGATCATCTCTTTGAACCAATTGAAAATGCTAGGAGTGATATCAGACAAAACAGAAACAATCAAATAATATTTCTACCATACTTCACTTTATCTTACTTTATTAAGTTTTCCTATCCAAATCCAAACAGCAGAAGTACGTGTCAGGATGTTAAAAAAATAAAATAAAATGATATGACTCCACCATGATATGATTCCACTGAAGGATGACAAACAATAAGATCGAGCCATCGTCCAGCCCTAAATGAGGGACTAGCCCATTCCAAACAATGACTCTAACTGATATCCAAACATATCATAACCTCAAAACAATAAACAAGATAAAAGACAGACAAAACAACACAAACTTTTGCACTCAGATCCTACTGTTGTCATAGTCCCTAACATTTGTGTAAGAAGTTAGGGTAAAATCAAAATCTCTATGAGATTGTCATATTTTTTAAAAAGTCTGAGGATCTGCCTTTACTCTTATAATAAATGTTGTCCAATGTAAGGTAACTTGAGAGTTCATTCCACCAGTGGACCAGGCAATATCTATGTACCTACTTATATATTTATTCCACTTGCCAGACATACTTGTTCCCAAAAGACATACACGAGGTGAAAGGGGAACAGATACATGTAAACTCTAAGATATCAACTCGGTAACAGAGTTCCAAAATAAAGAAAGTAAGTCACATGACCAAAACATATGAAAAACATCTTTTTGTTTCTTACAATCCCAAGACATCTCACTGTTTATTTTATTTAATTTCTCTAGAGTATAATAAACCCTATCTATCTAAATCTAAAGAGAGCTAGTTTATGCCTTGGATTGTAAGAGCATTTATGAACTTTCCTATGAATATGAGACCAATCCTCTTGCTTTATTTCCATATGAAGGTCTTGTTCCCAGTTCAAATCTTTGAAATAACTTTTTCTTTTTTTGTTTAATATAACATCAATCTTTGATGGCTTAGGTTCTTGAAGAGAACCCCGCTCAGTATTTACTATGTGCCTTAATTAAAAAAATCTTAATAAATAGGAAGATGGAACTCCATATTTCTGTTGAAATTGAGCACATGAGAGAAAAGTCCCATTTTCAAACAAGTGAGAACTTGTTATACCTTTATTGTACCAAGGTTTAAACGTGTCATCCCTACAACATGAAATACTTTTTCCAAAATTGGGGAGAAAGGGGAAAGGGGGATTCTTGTAACCTAATAATTTATGGGACAATTTGCAAATACAGAGGCAATTTAGTATAACAGGATTCTTGGTGATTTTTTCCACTTCTGTGAAATCAATATATAGTAAATGTTCCAAGTTGTGTGGACAAATATCCAAGGATTCTATTCTTTTCCATGAACAGAAAGTATTTAAAAACCATTGTTTAATCTGAGTAAACTGAGATGACAAAAAATAATAAAGTTGGGAAGCTTCAGGCGACCATATTCATATGGTAAACACAACACTGGCATCCAAACTCGTGGGGATTTGTTGTTCCAAATAGAGGAAGACACCAGACTCTGTACCCTTTTAAAAAAAGATTGTGGTAGAATAGTTGGAAGATTTTGAAATAAATATAAAATCTTTGGCAAAACAGACATTTTAACTATGTTAATTCTACCAATAAGGGAAATGGGAAGCTGACCAATTCGCTTTAATTCCTCTGATATTTTATTAACTACTGGTAATTCAAACTTAAAGTGTCTTCTGATTATCTAGGAATGAACATACCTAAATAAATAATACATTTAATGGACCAGTTCCAAATGAGTTGACTCTTCAATGAGGTATAGTCAAAGTTGGAAATTGGCATTATCTCAGTTTTGTCCCAGTAAACTTTGTAGCCTGATATCTTCCCAAAATTTTCAAAGAGAGATAACATAAATAGTATTGAATTTACAGGGTCATGAAAATACAACAAAATATTGTCAGCATACAAAGATATAAGATGCTTCTCCTTCTCAATCTTAACACATTTAATATATTCATGAGTCTAATCATTGCAGCTAATGGCTCGATAGCAGTGGCGAACAGTGCAGGAGACAATGGGCAACCTTGTCTTGTGCCTCTTGAAAACAAAAAGAGTTAAGAATTGTTGGTATTCGTTTTAACAACAGCCATAGGAAAACTATAAAGAATTTGTACCCAGTGACAAAACTTAAAACCAAAACTGAATCTTCTAAGGACAGACATAAAATACTTCCATTCAACCCTGTTGAATGCTTTTTCAGCATCGACAGAGAGAATAACATTCTGGGGATTAAGTTCATCAGTGTGGTAAAGAATATCAACGTACCTGCGTAAATTATCAGTAGAAGTACAACCATGAACAAATCTAGTTTGGTTTAATGAATAAGACAAATCTCTCTCAAGCTGTAATGCAAGGACTTTAGCAATGATTTTATAATCTGCATTAAGAATTGAAATTGGCCTATAGGAGGAACACTGGAGAGGATCTTTATCCTTCTTTTGGAGTAGAATAATAGGAGCCACACATAAAGACTGAGGGAGACAACCTTTACTAAAACAAGCATTGATTATAGAAAGAAAAAGAGGCAATAAATAATTTGAAGTAGGCATGCACGATATTGGATTTTTTGACGATAACGGATATGCCGATATTTCCAACTCATTGTGGCCGATTGCCGATGCAGATACCGATATATGCACATATTTTTTTTCCAGCTGGCTGAGGAGACTATTATGCATGCAAGCATAGATTGTACTTGAAGTATTGATCAAGAAAGACAATATATGAAGGAAGAACTTAGGAAGACTGGAGTTCAGGAGCTCAGCATTAAAACTTTAAAGAACTTGCCAAGTGGGTGGAGCAGTAGAGTTTTCTTTGAGTTTATTAGACAGACAGGATTAATGTATAGGATTTAATCTCTGGTCCACACTCCGGAGCAGAAGGTGGCGGTAATGCACATAATATGCTGGTTGCCAACCGCCTTTATAGACTAAAAAGAAGATCCCCCCCCAAACAGAGTGGTACATCCTGTCAGCTGAGGTGTTTCCTGTCTGCATAGCAGCTCCTCGACGGACTGTTTCACCCCAACAGTCCCCGTGCTTCCTCCATAGGCTCCACTTCACGCAAGCTTCTTCCCGCTTTAACCTGATTCACGAACTGGAGCTCGGTGCACTGGTTGGATCCACATGGAGAGCCAAGACTAATGTTAGCTGAGAGGCTAGCAGAGGCTAACGGAGACTAGCTGGCTGTGCTTCCCTCCAGTCATGCTGCGGCTAACGCACCGCTAGCTTCTCAGCTAACATTAGCCCCGGCTCTCCATGTGGATCCAACCAGAGCACTGAGCTCAGTTTGTTATTCAGGTTAAAGTGGGAAGAAAGAGTGGGTCAGACGGGCAGCTGAGTGAAGTGGAGCCTGTGCGAGGAAGCACAGGGACCATTGGGGTGAAACAGTCCGTGGAGGGAAGCACAGTCAGGTGGCGGAGGAGAAGGCAACAAATTGGCCTCTCATAATCAGCAGAAATGGCCGATGCTGATATTTCATTTTAGAGCTTTTATTGGTTGATACCAATGACGTGCCGATAATATTATGCATCCCTAATTTGAAGGTTTTATAAAACTTGATTGGCAGGCCATCTAAACCAGGAGCTTTACCATTTTGAAGTGTAGCCATAGAAGACAGGAGTTCTTCTGATGATATATCTTTCTCTAAACTTAGTCTATCCACTTGTGTTAAAGTAGGAAGCTAGTGTCCCATGGGGCTGGTGGTAAACACAGTGGTGACTGGAACTTCCAGGTTTCTGCCAGTCCCTGCCCCCTGACTAAGAGTGGTGGATGTCAACATGGCTACCCACCAAGAACACTCCTGTGTGGATTGTGGGGTTTCCATGCCTTTTGAAGACAGTCATGATGAATGTGTGCTGTGTTTGGGGCATCAGCATGCCATAATGTCCAGGGAGAACCCTCAGTTGTGCATGGACTGTTTCATTCTGTCTGCACATACCAGAGAGGCCCACTGTCGCTTTTTTGGAGTGAAGCGGGCTTGTTCCCCTCTTTCTGGCACACCCAAGGAGAAAGTTGGGAGAATGGCTGAAGCCACAAAGGGAAAGGGGGAGTGTTCAAAGAGGCCTGTGACAGGAGGCCTTGCGCCAACCCCCTTCCTACCCCCATACAGGTGCTAGAGGAGGAGGTAGTAGACTCAGAGGATGTGGACATAGAAACTTCCTCTGAGCACAATGAACAAAGCTTAAAGAGGATCTATTATGCTCATTTCAGCTCTAAAGTTTTATTTTTGAACTCCACTAGAGTAGTTTTGCATGATTCACAGTTCAAAAAAGTCCTTATTCATCTTATACTGGCCCTTTATGCAGCCCCTCAATATACACAGTTACTCTTACACTCCGTTTTAGCCCCTGTCTCTTTAAGGCCTCCCTACCGAGGAACCCACTCTGTTCTGATTGGCCAGCTTTACATATCAGAGTTGTGTAACTTTACCATCAATGCAAACCAAACATTTCCTGCTTTACTGCTTCAAATTAAAAGCTTTTAAATGACTAACTAACAGGAGACTTTTATTGTGAAGAATTTACAGGAAGTAAAAACTTGTTCATCACTGAATTAGCAAAGCTTCGTTAGCGGCGCTAAAAAACGGTCGAAACAACAACATATGGAGCTATTTGAGCTATTTGTTCAGCGGATCAGTTAGGAATAATGCAGGGAGGAATAGTACAAGCAGAAACAGCCACAGTGAGATGTTTTATAAAGAGCTGCAGACAACCAGCACACCTCCATTAGGTAAACCACTTATTTTACTTTGCTGTGCTTTGTAATGGAGTCATGGCTACTCTGGGAGCGGAGCCGCGAACTTGCGCGCTGTGCATGTAGCAGATGTCCATATAAAGAAATCAGCTCGGGCTGAAAGTAGAAAAAAACGTTCAGAGCAGTCTGAAGCTGGTGTTTTTTGATCACAGGGATTACTGCTAAATATGTTTACCTAGTTATTTGACATGTCAGCCACTTTTAACATGAACATCCGACATTGTGACATTATATATATATATATGTCTGAAAATAAGGAAAAGCATAATATGTACCCTTTAAACTGTGGACAGATGGCGGGGAGCACCTTGTTGGCCTGCTGTTTTGATGAGGTTATCTGGCAAATACTGGGGCCATAATATCCCTCTACCTCTGTGACCCATGACCACCAAGTGCAGGAAGGTTCTGGGGGTTCGGGCATGGCTGGTGAGCTTCAAACGGCTTCCTCATTCTTCTCTTCAGTTATGAAAGAGCAGGCAGAGGTTGCTGGTAGAGCCCTGGCATCCTTTTGGGTCATTAGACGCGATCTGTGGCTGTCCCAGTCCCAGCTCCAGCAGGGAGATCGGGACTGTTTGCTGAAATTGCTGGTGGACCCTTCAGTTATGTTTGGACCGGATGCAGCTAGGTTGCTGCAGCAGGCATGGGAGTGCTGCTGCTGTGCACGAGAGGTCTCATAGCCTCTCTAGACACACCAGGGGCTCCAGATGATCCAGACCAGCCGTGCCTCAGCCAGCTCTAGAGGTTGCAGCTTGGGGACCAGGGGACCTCAGGCCATAGCTGGAGGCTTTTTGTAGGCAAACTCAAGACTAAGGAGGGGAGGACCAGCTACCCAGGCTCCTCCCCAAGATTCCCAAACCCTGGCCAGCCAGCACCCCCTGTTAACGAGCCATTGCAGAGAGGCTTGGTTGGCTTTAGGGGCAGACCCGTGGGTCGTGTTCACCTTGATCCATGGCTACCGCTTAGTTTTCTCTCAGACCTCCTGTAACAAGGTCGGCCACTTTCACCACTGTTGTCAACCCTCAACATGGAAAGGTACTGTGAGCAGAACTGTCCTCCCTTTTGGAGAATGCCATATGGAGTGTGGGAATCAACAGGTGGGGCTTTTCTGCTGCTACTTTTTGGTCCCCAAGTGGGATGGGGGATTTTGTCCTATTCTGGACCTCAGGGGGCTCAACAATTACCTTCATCCCCTGCGTTGCAGGATGTTGACTGTTCCCAGGGTGGGGCAGGCTGTCGCCTCAGGGAACTGGTTTGCAACCATCAACCTCAAGGAGGTGTACTTCGAGATATCCATCTGGTGGGGGCACTTCAGCTTTGAGGGCAAGATATTTGAGTTTTGGGTCCTGCCTTTTTGCATATCTCTGTCTCCCTGGACAATCACCCACTGCATGGATGCAGTCCTTGCACCCATGAGGCAGTGAGGGCTGAGGATCCTCAATTATCTTAATGATTGGCTGGCAGCCTCAGAGGACCAATGCTGTTGTCATGTGGCCCTGCTCTTGGAGCACATCCAAGCCCTGGACCTGCACCTGAACTATGAGAAGAGCAAGCTCCAGCCTGCCTAAGTGACAACATTCCTGGGCATGGTTTTGGACTCCAGGAGGGAGATCATCATACTGACTCCGGAGCGGCAGCAGGCCTTTGCAGCCTGCCTTCCAGCTGTATTTTCGGGTCGAATTCATCTCGTGGGCCTCATGGCTGCCATGGTGCAAATGGTCCCTCTAGCCCTCCTGCACATGCAACCCGTCCAGCAGTGCCTGCTGAGCTTGGGTCTGCATCCGCAGGGGTCCCACCAGACTGAGGTTGTGGTCTCGTGGAGGCTTCACAGTGCCATCTCCTGGTGGAGGGATCCAGCCACTATAGCAAGGGGGAGCACTCTGGGACTGTCACTAGCGCTCTGGGGAGCGCTCTGGGTCTATCTCTAGCTAGTCCTCACAGATACATCCGCTGCGGGCTGGGGTGCCCACAGGGGATTGACTGTGCCCTATGGATGCCCTATGGATGGGGACGACAACGTCCTATGGATGGGGGCATTGTCATCCTGGAAGAAACCACTTCATCATAGGATAAAGGTGATCACTCAGAACAACTTTGTACTGATTTGCAGTGACCCTTCCCTCTCAGGGGACAAGGACCCAAAAAAAAGACAGCAAAATGGTTTGCATAACAGAGCTTGGACCAACTCAACCAAAAAAGGGCTGGGAGGGTTTGTTTAAGAAAGTGAGCAAGAATAATGTTGAGAGAGCAGGAGGAATTTTTCATATTGGCAATGCCCTTATTTATAATCACAATATTAATTGTATTAAAACAAGTAAATGGGCACTCAATGCTAGGAGCAGGTTCAGACACAGTCTGAGCTACCGCTGTAATTTTGCTTCTAATAATTTGTCCTTTGTTACAAAAAAGATTGTTCAGTGACTCAGTAAAGTGACTGTTCATGCATGCACAAGAACATATTTTTGATGAGAGGAGCTGCACACTGTAGATGTGTGTGTATGATATTTAACTGAAGGATATAAATGTGGCTTCGTGTTCTGGACAAAGGTTTTCATTAAAGGCTCAATGTCCAACCTTTCCAAAATGTCATAATGGACATGCAGCAAAGCCAGATATTTCTTTTCTTGTCTTTTTTGCGTTATAGTGCTGCTTAACCACGTTTTTAGCTGCAGAATAGTGGAGAATGATCTCTCAGAGCAGGCAACAGTGACAGTCAGAGACAAAGTTCCATAAATATTTCCAGATTAGGCCATTTACAGCATCTATTATTATTTTTCTTGCTCTGGGCGACAACTTTCATTCCAGGCTGATCAAGTCAGTGGTCCAGCTGTGATGTCATAAGGTCCACGACCTGATAGAATTCACATTGCCACTGTTGATGTCCCAGGTATATATATATATATGCAGGTGTGACGTCCTGCACAGTCTGCATATCTCTCAAATAAGCCGGAGCTCTGTTGTTTCTTGGTGGATTGAAAATTTGTGAATTGTTTTGTCACTAGTTCTTGTACATATGCATCTTCTCTCAGGCCATGCATGCATTGTCTGAGTATACTAACACACTGCAGTGCACCCCCAGCACTTGACTGTCTGTGTTGGAGCATTTTGGCCATGGCTGTATGTCCTCGCCTTAATTGCTTGTCTACACAGGCAAGATAACTGCTTGTGTATCAGTACTCATTGTTTTGTCTTGCTGCAGCATTTTAAGTTTCTCCAAAAGCACTGCATATGAGGAAAAAGCAACACTTGATTGCCTTTGTGTACACGGCTCATCTTGTTAGGCACAATGACAATAAGTGACAGAAAACATTGTTGGCTCCGAAAAGTGACAGGAACAATGTCTTGTGAAAATCTATATGATTGCTGCAATGAACAAACAGGGACATGGTGCCTTCACTTTTGCCTGCACATCTGAAAAATGGCCAGACATATTACTTGTGCCCTAAAAACAAAAAACCAGAAGGCGATCCATGGGCAAGTTCAAATGCATAACAATGTCTCCGATGCAGGAAAAAAGTGGTGATCTGTGGTGGTATCAGAGGCACTACAGAGCCTGAAAAAAACATTCACAACTGTTAGGTTTGTGTCCACATACTGTAAACTGCATGAAAAATGCCCACATACACATACATCAGTGGTTCCATCAACCATTGGTCCAAAGAATATGTGCTGTAATATTTCATTCTGAATAATATTGGATATCCAGTTGTTTCATCACTGATGCCACCCACATGCCCTGGGCAAATCATACACCCACTCCATCATAAGCTGCCATAAAATGCCATCTTATGGCTTGCTATGGACATCCCTCATGTACAAAGAATTTTATGGATCTAAAAAGCAGCTCCAAAACTGTTCTGACAATTTTCTGATCTTTCTCCACTTGTTAAGAAAGCAAGGCAGTTATAGGTGTGTGTTTGAGAGATGACAGCCTTCTAACTGATTCTAATGCATGTCATATTGATCATGGTTGGCAAACTTGGTGGTCACCTTATGTCAGTTACAAAATCCATCTGTGAATGGACTGGTCTTTTCATCAGTGTGGTGGGAAACCTTTCTCTCATGCTTTGCAACTAACAAAATGGAAAGCTTGTGTTCAGCAGACATGGCTTCTCAAATCCAGTGGTGGGCGATACACATATGGCCTGAGTTGCTATCTCTTGTAAATGGTAAATGGACTGCACTTGTATGGCGCCTTTCTAGTCCTCCGACCACTCAAAGTGCTTTTACACTACAAGCCACATTCACCCATTCACACACACATTCATATGCTGATGGAAGGGGCTGCCATGCAAGCCAACCTGCACATTAGTAGGAGCTAATCATTCATACATACAACAGATACTGCGCCAGACACGCCATGGAATGATTACTGGACTGTAAGGTTACATGTGAAAAAGAAATGTCTAGAAAGCTCTGGTAATATTCAGTGTATATTTATGATGATAAGAGTTACATGCTACCAAGTTACATGCTATAGGTAATTGTTCAACATTATATCCAAACTATGAAATTGTGCATATATATATATAAAACCACATCATACTATTTCATTGTCCAATTTTATTGGGCAATTTTATATGCCAATAAAACAATTTGCTTTCAAAAACAAAAACCCCTGAGTGGTGAAAATGCTGCTTCTTTAAAACATTTAGCATATATATATATAGTTTCTAACCAAAAAAGTGCTAATTTTAGCCATGGAGTGGTTCAGAATGTGTCATTTTACCAACACACACATATATCATCATGATGAGCAGAAGTGGTTTTAGTCCTCTCCTCCTATCCACGAGCTACTGCATGTCTGCAATACTTTGGCAGGATGAAGACACCTGGTCAGATATACAGTTTAACAATGGGATAGTTACTGTAAAAACACCACAAACTATTTTACAACAGTTTTAATGTAAGTTCTTTGGTGATATTCAATAAATGGCTTAATAAATACTGTGAGGGATGTGTTATCATGAACTCCAGTGAGCTGATTAGGATCATGGGCTAACAGCCAATAGTTCCTCCAGACATAAAATTTATACAGGGCAGTACTGCACAATGAATTGTCAATATAAGTTGCACCCTGCAATGACGGTGCACTTAATCCCACTGTACTAATGAGTCTGAACAAAACCACATCTGTTGCATTTAGCTTCTTGATTCACTTTATCCAAAGAAAAAAAGAGCAAAATACACAATATAAAACTCATTCACTCTGTCATAGCTCAGTTACTAGCAAATTTGGTTAGACATATTCACACAGTTCAGGTTCCCTACCCCTTGGCAGCTGTGCATCACTGGGCAAAATGGAGTTATAACCTTGAGCTTGCACTCCACAACTATGTTTCACATGCTGGGACATACATTATAGGAGAGGTGACATAATCTGCCAAGGGAATGGTGCTTGGGCCGGAGAAACTGGGATGCTTGTTGTACAATAGTTATAGTTCATAGAGGTGAAAGCATAACTTAGCTGGCCACAAGTGAGAGCACAAGTTTGAGTTCGATCATTTTCTATCCTATATCATGACAATGTAACAGGGGTGGACACCATATTTCTGGAGCAGACAGCTTAGCGGAAGAGAAGCCACAAAGTCAAAAATCTGCTGCTTTTTGCTGGGTTGCAAATGTAATGAAAGGGTTAGTAAGTGGTGGGGTAAGTGGCCATGCTACGTTGAGCCGCTGTGCCGGTTGTGTGAGCTGCCGTTTCACTTATGGCTAATGTCAGCTCGATGCTAGCCACAAAGGGGTTGCTACTGTTTCTGTGGTCGCTGTGTCCGCAGCCCATTTGGTTTAGTGAGTCCATATTATTTTGAACAGTCTCTCTTGCATCCGACAAATATGGGTTGGTGCTGACATTTGGGCTTACCCTGATGTGCTTCTTATTTTCAGTAGTAACAAAAATAATTCTCTCTCAAGGCTTTGAATAAGGTGGATTTTCCCCAGTTTTGCATTTATAAGTGGTTCATATTCCTGTTGACTGTGTGGGGTTTTAGAGGGAGCCTGTGCAGAAGCTCTGTCTGCTTGTTGCTTGTGAGAATTCATTCATATATATAGAAAACAAGATTGAGTAAGTTGTGTATTTCATACATGCAGTGATACTTTTTGACATGAACAAAAACTCAAAGAATATATATAAAGAAATATATGTAAGTCATGTATCTACAGTGTATTGTATATGTCTCCAGTGAGATGTTAAAGATGTCTGTGAATACCACAGACAGCGGGTCAGCACAATGCATCAGGGTGGAGGGAGAGACAGAGTCTGGTCATGCTGCTTTGCAGGGGTTCTGTCTCTTGAACATATGTGCATTGTTTCTTGTTGATGAGAACATAAATATGCTGTCTAAATGCCATCCTAGAATTTTCTAATTTAATGTAATGTTGTTTGTTGTATTATACCACTGTGAAACACTGAATTTGTTAACTGTTAGTTACATGTTATCTTACTTTAAACCTTATTTCACAAGCAAGAACCATGCCACAACAATATGTCACTTAAAGGTTTAATGGTAATTCAGGAGGTATTGAATGTTGAGGACAGATGAATGGATGTGGAGATGGAAGGAAGATATCGTCTGTTAGGCTGGTCTGGGAGGACATACTACAGACTGGAGGGAGACTCACTGTGGGGGTTCTGTCTCAGGCATGTTTCCACCCGAGCTGATTACAGGCCCCCAAAAGAGTCAGATTTAAATTGAGCTGAGTTGAGTGCAAGCTTGATGGAGATCATTAAGATTGTTGTGGATGTAGGAGCAATATGCATGAGAAGATCAGCAGCTGAGGACCGTATGGAGATGCCTAGAGATGCAGATACCTATAGCTGATGTATTTGGTCAGCGGCTCGTATGGGCTGAGATAGGATGCGAGGCGGAAAATGTAGATAGGGAAAGAAATTCCCAGCTGATCTGTTTTGCTCCTTTGGGGCGTGAATATGAGAGAGTTGAAAGCGTGGATGGTTATGTCAGATAGACTGGGATGGATGGAAGGAATATAGGCAGATGAAGTCGGGGCAAATTCGGAGCACCTCCAGAATCCGAAAAAAGCCAGCACAATAGTGGATTCTAGGGTTAAGTCAACTATAGGGGATATGTAGCCTGAATGTAGGGAACAGATGCACAGGCTGAGAAGGCTATAAGTGAGTTGTGGAGCTAATTGAATGTTGTGGCTGAAAATAGTCGGATAGGTATTGGATGAAGATCTGATTCTGGGGCCAAGTGTCTGAATTTCTGGAATGAGAAGCGAGACAATGAATCAGCAATGCTGTTGTGATAACCAGGAATGTGGGCTGCCCGGAAGATGAACTGGTGTTGACTTGAGATTAAAGAGAGTCTGCACAGGAACTGCATGATGGCTGGAGAACAAGACTGACCTTTGTTGAGGATCTCTATGACTGCAGTGTTATCAGAGTGGAGAAATATGGACTTCCTAGACCAATTCATGCCCCCAAAGAATGGAAGCTATTACAATGGGGTATAGCTTGTAAAGTGCGGATGAAGGTGAGCAGGACTCTGAGACAAGAGATATGAACTCTGAGGGCCAAGTAGAGGCAAGCCATCTCCCTCCATAGTAGCCACTGAAACCTATGGAGGGAGCTGTGTCCACGTAAAGTTGGATGTCCTCACGCTGGGTGATGAAGTCATCATAGAAGAAGGAAATGCCATTCCAAGAAGGCAGGAAATGTTGCCACATATGCATTTCCATTTTGCAGGCATCGTCCAGAATGACTCTATCATGAAGAGAGGGGACAGCTGCAGCTTCAGTCAAAAGGTTGGATAAAGAAGGATTTTGCTTGTGGAATTATGCGAATGGCATAATTGAGATGGCCAAGGAGGGCTAGTAGCTGTTTGGTGCATCTGTCTGCCAGGAGATAATTCGACAGAAACAGAGAGATGCACTGTATTTTCTCTGAAGGCAGAGATGCCTGGAAAGAGTCCAGGGTGACGCCTAAGAACTGAATGGATGTGCCAGGCCCTGAAGTTTTCTCCCCGGAGAAAGGGATGCCGAGTTCAGAGAAAGCTTTTGTGAGAGTATTAAACCTGAGGTGAGGATGGTGAAGTGATGACCAGAAAATCATCAAGAAGGTGGAGAATGTAAGGGAGCCAATGGTTGTTAGTTGGGATCCAGCACAGGGCTTCTGAAAGAGAATCAAAGATCTTAGGACTTCTTTTGCAGCCAAAAGTGAGGAGCACAGAAAAATATGCTCCTTTCCAGCAAATGCTGAAAGAAGTCTGGATGAATGGGCAAGACTTTGAATGTGCTGGTAATGTCTGCTTTAGAAAGCCATGCTCCATGTCCTGCTAGACAAATGAGGATGATGGTGTGATCGATGGTTGCATATTGCATGGTGAAATCTGGACTAGGAATAACATTCTTGATGCTTGGAATGCGTGAGTATTTTTGAGTGGCAGCACCTATTGGGCTGATATGGAACACTGGAAAAGGAGGAATATCAAATGGGCCTGTCATAAATTCTTTGACTTCTTTAGCCAGTAGGGTTTTATCACACAATACAATACAATACAATTTGGAAAATTTCCTGAGTGAAAATGAGGATGTGGTGGGAGGATTCCTGGAAGTGCTGCAATAAGTGAGGTGCACATTGCATCTATGGGTTATCCAAGCTAACGTTAGCATTTACCAGTTCAAATTTACAGTACAAATTTCACACCCGATAAGCTGATCAAGACTAACCTCAAACATTACCTATGTCATCTCTTAATAAATATACAAGAGTATACTCCAAACATTTTGCCAAGGACTGCATAGTCTGATCACTCATCGGTTTGAATAATCTGAAAAAGGGAAGTGTGCTGTCTTTGTTTTCAGCGAATACAGAGGTATCGTTAACTTCTGTCATTAGCCAAATATCTTGTGTGTTGCCATTAAAAAATTGATAAATGCATTTCCATTAATTAAATACAGTATGTCATGACGTTTAGGGGTCCAGACTGTGATAAAAGCATAAAGACTACAACTAAGGAGTTAGAGAAGGAACCCAAGTGAGTATTTGCATTTAAGATCGTTAGTAATGTTTTTCTCTTGTATTTGCAGTGACAGTGAAAACTTTGATGATGAAGAAGAGGAGTAAAACATTTGAAATTTAAATGAGGGAGAAAGGTGAGTTGTCAGAGGTGTTTAGGGCTGCAACCAACGATCATTTACATGATCTATTCATTTATCCATTTGTTTTCTCTATTTATGTTATCTAAATCAGGCTCAGACCATGTCTAAGTCTCTAAAATGTCAAAAGGGCAAATGCCCACCATGGTACTAGAGCCTAAATTGATGTCATGAAAGCCCAGCATATTCATTTCATGATATGCAGCAGAGAAAAATAAAGCAAATAGCAAATGTCTGGCATTTATACTTCATAATAATTATCAAAATGATTTATTAATTTTCTGTCCTCAGCTATAGTTGTGTTGTATGGGCCATGGCCAGTCCTATGGATATGGCTGTGCAAGAAAGTGATTATTGACTGTAGTCTTACTGCATATTTGTATCATGATGGGTACTGTAGTATTCACTGAGTCTTCTAATTGCGAGAGATAGATAGATTGAAATCATAATAATATCCTCATATAGCGCCATTATGTCCCTGGCTTGCACGGCATGAAACAGGAAAAACTCGCTGTAGAGACATGTGTGCTCTGAATCATAATTCTGCTTTTTACTTAAGAGGAGAATAGACTTTGTTGTAGGCTGTAAATGGACTATAGTTTCATAACGCCTTTCTAGAGAGACCACTCAAAGCGCTTTTACACTACGAGTCACATTCACCCATTCACACTCATTCGTACACTGAATCGGCACAGGGGCTACCATGCAAGGTCTCAACATGCCCATCAGAGGAATCTAATCATTCACACACATTCACACACTGACGGCACAGCCATCAGGAGCTATTTGGGGTTCGGTATCTTGCCCAAGGACACTTTGACATGCGGACAGGAGGAACGGGGAATCGAACCATCAGTCTGCTGATTAGTGTGACCATGATTACCTGCAGGAGCCCCTGTCTATGGAAGAGCAGATTGACATTGATAAGAAAGAGATGGCTTGTCTAGAGGAGGTCAATCAAAAGTTGAGAAGTGAGCAGTTTTGCCTCCATCACTTCCAGTGTGAGCCCAAATTGATCATGTTTTACACTGGGATTAAAGATTATGATACCCTTAAAGCAGTTTACCTTGCTCTGAAGCCTACAGCAGAGTCTATGGTAAGATGTAGTCAAATGCAAAGGTCGAATCATTCTGAAGAGCACATTGGTTGGGTTTCATGCAAAACATCTATGCCTAATTGACCAGTTTTTCTTGTTCCTTTGCCATGTGAGGTACGTTTTTTTGCTGTGGATTTAGCTGTGCAGTTCAGTTTGTTGCAAGCCACAGTCAGCAGGACCTGTATAACATGGGCAACCTACTACTAACTACTTAATGCTTGGCACACTACCAGTATGGCCAAGCAGAGAGGCTGTAGATGAGCTAACCACCGTTCTTCAAACAGACCTTCAACAAAACACAAATTGTGCTTGACTGTACTGAGATCAGTATCCAAACTGCAAGTTCAAAGGTATTGAACACCATGACCTACTACCACTACAAAAATACCACAACACACCACAAAATCACTGATTAGCATCACTTCCTCTGGGTCAGTCAGCCTAGTCAGCAACCTCTACGCTTGTAGAGGTTGCAGATAAGAAAATCACCAAAGAGTAAAGCATTTTGAAGCTCCTGGAGCCAGGCAACAAAGTCATGGCAGATAAGAGCTTTTTTATCAAAGACCTCCTCACTGATATTGATGTTAACCATGTAATCCCAGCATTCTTGGGACCAAGTGGGCAGTTCTATAAAGATGACATAAAATACACACAGGAGATTGCCCACTTGATGATTCACGTAAAGAGGGCAATCAAACACATCAAAGAATATCACATTTTTGATGGTGTCATGCTTCTTTCCCTGTGTGGTTCAGTCAACCAGCTATGGACTGTGTGTGCTGTGCTCACAAATTTTCAAGGACCTCTCTTTTAGTCCTGTAGGAAAATCAATTTGAAGCCAGTAGAGGTTTTCCAGAACTCAGTCCACATCAGGTCAGTGTAACTAGCACCTGCATTCATGATCATAGTAAACATTAAGACAAATTTCATGCATTCTTATTGTTGTTGTTTTAATGCGGTTTCAGTCCAATTTAAACAAAAAAAATCCTTTTATCAAAAGATTTGGTAAAAATAGGCCCAAGTGACTGAGCTGCAGAAGATCTCTCATCATTTGAGAAACATAAAAATATTGAGAGTACAAAGAGTTGAAAATTCAGCATTTATGTACTTTTAAGAACTCTGATTAAATGTAATTTTTTTTAATGAATGAAATGTATTTGAGATCATTAATTTTCAATCATAGGTTATTCTTGATGTAAAAATACTGTTTCTGCAAAAGGTGTGTAAATGTCTTAAAACATGCTCAGAACATTGATACAATACTGCATGCGATATTTTTTTATTAATGAAATGTATTTGAGGCAATTATATAGTCTACTGGATTATTACAAAATAATTGGAATCACAAAATTAAATGTCACTTTTGAATGCATTGATTCTGCAAAATGTGCGTAAATGTCTTAAAACATACTCAGAACATTAGTCCTGGTAAATATGTGTAAATATTATATCCATTCCACAGAGTGGATAGGAAGTACTCAAAGAAGAGTAAGTCCAATTAAGTCTTCGTAGACTCTCATTTTAAAGCATCAAAATTGATTTGCTCCAGGTGGTAGTCTTTGTACAGTGAACAAAAAAATCACACCACATCATCCCTGTGATTCCCATCTGTCCCATTACCTGGTCATGACTTGTTTTGAGAGCAAAAGTATCATTTGGTCTTGCAGAAAGGTAGCTGCACTCTACAAAGTTGTCCTCATCAGGACACTTTATTTCCAGAAACCCCTGAAGAAGCCCAGAGCTGTTGACCACCTTGCCATCAGGTGAGGCACCCAAGTGGGGAGTGTGGGGGTTGATGACAGAGCCACAGTGGTATACATGGTTCCTAGTTACCTGCAGTGGAGAATAATTTTTCAATTCAATTCAGTTTTATTTATATAGCACCAAATCATAATAAGAGAAATCTCAGGGCACTTTTCACATAGAACAGGTCTAGACTTTAATTTACAAAGACCAACCTTGCCCCATGAGCAAGCACTTGGCGACAGTGGCAAGGAAAAACTCCCCTTTAACAGGAAGAAACCTCAAGTAGAACTGGGCTCTAGGTGGATGGCCATCTGCTTTGACCAGTTGGATTGAGAGAGAAAGAGGGAAGGGGAAAGGGGAGAGAGAGACACAGCAACAACAATAATAACAATAGACATATGACAAAATAATAGCAGAAGCGGTGGATGTTAAGTTGGACAGCAGTAGGTCTGCAGCCGAAGGTTTCCTGCGAGATGAGAAAGCACAAAACTATGGGGAAGATGCCAAGTTAGTAATATGCATTAATGGTACATACATACAGATGGAGAGGGGGAGGAGGAGAGAGGAGCTCAGGGCATCATGGGGAGCCCCCTGGCAGTCTAGGCCTATAGCAGCATAATTAAGGGCTCGTCCAAGGTAAGCCTGGCTGGCCCTAACTATAAGCTTTATCAAAAAGGAAAGTTTTAAGCCTACTCTTAAACGTAGAGAGGGTGTCTGCCCCCCGGACCAAATCTAGAAGATGGTTCCATAGGAGAGAAGCCTAATAGCTGAAGGCTCTGCCTCCCTTTCTACTTTTGGAGAAACCTATGAACCACAGGTAAGCCTGCATTCTGGGAGTACAGAGTTCTAGTGGGGTAATAGGGTACTATGAGCTCTTTATATATATCTTTATATATATAGATGGTGTCTGACCATTTAGGGCTTTGTAGGTGAGGAGAAGGATTTTAAATTCTATTCTGGATTTTGCAGGTAGCCAATGTAGAGAAACTAAAATGGGGGAAATATGATCTCTATGTCCATAACAATTAACATTTATGGAGTGTTTCCTAATAACACTAACTAAAGGAAGCATATATAAGGTGAATAGTATCAGTCCAAGCACAGAACCTTGCAGAACTCCAAGTCTAACTTTTCAGTGCATAGAGGATTCATCGTTAACATGTACAAACTGAAATCAATCTGATAAATAGGATTTAAACCAGCTTAATGCACTTCCTTTAATGTCAATTAAATGTTCCAATCTCTGTATCAGGATGTGATGGTCAATGGTGTCAAATGCAGCACTAAGATCTAACAAGACAAGTACAGAGAAGAGTCCTTTGTCTGACGCACTTAGGGGGTCATTTTTATCTTTCATCAGTATTGTCTCTGTGCTATGATGTGCTCTAAATCCTGACTGAAAATCCTCATATAAACTATTGTTATGTAAAAAGCCACAAAACTGATTTCTCAAGGATCTTAGAGAGGAAGAGAAGGTTAGATATAGGACTATAGCTGGCTAAAATGCCTGAATAAAGAGTAGGCGTTTCAAGAAGGGGTTAAATTACAGCTACTTTAAAGGACTGTGGTACATAGCTTGTTACTAAAGACAGATTTATTGTATCTGGTAAAGAAGTGCTAACTCAGGGTAAGACTTCCTTAAGCAGCCTAGTTGGGATGGGGTCTAAGAGACAGGTCGATGGTTTAGATGAAGAAATTGTTGAAGTTAGTTCAGTAAGGTCAATTGGGGGAAAACAGTCTAAATATATATCAGGTTTCACAGCTGTTTCTAAGGTTCCTTTGTCCAGTAAGGTTCTATCTAACATAACCTTTCACTAAAGATTATTCAGATCCTTTACTTAAGTAAAAGTATCAATACAGAAATGTAAAATACTCTATCACATTTAAAAGTCCTGCATGAAAAACAGTAAAAGTACATAAGTATTATCAGCTTGACGTAGTTAAAGTATTGCAGTAAAAGTAATGGTTTGTTCCCTCTGACTGATATATAATTACATATGACATTGGATTATTAATGCTGAAGCATCATTGTGTAAACAGCATGTTACTGTTGTAGCTGCTGGAGATGGAGCTAGTTTTAACTACTTTATATACAGTTTGATAGTTTAATCCAGTGGTTCCCAACCTAAGGGTCGGGCCCCTCCAAAGGGTCACTAGGTAAATCTGGGGGGTTGTGAGATGATTTAATGGGAGAAGAAAGAATTAAAAACAGTTCTGATACACAAATCTGTTTTCAGTTTTTTGACTTTTTCTGTAGTCTTTGATTTTTTGTGAAATATTGGCTCATTTTAACATTTATTCAAATGAAATCACATGAGAAGTTTAGAGAGAAAAATCACTATTTGGTGGAGCTGTTAACAACTCATAGACATCTGAAATGTGACCCCAACCACTGGTTTCTTCTTTAACAATGTGTTTTTATCTTAAAAGCTTGTTATATTATCCATTGTGTCAAATCTCCATTTGAAAACTAAAGCTGTCAAATCAATGCAGTGGAGTAGAAAGTACAATATTTTCCTCTGAAATGTAGTGGAGTGGAGGTATAATGTGACATAAAATGGAAATACTCAAGTAAAGTACAAGTACCTGATAATTGTACTTAAGTACAGTACTTGAGTAAGTGTACTTGGTTACTTTTGATCCCTGGTAACCTGTTTGTTTTGTACTGCTGCAATGGGCTCTATTTCCAGTCCTTTTTCATTGCCTGTGTCAGCACAGCTCTCTTCTGTTTCTGCATACTGGCTGCCAAGCTGTTGAAATCTGCGACCCTTCAGACTATTCTCTGAAACAGGGGCAGCTGTCACTCAGGAGGTAGAGCGGAAGATCGTCCACTAATCAGAAGATCGGCAGTTCAATTCCCGGCTCCTCCAGTCTGCATGTCGATGTGTCCTCTCATTTTCATTAAGGGCTGTTACATAATTACATGGCTGAGGTGGAAGGGGAAACACTGGTGGCCAATGGTGGTTGTAGGCAAGGCAAGTCCTTGGTAGGTCAACACTGACCCACAGGGCAGATTTCCAAAGTCTGTTGCGACTTTATCCACTATCCATTTGGCTGTTGCTTCCAAAATCAGCAAGGTTCTTTTGAAGATCATGAGCAAATGGATCACATGGTAGGGGAACTGGAACAGGGCAATAGAGGTTGGGTATGACTCCATCATATGATCTTTGATATGTCTTTGGGGGTGGGATTTGAACAGTATTAATAAGTTTTTGGGTAAGGCCTGATGCATGTGAAGGAACATGCCATGTCTGTGGTAGTGAGGTTTTACTAACAGCAGGTGGGACTGATTCGCAGCCAAGTGCTACATGTTGCAACCTAGAAATATTTGGGAGACTAAATTTCATGATGCTATAGATGAACAATATACCAGAAAATATATTTTAATGTAATTTTTTGTCCATTATTATGTTTCGGATATTTTGTTCTTCTATTTTGCTTCAGTTCATTATTGTTTATACAAAAGGAATTCGTGACAGTTCCCAGCGACACCTTATGTCATCAGTCTGCAAGAACCAAATCAAAAGGACAAATTAGCATATGCCAGCTTGGAAAGACAAATCCAAAGGGCATTTAAAAAAAGGAAAATGATGAGGGGGAAGTCGCAGACTTCACTCAAATTGCAGGCCACAACCAGACTGCAAGACCCCAGAAGATGGAAGTGAGTGAGCAGCCAAATCGGAAATATCGGTTGCAGCCTAGGGCAGTGAACACCAAACGATGTCAGCAGTGTGAGGTATTCAACCCTGAAGGAAGATGTAGTCACTGTTACAAGTGTGGCAGCACAGAACACCGGGAGGCAGGGCGCCATGCTAAAAATATCTCAGCCACTACCAATAAAATTGAAACCCTGCTACATCCTGGAGAAAAGATGGACAATGTGGCTCAGTTCAACCTTAAAGCACCTCTCACTAGTAAGCAACAACAAACTGATAGGGAAGAGATGCCTGGTCCGAGCTTCCCTTGGTGGGGATGATACCACGGTACTCTGGGACACTGGTTCACAAGTGTCAATAGTGGGAGTGGATTGGAAAACACCTGCCTGAAGTTGAGGTAAGACCGGTGGAGGAGCTGCTTGAGGAAAGAGTGTTAGACCTCTCAGCAGCAAATGGAGCAGATATTCCTTATGAAGGATGGATGGGAGTTGAATTTACTCTGTCCAAAAACGCTGTGTCTGACCTTGAACATGCCATCATAGGGTTTAATATGCTTGAAGAACTGGCTCTGGGAAATGACACATCTGGAGACTGTATTCCCTCTGGTCATATGGTACAGAGACTATGCTCAGCACTAGAAGTGGGATGTAAAACTGCGAGTGCTGTCTTGTCTGTTTTAAAAAAACAAAAACTTGAGATCAGTTCCCAAATAGCCAGACTGGGCAGACGACCTGTCACCATACCAAAAAACAAAGTTATTGAAGTGGAATGTGACCAGCTCAATAAGAGGGTGCTGAGTGGATCACTAGTACTGTTGGAGCCAAATCAGGACGAACCATAGCCCACAGGACTAACTGTTAGAGAACAGAACAGTTGATTCAGCTCCCCCAAGAAGATAATGGAAAAATAGCAGTGACTTTTGAAAATTTAACTGACAATGATATCACACTGTGCTGGCTGCATGGTGTTGATTCAGTTTACCCATTGGAGACAAAGCCTATAGAGCATCAGGAACCTCAGCCATTGGACAGCAGTGTAGCACCTCCAGCAAAGCAACCCAGCCAGATGCCGCAGGGTGAGCCCTTGGACCCATGGACCTGAGTCAACTATCAGAGGACCAACAGCAGCAGGTACAGCAGATGCTCAGGGAGGGTGCATCAAAGATTTGGAACTAAAAGATAATGTCCCTGTACAAAAAACATACAATGCAATCCCTCGACACCTCTACCAAGAAGTGAAGACACACATACAGGACCTACTCAACAGAGGCTGGATCCAGAAATCCTATTCTTCCTACTCCGCACCTGTAGTACGTGTCAGGAAGAAAGACAGGAGTCTTCGCTTGTGCATAGACTACAGACTACTAAATGCGAAAACACTCCTTGACTGTCACCCGATCCCCAGGATATAAGAGATCCTGGAAAACCTGGGAGGCAATTCCTAGTTCACAGTTTTGGACCAGGGGAAGGCTTATCACCAGGGCTTCATGAGCAAGAGAACTATATGGAAGGATGCCTGTGGGACCTCAGTGATGAGGTTTGTGTCCCATACTTGGATGATGTGCTGATGTTCAGCCACAGTTTCAAACAACACATCCAACGATAGGGTATTGCAACAACAAAGGCAATGTAGTATTAACTTAAGGCCAAAGAAATGTGACTTTTTCAAACGTGAGGTCTGTTATGTGGGTCGAGTAATTTCAGTAGAGGGATACAAAATTAATCCCAAGGAGGTGGAAGCAGTACGACTGCTAAAGCATGAGACGCCAGCCACTGTTCAAGAAGTGAGGAAGTTGATGGGTTTCCTCTTTTACTATGGACCCTATATACCTGACTTCTCCACGACATTCAAACCTCTATGTGAGCTGTTAGCAAAGCCAAAGTCTGAGCAAAAGAGTAACCAAAAGAGAAGGGGGGCTTGCCGTCAATTTTCTCAACTACCACCATCCCACCCAGTCCAGTGGACAGAGATCCACCAAGAAATACTGGATAAAATAGTAAATCAGCTGACAAACCCACCTGTCATGGCATATCCAGACTCAGAGAAGCCCTTTATACAGCATGTGGACACCTTAGAAGAGGGCCTGGGTGCAGTCTTGTACCAGCGACAAGATGGAGCAAGACAAGATGTCAACTCTAGAACATTGACAGTTGCAGAAAGGAACTACAAGTAACATTCTGACAAATTGGAATTTGTGGCGATGAAATGGGCTGTAACAGAACACTTTCGTGACTATCTGTTTCATGCACCTCATTTTACGGTGTACAGTGATTGATTATTTGATTTATTGAACAGGACAGTGTGCAGTATTAAGCATAAATGATGCATTGCACTAGAGTTAGTTTGAAGCTAATTTGCATCCGTAGTCCATTATAATCAAAACATACAACAGCACAACAACAAACAGTACAAAGCAAAAAAAACAAACAAACAAAAAAACCCCACAAAAAACACCCTATACAAAATACAAAGCTACACACAACAGCACATCACATACACCCACAATGTCAATTAATTAAGATTAATAATGTAAACTAGGCTCAGTCGTCACACAGCTGATTCGTCTTTAGTTGATTTTTTAATTTGGCCTTGAATGCATTGATAGAACTAGTTCTTCATATAATCAGGTAGGGCATTCCACTGAGTGGCGGCTTTCACACAGAAAGCTGACTGCCCAAATGCAGTGCGACGAAATGGTATGGTACAATCTTGTATAGAAGGTATTCTGGAGGATCTAATAGAACTTACTGAGCGAGTGTACACAAAGTTACATAGTGGACGAGGGGCCAAACCATTTAAAATATTATAAACTAGGCACAAATTTGAGAATAATCTAAAATTGTCAAAGCCCTTTAAATTGTATTTCTCCAGTACCCTACATTGATGGAAATGCATTGGCTTTTTGTCCAGAGTTTTTAGAGTTTGTTTGTATAAGGACTCAAGAGATTTTATGGCTGTTTCTCCAGCCTGCCCCCAACATGTGATGCATAAAGACATATGGGAAAGAATCATAGCATGCATAAATATCTTGGCTACATCCAAAGAGAGAAAGTTTCTAATATGTCTAAAATTTGCTAAGTTGTACTTTATGGTTTTAACTGTCTTTTTTAATGTTTCTTAAAGTTCAAATTTGGATCCAGTGTCACACCAAGACATTTTAAATCAGTAACTATATCAATTTTTTCACCTTTGATGAGAATATCAGCGTTAGGAGGTTGTACCATAGTCTTAGAGAAAATCATACCCTTGGTCTTGTTTACATTTAGACTCAGACATGATTGACCAAGCCAATGTGTGATCCTGTCCAATGCAAGCGTTAGCTTTGCAGCAGCTAACTCAGCTGTTTTTGCATGTGTGTCCACAACGGTGTCATCTGCATTTGTAGCTCTGCATCATGACACTGTTGAGGGAGATCATTCATATATAGGCTAAATAAAATGGGACCTAACACTGACCCTTGTGGAACACCCATTGTGCACTTCATGTCACTGGACAGTGTGTCACCGACACATTATATTTATTTAACACATTGTCTCCTATTAAATAAATATGAAGACATCCATGCCAGTGCTCTAGATGAGAAGTTAAATTTAAAGAGTTTTGATATTAAAAGATCATGATTGACTGTGTCGAATGCTTTGCGCAGATCTAAAAATACAGCACCAACTACTCCTCCTTTGTCAAGTCTCAATTTAATTTGCTCTATTAAGTGCAAGGTAGCAGTTTTGGTGGAATGATTTGCTCTAAAGCCAAATTGCATATAATGAAGACCAAAATTGCTTGTATTAAGAAATGTTGTCAGTTGTTTAATGACAACTTTTTCAGCAACCTTTGAGAGTACTGGCAGTATACTTATTGGTCTGTAGTTACTGGCTTCAAGGCGGTCTCCAGATTTAAAAATAGGCGTGACAATGGCACGTTTCCAGTCAGGAGCTGTGTTTAAAAGACAAGTTAATTAAATGAACAGTAGGGGGAGTTAAAATATCTTTGTGTGATTTGACAAACATGGTGTCAAATTGGAAAGCATTTCTACTTTTGGAGCTTTTTAAGGAGCTGATGATTTTATTTACTTGTAACTCATTAGTTTCTACCAGCTCGAAAACCTGGCATGTAGCATCCATAGGAACAATATCCAGTTTCCTTTTCGTAATTTTTTTTCCTAACTCATTTACAGACTCAAGAAAAAAATTACTAAAGACAAAAGCAACAGTAAGATGATCTTCAATTAACTTTCCCTGTACTTTGAGTTTAAAATCTCCTAAAAATTTTGGGTCCCTCCTTGTGAGATTATCGATGTTTTTCTAGATCAATTTACTGTTGACTTTTGCCTCATTCAAAATATTGAGATAAAAACAAGATTTAGCTTCTCTTAGATAGATCTTGGATAACTTTGTTCCTTAAACCTTTACAAATCAGCATGTCGGTGTCTCTTCTAGTTTTAACTGCCTTCCTTAGTGCAGCATCTCTAGATTTCATTAGTTTACACAAATTTTCGATAAACCACGGTAAATTGTTTTTATTTTTAGATTTTATCTGTATTCTCACATTTAATCTTTCCCTCACAGAGTTGATTCTGTGACTAAAAGTATCACAGCCATAGTCTTGATCATCAGAGGAAAGTACAACATCCAAGTTCAAGCTGTTAATTTCATTGGTAAATTCTTCATGCTTAGCTCTGGGTATGCATTGAAGGATCATTGTCTTAGTTGCCGTGGTCTTAAATCTACTTTTAGTCAGTTTTCTTGCACATAGGGTTAGGTTATGACCTGATAAGCCAGTGATTAAATTATAACTTTTAGTTATTCTTTCTGGTTTGTTAGTAAATATCAGATCAATTTGTGTACTGGAGCATTTTGCAGTCCTAGTTGGGCCTTTTACTAGTTGTTCTAGTTGGAATTTCTCTGTGATCATTTTTAGCTTTTTCCTCTTAGTTTTATCCTCCCAGTTCACATTAAAATCACCCATAAGAAATTATTCTTTGTTGAGATTGCACTCTTTCAAGACTTCTTTGAGTTGATCATAGAAAGTGTCATCTGCAGAAGGGGACCTATAGACACCCATGATATTAAAAGACATTTGTTGGGATAATATTATCTTTATCCCAACATATTCTAACATGTTACTCGCATTATAAACCACAAGTTCACATTTGATGTTGTCTCTTACATAAAGAAGCTCCCCTCCTCCTCTTCCATCAAGTCCTTCTCTTCTGAAACATTGGTATCTGGGCACCGTGAACACACTTGCAGGAGTTGTTTGTTTCAACCATGTTTCAGTCAGACAGAGAAAGTCCAGATTTGAGACAGACATAAGATGAGTTAGCTGATTGCTCTTTGCAGTAATGCTTCTGATGTTAAAATGTCCACCGAATAGCCCCCTCGGTTTCAGCTTCGGATCCCATAAGACTTTTGCATGATTGACAGTTTTGAAGGTTTTGAATAACCTTTGCCTCCTCACTGCAGGGTTTCGACACACAGTGGTGTCAGCAGCAGGTTTTGTGAGAGAGACACTGGACCTATCAAGGTTTCCACAGCCCAGTGGTGAAAAGTTATTAATTGAGACATCATGCCTTGTGTTAACAAAGTTTAGTCTGTTAAGGGAGAAGCCTGGCTCAGAAAGTTGCTGCTCATTCGTCACTGGCACCAGAGGAGTCCCAGACACACTCGGGCACAAATCAGCATTGAAGTTCTGCTGCACTCCAGGGGTCACTGGTCCAGGATTTAGCTGAACATCTCCGGAGAGCAGGATCAGCATGAAGAGACCTGCTATTCTCCAAAATGGGGTAGCAGATGACCTGTCCACTGGATCAGTGATTCGCTCTGTACCTGGGCTCGCCCGTGCCGCAGGACAGAGGAATAGATTGTAAAATATCCCAGTAAGTTATGATGAAAACTCACTTTAAGAGTGTCAGCTGGCCATGAGCCAGCATTTGGCCCAAGCTCAATCACTCGTTGTCCCAGTTGTTTTCCATCAGTGTTGATTGCTCTGGCCAGACAGACACGTACAGGCAATACAGCAATAAGTACCAACAGTAGTCCAAAGAGTACTCCATGAAACACAGCCCAGGTGTTGACCAACTTGACGCAGGTTTTGACAGGCATGCTCTGTGGTACGATAAACGGCCTCGGAGGACAATCCTATGTAGCAATCCCATCCAGGATCCCGGTGGCCAGAGGGTAGAAGCTCCTCTTGAGCCTCTCAGCACCGGCCCGGTGCACCTGGAAACTCCTCTCGACCTCAGCGGGGAGAAAAGGCCGCCATCTGGGCAGTTAGGAACCCCAGAAGATCCATGTGGCCAGCACTGTTTCCTTCAATGTTGAGATGGATGTACAGATGGTCTTACTTGATGTTTAATCTGATGTATATGTTTGAAAACCTGGACTGGCCTGGTAGCAGAGTTGGCAGGGGGATGAGCTGACCATCTCCCCATCCCAATGAGTTACCTCCAGTCATATGCCATCACTTCTTGAGTCCAGGGTGCACAGAAAGGCTCCAGCATGTGTGGATTACATTACCAGAAAGGATTCTTTAAGTTTTCCTCTTGTTTTAAAAAAATACTCTTCTGTTAGCTTCTTTAGTGCTGTAACTCCTTTGGAATATTGGCCAACAATCCACTGACATATGTCACCAAATCAGCGAAACAAAACCACTGGACATTGCTGGGTGGCAGAATTGGCAGATTATAGGTTCATCCTCAAGTACAGGCCTGGATCAGCAAGTAGAGATGAAGACTTCTTTTCTCAGCGACCAAAGTTTATTGAGGAAATCATACAAGAATGCACAGAGGAGTGCTAGCTGGATTCACTATCCATCGGAAAAGCTCTGGAGAGAGAAAAAACAGGAGAAATTAATTGGATCTCTGCTGTCACCTGTAATACAGATGCACTGACAGAAGGGGGCAGTGTTTCTGAGCCAATTCAGCCTCTTGCACCAGAAGACATCAGATCTGCCCAAAATACAGATCCAGCCATAAGTAGAGTCTTGATCTTGAAGAGAACATATGCCTAATTAAAGCATAAACAGAAGCTGGTGGAGAATGAAGCCATTAAACGGCTTATCAGAGAGTGGCCCCACTTGCAGATCGATGAAGAAGGGATCCTCAGGAGACAGACAGTGTCCAGAACGCAGCTGGTCGTTCCCGAGTCCCTGAAGCCTATCGTCTACAAATACCTGCACGAGGAGATGGGACACTTAGGGGCAGATTAAATGGTTGCTCTTGTCAGGGAGCTCTTTTTCTGGCCTAAGACGAGGCAGGAAATGGAGCACTATGTTACTCAGGTATGCTGCTGTGTAAAAAGAAAAAAACCTAACAGAGTAACCAGGATGCCAATCCAGGGCATTGAGACTTCTGCACCATTTGAGATGATCTCCATTGACTACCTACACTTGGAGAAAAGTAAGGGAGGTGAAGAATACAGTTGTGGATCATTTCACTAAGTATGCACTGGCATATGCAACTAAGGACAAGTCTGGGAGGACTGCAGCCAGAAAACTTTTTGATGACTTCATCATGCGCTTGGTTTCCCATCCAAGATACACCACAACCAGGGAAAAGTGTTTGAAAATCATCTTTTTCATAAGCTCCAAGGGTACTGTGGTATTCGCCATTCCCACCCTCCCCATACCATCCACAAGCCAATCTTGCAGAATGCTTCAACAGGACTCTGCTTGGGATGTTGCTCATGCTTGAAGAGTCTCAGAAGTTGAGGTGGAAAGAGCACCTAAATTAAGTGGTCCATGCCTACAATTAAACTGTGCATGATTCAACAGGATTTCCTCCATTTTTCCTTCTGTTTGGTCATGAGCCAACTCTGCCAGTCAATCTAATGTTTCCAAAAAGGGGAGAAGACAGGAACCAGTCACACGCTGGCTATGCAGAGAAGTGGAGAGAAGCAATGCAAGAAGTATATGCTATTGCAGTGGAAAATATGAAAAAGTGTGCAAGAAGAGGGCAGAGAAACTATAATGAGCGCACATGGAGCTCCACCCTCAAACCAGGTGATCATGTCCTGGTGAGAGATCTAACACCCAGAGGAGGTCCCGGGAAGCTGCGTAGTTACTGGGAGGACATGATTTATGTCATCAGAGGAAGGAAAGGCCCTGACAACCCAGTATATATGGTCAAACCATGACAAGGAACAGGAAGAGAACGAGTGTTACACCGTAACCAATCTTACCATGTCCTGACTTGGTTGAAGAGTCAGGGGTCAGTTACTCCGATCTGAGTGTAAACAAAGCAAAGCAGACAGCGAGAAGAAATCAGAGAGTGGGATGTGACATTCATTTGACAGACACAGGCAGTTCCAGTGAAGAGGAGTATCATATGTGGACAGCAGCAAGGCAGGCTGATCCTCCACTTAATGCAGAAGCAAGGGAATTCTGTCCTAGGATGGAGGAACTGAGAGAAAGGCCAGGGGAGGGACTCATACCTGAGGAGGACCCTGAAGAGGAGCAAGTGGAGGAGGGACACTGTATGGAGGAATCAACTGAAATGGTTGCTGCTGAATCTGAAGAGGAGCAGAGGGATGCTGAAACATGGAGAAAGAGACCAAGGAGAGCCAGACAGCCCAGGCATATCTATACATATGACCGGCTCGGTCAACCGAGCCTTCAGCCACTGAAGACCTGCGCTGTCAGTGTGAAAAGGTCCCCAAGAATCAGTCACGCCCTCTCCACCAGATCATCATCCATGTATCCTTTTTATAATAATGGGTAGAAAAAAAAGGAGGCATAGAGAACTGAATGACTTATTTTAACTGGCTAGTTAATATTGTGGCCTTTGTCTAATAAGAGTTACAGTTCATGGTGATGTTGTAGTGCTATATTAAAACACATATTACTGTTAATAGAGAAACATGAAATCTGGACATTTATTTGAGCAAGAATAGCACAGAGATGGGTTGCTATCTGGCTATATAATTGAAGTTAAGACAATAGTGTAGTACACATGGTAACCAAAAAATGGTAGTGTGTGCATTACTTGGACAGACTAACTGAATGCATGGCATTGAAATATGTAGAAACATAATGTTGGGTGTATATGGTAATTTCCTTGTCCCTTTGCAAAAATTGGGGGGCCCACCAATACTTCTATGGACTGTTCACCTTTCAATACTAATGGACTGTGGACACTGAGTCTTGTATTATTGCCATGGGAGTTAATGGAGAACAAAAGAGAGAAGAACAGAGACTCTGAAGAGAAATTACATAACCTAACCCTGTAATGTGTAATGTGTGTTAAAGGCCTACCTGTTTACTCACCATCCACCGGGTGTTCTGCTGTTATGTTATGTCATTATTATTGTCATAAAATAGAATTTTTTTTTAGTGGGGGAGGGTGTTGCAACCTAGAAATATTTGGGAGACTAAATTTCATGATGCTATAGATGAACGATATACTGGAAAATATATTTTAATTTAATTTTTTGTCCATTATCATTCGGATATTTTGTTCCCAACGACACTTTACGTCATCAGTCTGCACACCAGTGTGCGGCAGTTGTTGTGTAGAGAGTGTGTTAACTGGTGGATGTGGTTGCTGTGTGAGCTCCGGTTGCTTGAAAAAAAAACAAATACAAAAGAATATATACAGCACCGGGGAATAAAGTTGCAAAAAAAAAGAAGATGGAGTCCTGTCTACCTAAGGGTGCAACATACAGCCAAGAAAATGTGCAAGAGTATGGAACAATCAATTTTGATGATTGCAGTGACCCTGGCTGGCTTTACAGTTACACTTTGATTGTCCAATGAGAGCACCTTCAGATGGAAAGTCCACCTGATAACACAAACTGTGGGGAAAAAAACAATGAGACAAATCAGTATGTATTTCTTAAGTAGTCGACATTATAAAAGCCCCATAATGTACTTTATGTAAATGAAGACATTAGGCACAAACACTGATGGCACACACACAATAGAGTATGATATGTACTCTCCATTTAATGGAGATCCAACCAAACAACATGGCAGTGCTCTCAAGTCCCAAATAGGCTGGTCATCTCTTGAACTTTAGATAAGTCATAAGTCTATCAATTACAACAGACTGGTTTGAGTATATTTATATGTGTAGTCTCCTTCCATGATGTATTACAACTATCTAACTAGAGAAACCACACCAATGTGGAGAGTATGTAGATTTATGGATTTTCAGTTGTTAGACTATAAAACCAAACAGTTCACAGTAGTATTTCCTCAGAGTTGTGCTTATATATACTAAAATTTCTTCTTGAAAATCATGATGAAGCGAAACTGAGCTGAAACAGCAATACATGTCTTGCTGGGACTTAACAAAACTGTTACAGATCCTATCTTGATCAAGCTTCATATCAATTAATTGTGCAAATTAATTATATATAATAAATGAGTAAATGTACAATTGATTCGGCTTATTCTAATGGTTACTGTGGTCTGTTGTCGTCCAGCAGGGAAAGGTCAATTTCATGAGCATTGGCAAGTGCTTAACTGCTAATTTAGGGCATTATTAATCAGAATAAACTCGAACATGAACATTTATTTATCTTGGGCTAACCAGTTACCTGGATTGTGTAATGGGGTTCATTTTTTCTCATAGATCAAAATGACTTTGCTCTCACAACACAGCCTGTCTCGCCCTCCCTGACTGAACAATCATTGCATTAACAGACTCAACATTAGCACAAATTAACACACTGGTTAATAAGAGCACAGTTTGCACAAATACAACTTAACAAACCTTTTTGTGGAATGCAACAAAACTTATTATTGTCTCATATTTAAAGACAGAGGTATTTATAGTCCTAGCTAGTATTAGCAGCCGAGTAGCATTAGCTAATGGCCATATACCACCAGTAAAAGGGACAATGTTAACTTATCTTTGATATTAGTTATGTAGTCCTCTATCCAGTTGCTGTGGCCTTTAAGTAGGATTGTCCTCAGTATGCGAGACCCCTCCTCAGCCCATTTTTTGACATTGTTCATTGTAAATTTTGGCAGCAGCTCAGTGTTAGCTGACCAAGACATTGTTTTGCTTGTGTTGAGCTTGACTTCCGCCAGGAGCCTAGCCCACCTCAGCCTTGCTTTTGATTCAAAATGGTGGCCGTGTGAAAGTAGTCCCTAGAGTGTCAATAGTGTGAGGTTCTGTGAGAGCAGACTGTAGGTTGTGGCAGATGTGGGAAGTGTCAGGAAAAACTTCTATACCAGGATGAAAACCATGTGTGAACAAGTGTGAAAGTGAACAAACTGTCTATCAGGATGGTTTTGTAGAGCAGTGGCAAGGACATTTACTTTACCTTACTTTGATGAATGTGTGAGGTCACAAGATGATAAAAAGTATGAAACAAAAAAAAAGAGAGCAATGTCCGATGATTTTTTCAGGTTTTCTATAATTGCACTGCTCTTTTACATCAAAGTTACAAAAATCTGTAATTAGTATTTAACTTTAATTTTGGTTCTGAAGAAATCAGTCAGAATGTTAGATTAATCTATTTTTAGCTCCATGCTTACTGCATCTCAGCACCTGTCTGTGTCACTGCCCGTGGTGTTGTAGACTGTCTACTTTGTATTTGAATAGGCCTTGTGGACTGCTGTGTCTATTTTATGTTTGAATAGGCCTTGTAGTGTTGTACACCACTGTCTATATTATGTTTGAATAGGCTTTGTAGTGTTGTAGACCACTGTGTCTATTTTATGTTTATGTTATTCCTGTGACATGGTACTGAGACAGTGCACATGGCCTGTCGTATCAGCAGTGGTGCTGCACTGTTCGTAGATTGATGCACTTAGAGTGCCACATTCTGTCCTTGGTGCTGGAACATTTGAACACAACTGGCAACCTTTTTTTTTTAATCTCTTTTTTTGTTCTTCAGAACAAGCTTGTCTGAAAAAGTGGCTTCACTGTATGTTTTCTTAGACATTGGCTTGATTGGTTCAATAAGTGACAATTTGTGTTTATGGATAGGATAGGATAGGATAGGATAGGATAGGATAGGATAGGATATATCAGCTTTTTTATAGTTGTAAATCTTAAAATGACTTTATCAGAAGGGCCCTTGAGGATGCTCCACCCCCTCTGTGCTGAGAGTCTAACTCTGCCCTTGCTATCACATGTTGCTTATCACAGCCACATGTATACCTTTATTGTAAATAAAAATGCAGAGCTCCAGGCAACACTTTGGATACACTTGTTGATTTGCACTTAGGAGCAAAACTAACATGCACAATATTCCAACATCAGTTAAATAGACTGCAGATGGAATAGATACTAGCTGCCCTCAGAGCTCTTTAAAAGTCACCAGTGTAAAGAAAAAGCTGTCAGTATAGGATGGTAGCTGTTGTGGATAAGAGATGCTGGTAAGAATCACTCATTAATCTTTATTCAGTGTCGTGGACATCAAAGCCATAATCAGAAAATAAATGTTAGTGGAGAGTGGAATATGAGCAAACCATGAAAAAATGGTTTGTGAGAGGTTTATATGGGTGTGGCTTCACCAAATTAAGTGACAAAATATTATGGAACACAAGTGCGCTGACCTTTTCGCCTGCAAGACACACTAAGTCTTGCCACCAAGATTGCAGTGCACTGCTAGATTGGCATCGCCACACCTTCTACCGCACCTCTCCTCCCACCGTGGTGCACAGTGAGTCACCAAGATACCAAACTGGAGCAATCTATAAATACAGTGCGCCCCAGGAAATTAGGTCTATCAGTTTGCTGGTGCGACACTCTGCATCAGCATGAAAAAAGCTCCCCTATGGTGAACCAAGAACACATTAGAAGAATGAAGAATAATGACACTAAATTATTTTGAATATAATGACAGAATTGATAAATCCCACGCCAATCAGCTGAAAAATAAACTTTTTTTGTATGACCCCAGTCCAGCCTACACCACACTGGTTTAACACTCTGGATTCTATACCACTAATTACAGATTCTACCACTTAGCAAATAATTTTCGATGTACACCCAAATGGCTACAAGAGAATCAACAATCACAACACCCCAGGTTGGATAGAAGACAATATAAACGCCAAGAATGATCAATATCCAACCTCCTGTTACTTACCCAGTCAATTAAAGCAGTGACTCTGACAGTTTAGTGGAACTCCAACCAAATTACTGGATACCTCCAATCCTGAAATACTGTACATTTACTCCAATCTGGCACAACCTGGACTTTTAGGTTACCCATCTTATTTGATGACGGCTAACTGATACCTTATGAAACACTAAAACAGTGATATGATCGATGGTAACAGCCTATGATGCAAAACTCTCCAACAGCCCCAAATGGTCAATCAATTCAAACTCATAGCCAGTCACACAAACCCTTTTCAAAAATGTACACTTCTTTTTTTTGAGAATATTTTAAAATTATTTTTAAACATAAATAGACATGGGACAAAGAAAAAAAAAAGGAATTATAAAAGTAAAACAAATACAATACAGCCTGAACCATATCACATTATCCCCTTAACTCCACCCACATCAACCCTCCCCTCACACTCCTCCAGGCAAAACCATACAAACTACTGGTAACAAACAGTAATAATTCATGTCACATTAACAATTCATACTGATAATTCATACCAGAAAGTAATCAGATTAAGAAAAGAAAAACAAAGGACAAGAGGACAAAAAAATCTACAAACTTCTAAGAAGAACAGAAAACAATCTCCCTTTACCAATCAATGATTGGTAAAGGGAGATTGTTGTTTTCTCAATGTCCTAAAACAGCAATTTAGAACTTGTTCAATACAGAATTTCACACAAAGATCATCTCATCCAATATAAACTACAGAAATTGAACAAATCAGCACAAATCTGCCCGTACTGCCAGTGAGATCAATATCAGTGAACAGTTTTAGGAATTATTGATTTCCCTACTCACCTTTATTATTATTAGGGCCCCAGCACTGTATGGTGCAAAGGACGTCTTGTAACTGAAAGTATTATTATTAGGGCCTGAGCACTGAACAGTAGGGATGCTTCAAAACTCACGAAAACTGACACACGCATCAGAAGTGGCGAAACTTGATATCTGGTATGGGTCTAGGGCTTGGGTGTGGCAAAATAGCTCAGGGGTGCCCACTACAAAAATTTAAAGTCAAAGCCACCACCTTTAAATTTGACATAGATGAACAAAATTTGGTAGGCACATGTGTCATGACCAGTCTCACAAAAAAGCCTCTTGGAGCCACACCCTAACTCCAACAGGAGGTCAGCTATTTTGAATTTACTGTGCAATTTTTGTGCAGTTTTTGCAATTTCCAGGTGTTGTATTTTAACAAACTCCTCCAAGATATTTAACCAGACCTTTGTGATGAAAAGTCGTCAAAATCTTGAGTTTCCATGACACGCCTTTGCCGTGGCTATGCAGCGAATTTCGATGTTTCGCCATGAAACAGGAAGTTGTAATTTAAATGTACATCATCCAGTCTGCCCCAAAGTTTGTCATGCTTGATGAGGGTCCCGGCCTGAACACATCTACATGTCAATACTGAGTCATAGTAATAGCCCTTCCTACTGGCAACAGGAAGTCAATCAAGCAATCAATTTTTATTCATATAATGCGAAATCACAACAAAAGTCATCTCAGGGCACTTTTCACATAGAGCAGGTCTAGACTGTACTCTTTAATTTACAGAGACCCAACAATGCCCCCATGAGCAACCACTTGGTGACAGCGGTAAGGAAACACTCCCCTTTAACAGGTAGAAACCTCAAGCAGAACCCGGCTCTTGGTGGGCGGCCATCTGCCTTGACTGGTTGAAGTTACAGGTACTTTATTTTTACGACCTCTACCTAGCTGATTGAACACATCCACTTCAAATTTGGTGAGTAAAGCCTTACCACCTTGATGATGCTATATTGTGAAGATTGTGAGTTTTCATTGAACACTTTTGCTGTGGTGATGCAGCAAATTTCAGTGTTTCACCATTGCAAAACAAACTGTTGTAACTCAACTCCACTTCAACTCCACTTCCTGGTCTGAAGAAACATACATGTCAATACAATATTAAATCATAGTAATAGCACCACCTTCTGGCAACAGGAAATTATAGGCCCCATACCTTTATTAACTACTCCTAGCAAGTTAAACAGATCCACATTAAATTGGGTAAGTAGCTAAGCAGTAAGAAATTGATGATCTTAAATAAGTGAAGCTTTTGAGTTTTCATCAAAAGCTGTTGCTGTGGTGATGCATTATTCACCATGAAACAGCAAGCTGTTTTTTAGGGGCTAGGGATTCTTGAAAATTCATACAACTTGGCACACACATAAGAAGGGGTGTATTTAGGTGTCTGATATGGGTTTTCGGCTTGGGTGTGGCAAAATTACTTCAGGGCGCCCCTAAAAATTTAAAATTGAAAACCCCCACCTTTACCACCATTAACGCACTTTGGGAGACACATATATCATGTCCACACACACAAAAAGCCTATTGGAGCCATACCTTATGTCCAACAGGAGGTCAGCCATTTTGAGTTTATTTTCCGAATTTTGCACACTTTTTGCCATTGACTTCAAATTTGGTGGATGTCATCTTAAGACCTTTGCAATGAAAATTTATCAAAATTGTGAATTTTCATTGAACACCCTTGATGTGATGCGTCGGTCAATTTGCATATCACGCCATGAAACAGGAAGTTGTTGTCACTCCACTAGACTTTGTCCAGTCTGGCCCAAATGTCATATGCTTGATAAAAGTCCAGGCCTGAACACATCATCATATCAATATTGAGTCACAGTCATAGCGCCACCGACTGACAATGGGAAGTCAGCTGCCACTTTGGAATAAAGTTGCTGTGATTTTCATGAAATTTGGTGGGATCATCAGAAATAATTTCTTTGGGAATTTTTTCGCCAGACAGGAAGTCAGCCATTTTGGATTTCGCGCCTAATTTTTCATTTTGCAAACACATGTTTGAGGCCTTTAGGATGTGCAAAAACCCATTACAATCTGCAAGTATATTTGTACTAGTAGGTATTTTGATTTGATATCACAAACGGGCTTGGGCGTGACACATTGGCTCTAAATCAATCAATCAATCAATTTTTATTTATATAGCGCCATATCACAACAGAAGTCATCTCAAGGCACTTTTCACATAGAGCAGGTCCATACCGTACTCTTTAATTTACAGAGACCCAACAATTCCCCCATGAGCAAGCACTTGGTGACAGCGGTAAGGAAAAACTCCCCTTTAACGGGTAGAAACCTCAAGCAGACCCCGGCTCTTGGTGGGCGGCCATCTGCTTTGACCGGTTGGGTTGAGAGAGAGAAAGAGAGAGGGAAAGGGGGAGGGGGGACAGGAGAGCAACAATCACAACAACAACAACAAGCACAAGCATCAATAGACAGGGAAGGATGCCATCAGGACTGTGAAGGACCGCGAAGGCTCGGCCCGGGACTCAGGTTTTCCTGTGAGATGAGAAAGCACAAAAAACTCCGGGGAAGAAGCAAAGTTAGTGACATGCATTGATGTTACATGAATGCATACAGATGGAGAGGAGGAGAGAGGAGCTCAGTACATCATGGGAAGTCCCCCAGCAGTCTAGGCCTATAGCAGCATAACTAAGGGCTGATCCAAGGCGAGCCTGGTCGGCCCTAACTATAAGCTTTATCAAAAGGAAAGTTTTAAGCCTACTCTTAAACATAGAGAGGGTGTCTGCACCCCGGACTGAATCCGGTAGATGGTTCCATAGAAGAGGAGCCTGATAGCTGAAGGCTCTGCCTCCCATTCTACTTTTAAAGACTGTAGGGACCACCAGTAAGCCTGCATACTGGGAGCGCAGTGTTCTAGTGGGATAATACGGTATTATGAGCTCTTCAAGATATGATGGTGCCTGACCATTAAGGGCTTTGTAAGTTAGGAGAAGGATTTTAAATTCTATTCTAGATTTTACAGGAAGCCAATGTAGTGAAGCTAAAATGGGAGAAATGTGGTCTCTTTTTCTAGTTTTAGTCAATACACGTGCAGCTGCATTCTGGACCAGCTGGAGAGTCTTTAGAGACTTGTTAGGGCAGCCTGATAATAAGGAATTGCAATAATCCAGCCTAGAAGTAACAAATGCGTGAACTAGTTTTTCTGCATCTTTTAGGGACAGGATGTGCCTGATTTTTGTGATATTACGTAAGTGAAAAAAGGCAGTCCTTGAAATTTGATTTATGTGGGAGTTAAAGGACATATCCGGATCAAAGATAGCGCTCCCTAATTACTTAATAGGGGTAGGGGTGCTCGAAAACTCATGAATATTTGCACATCCATCAGAACTGGCATGACTTGACAAATGGCATGGGTCCATGGGCTGAGACGTGGCAACATGGCTCAATAGTGCCCCCTACAATATTTCAAAATCACGGCCCTCACCTTTAAATTTGACATAGATTAACAGAACTGGTATAATGTCCAGATGCACAAAAAAGCCTGTTGGAGCAATACCCTAAGTCCAAGAGGAAGTCAGCCACTATGAATTAACTTTGCAATTTTTGTGCAATTTTTGCCATTTGCAGCCATTGTATTTTAAAGAACTCCTAGAGATTTGATCCAACCAACTTCAAATTTGGTCTATGTCATCTAAAGTGATTAGTGATTATCTAAATTTGTCATGCTTGATAAAGGTCCCGATCTGAACACATCTATGTGTCAATATTGACTCATAATAATAGCATCACCTACTGGTAACAGGAAGTTACAGGTGCTGTACTTTTACAACCTCTGCCTAGCAGGTTAAACAGATCCACTTCAAATTTGGCAGACAGAAAAGCCTTAAGACCTTGATAATGCTATATTGTAAAGATTGTGAGTTTTCATTGAATGCTGTTGCCATGGTGACACAGCGAATTTCAATGTTTTGCCATTGCAAAACAAACTGTTGTAACTCAGGTCCACATCATCAGATCTTTGATAAGAGTCCCAGTCTGAACACATGTACAGGCCCATATTGAATCATAGTAATAGCGCCACATATTGACAACAGGAAGTCATAGGCCCCATACTTTTACTAACTACTCCTTGCAGGTTAAGCAGATCCTCCTAAAATTTGGTCAGCTGAATTGTAAGACGTTGATCATGCTAAATATTGAAGCTTTTGAGTTTTCATCAGAAGCCTAAGTCCAACAGGAAGTCAGCCATTTTGAATTTACTTTGCAATTTTTGTTCCATTTTTGTCATTTCCAAGCGCTGTATTTTAACAAACTCCTCCTAGAGTTTCAACCTGATCGACTTCAAATTTGGTCTGGGTCATCTACAGGCCTTTGAGATAAAAAATTATCAAAATTGTAAGTGTGATGCGGCAAATTTCGAGTGAGGAACACCTAATTAATTTAACCTAATTTTATGACTGTTGGTGACAGATGTGCTCTCTGATCTGCGTATTACTTGCTTGCTATGTGTTTTATCTCATATTTTCTTAGACAAAGGATGTGAAGCTCACCCAGGCAGCAACAGCCAAAGTGATGCAGAATCTCGATACTACCCTCATTCAAAAAAGGGCTCTGACATACACACTGGATAGTTGAGACGATGACGCCAATATTGACATGTTTGAGTCAAGAATTTCTGAAATATTTGAAAATGTGGGCTATTCACAATTTCATATTTTTCTAACTACTAATACTTGTTGGAATTATTAATTTCAAAATGTAGATTCACCATCATTACTCTAGTTTTCTGTGAGACTACCATCTACCTCCCTCTCTCAAGGTGGCAATTCTCTTGTTCAGTGCCATTTAGGCTACAAGTTATTGTAATAGTGAAATAACATGGAGATATGGCATGCAGATAAATTAAGTTTGAGTGGTCTGATATTTGCAATATAGATAGTGATTATGTTACTATGATGATGTTTACAACCCTATCATGTTTTTTTGTTTGTTGTTTAAGGTAGATGACAGTCCTGAAGAGGCAAGTTTCAACTTGGTCAGGCCATGTGCTTCTTCAACCCAGAGAAGGGCAAGTCATTTTATACTGTACTAAAAATGTGCAGAGATTTTAGGTGAACAGTACAGCAGATTGTATGTGTCATATTTAAGGCACTTCTGCTGACAGCTCTGATTTACATTTGCATATTTCATTAAAATATTGTAACATTAGTGTATTTAATAGTGATTATACGAGTATGCCATATAGTACAAATTTAATGAGCACACTGACTCAATAGTGTTAATTATAATAATATGTAATAATCCTCAGATCCTTAGAAAAGTGAGGCAGGAGTTGACTGTAGTGATTTTGGAGTCCTGTACTTGTATGTCCTTGAAGTAAATGTATGTTTCTCATTTTAAGAATTCTTTTTACAGTAGTGTGGCCATATATCCTTGTATAAAACAAGATTGTAGGGCCTCTCAAATTGAATCAGTTTTTAAAAAAAGTAATGTCAAAAATAGGCCATGAAGTAACAATAGCAGATTAGCCATTACTGGCAAGTAGCCTGTGGAGCAAGAGCGAAGAAGCAAGATTTTCTGCATCTCTGTTATGAGTAGCGGAGCAGCAAAACTCCTTGAAAAAGCAGTTTTCAGCAGCAGCAACTCATAGATCACCTGTCAACCAATAACCTGTATGTATGAACCTCATCAATCCAGCTTTAGAAAATTCCACAGCACAGCACTTTTCTCTATGTATATGTTGTCCCTTGGTACATTAATCAATCATCGATGAATCATTTCTATGCAGATGATACTCAGCTTTACATCTCCATTAAGCCTGATGTCTGTCAATTGCTGAGAAAATTGAGATGATAATTCTTGGTCCAAAGCAGAGCAGAAAAAAATTCTGTGAGCTCACTCTGAACATAGCTGGTTCCACAATTGCACAAAGCCCTTGTATTAGGTATCTCAGTGTCCTATTTGATCTTAATCTCTCCTTTGAAGAACATATTAACATTATTACAAAGACTGCATATTTCCACTCATGAAATATTGCCAAGATTCGTCCCATTCTTTCCATGGCTGATGCTGAAACACTTGTTCATGCATCTGTCTCATCTAGGCTTGACTATTGTAATACACTTTTCTCGTTTTCTGGCTTACCTAAATCAACTATTAGCAAACTACAATCTGTACAAAATACTGTTGCTAGGATATTAACCAAAATTTGATGGTATTACCCCTGTTCTTATTTCATTACAGTGGCCCCCTGTACATGCTAGATCTGACTTCAAGATTTTAACTTATAAAACATTACACCAACTCATCACCTCTAGTCACTCCTCATATACCTGCTAGGGCTCTACATTCTCAAAATGCCGGTCTCCTGACTATTCCAAAAAAAAAAAAAAAATAGATGGTAGGACCTTCTCTTACCAAGCCCTTCTTCTTTGGAATCGTCTTCCTACCTAAAGTTGAGAGGCTAACGCGGTTGACTCATTCAAAAGCACACTCAAAACATATCTGTTCGCATCAGCCTTTAACCTCACTTAGTCTGCCCTAAATACTAAACTACAGTTATCCAACTTATACTTAGTCTATGTGTGCATGATTACGTATATGTACTGTATGTTACACATTTTTGTATCTACCGTATATGTGTTTTCATCTGTATCCAGATATGAATGTTCATGAATCATGTACATTTTGTGTATCACTCTTCACTTTTTTCTTTTGAACATTTTTGAATATTTCAAATATTCTGTTTATAATGTTCTATATGTAATTTATCTCATATCTATATGTTTTTATATATTTTGCTAATGTTGCTCATTACTGTTTTTATTATATGTACAGCCCTTTGAGGCATACTTTGTGATATTGGGCTATAATAAATTTTGACTTGATGTGACTTGAGAGCAAACCTCTCACTCATCAGCAGATGTTACTCTGTTACCATTACACAAACGCGTCCCCCGTGAACAATAACAAGTAGGACTAAAATCACTTTGTCCTTAGGCAAAGGGGACATGAATAAGTACTGTAAATGTTTCACATATAAACATATGAATAAAATAATAGTTAAAGTGTTGTAAAGGATGATGAAAAAATCTTAACTGTAATCTTAAAATAATTAACTTAATTTTGCAAACGTCCAAAATAATATTGTGAAATTATTTCAACTGTAAAGCTTAATAGCAACATAAATCGTTTTGGTAAACTTTCAACTGATATAATCCAAAAATATAATGTGTGCAGTAATTAAGGTTACACCTGTATTGTGCCTTTTTTTCTATGTTCATCAGCTAATCGCTAACTGTGTCTGTTTGCTGTTTGGTGCTGAGTAGGTAGTATACAATGGGTTTTTAGAGCTTTTTCCCTGATGTGTCCTAAACCAACACTATGAGAGCACTGAGAGTGAACCAAAATAGTACAGTTGCAGCTAAACCATGAGCTGAAACTTGCTATAAAGCTCTGAAAAGCCGAGGGGAGCTGCAGAGTCAGGAGATAATTCTCCGTAGGTTCATCACTACGAGCCACCCAACACATTACTCACTGTCATTTGATACATTGTCATTATGAAAAATATCGATTATAGCAGCTTTAAAGATGCACAGAAATTTTAAAATGTTTCCTCTATTTGTCTCTACAGTAAACTGGTGCTGTCATAACCTCTGTCTCCTGTCAGTGACAGAATTCTAGGCAAGCACATTTGGGGTCAAAGTTTAATATAGTTTAGCTTTGGTCACCTTGTTGAAAATTATAGCAGTGAATGGGATATGACTCATGCAGCTGCTCAAGAGGGCGCAGTACCTCTCTCCCCTGGAAATAATGCCATTTATCAGCAAATGTCTAACTTGCATATTTGGTGCCTTGTGACTGTGTGTCTTTATGTTTATTTTATCTTGCATGATAAATAGAGTGTCAATCTGTCTCTCTGACTGTCTTGCTGTGTAATACTGTGTCTGTCTCTCTCTGTAGGTGTGGGTGATGGATGGGGTCAGTCAAGGTTCACGCCTTTGGACAGCATGGCTAAAGAACTGGGTTCCCACCTCTTACAAGTCAGTATGGGAAACAACAAACTATGTTCTAGCACTCCGCTACACTATTCTATGGTATGACTATGCTTTGGTGCTGCTTGAAACTGCTGCTCTATACCAAATTATATGAAGTGCTGGTTTTGAATGTAGCCTAGCATAACAGATGGACTAAAAAGGGAATTTTGTACAAAAATAACTGTAACTTTGAAGATATCCACTTTCTTTGACTAACTCAGATTGCTGAAGCCTCATATAACCAAGGATTGTGGATTTTGTCCCCCAATTTTCTACAATATAATCTATTTCTAACAATATTTGTTAATTTGGTCCAGACGGACACGTTAGCCAAAGAGAGCATAGGGGCTGCTACTCAAGCCACTTCAGCCACTAAGTGTGCACATCCCTGCTGCTCTCACTTATTTTTTTTCATATCTCTTGACTCACTGCACCTACAAAAATACTGTTACCACTGTTTCATTCATTACTGCCAGTGCTACCCATAATACTGATATCACTATCATGAGCTGCAACCTATTCATTCTAGTACTTTTACTAATGCCAATACCACTAACAGTACCACTGTTATAAAATATAAAAAATATATAAAATACCACCATCACCATCATCATTACCAGCTCAATTACAACTGCTATGATTACTATCACACACTGCTGATAATACTAAAATTATTTTTACATAGCACCAGTAAAATCATTTCTGGTTGCAGGTACTACCTCTGTCAGCTCTTCAGTTTCAACCCTCTTAAATTCCCACACACCTTTTTTATTTTTCATTCCCCTGCTCTTGCTACTCCTTCTGCTTTCAGCCATCTTAATGTTCTCTTATGTTCACCTTTCAGTGTCTTTCTTCCTGCTGTAATGTTTTATCTGTTTTCTGTTTTCTGTCCATCTTTTTGAAGTACTATATTTAAGCCCAATAAAAAGTATGTTCTCCTTTTTCTGATGATGATAATATTAACAATAACAATAATAATAATAATACAGTTCTGTTACCCTATTAGCTGGTACTGCCAGTACTGTCACTTTTTAGTACTCAACATGTAATTATAATGTCAAGCAAGATAGACCTGCTTCTTGCTCAAACAAGCCATGAGAGGATGTAAAAATTTCAGCTGTTATATAAGGCCTAGTTCAGTCAAAACTCTGCTAGATAAGATCTGAAGCCCTGGATTAAAGAAATGATACTGTTTCTTTCTTTGGAGGCAGCTTTGTCACAAATAATGGAAGACATTGCATATATAGGATATTATGAAATAAATGTTTTGCTGAGGCCATTAAGAAAGACATACATGCGCTGGATTTTAATTGTAAATGATTGTTTGTAAAAATGAAATCACATTTAATCATCCTTCTTTGCAGTCAAAAATAATGTTAGCATGTTTTTTAAAAATATATTGGTAATAGTTTTGTATTATTAAAATGAAGAAAAAAGGTCACAGAAAAGTTTTTGTTTTTTTTAACCAATTTTCACTGAAAAATATGCATTTTTAAAAGGTAGAGTAGATATAGTTGTAGGTTTAAAATGAATTTTATCTGTATGTTTATGTCACCATGCATCAAAAACAGAGAGAGGAGACTCCATTGTCAGCCCATTCTCACTCTCACTTGGTCAGGACCCTGTGGCATCACTTTTTAATGCACTGGGTACCCCTTTTGCGTCATTTTTCAATGTGCAGGGTAGTCCGATAGACTTCTGTTGAACTCCCACAACATCTGAAATAGACGCCATGACACTGATGACGTCTATATAAGGTGAAAAATTTCAGCCTGGTCACCAGAATGAAATGTTGGCATTGTACGTTTCTGCAAATCACAGATACATTGAATATTTACATTTCAACACGTGTAATACGTAGCATATTAACATTTCAACAAGACGTATTATATCAACATTTCTGAAGTGACGTACTTCACGTGACATCTATATAAGCTGACTTTCTTATTAGGAGGTGGAGGGGTTGGTGGATGGCTTGCAATGTTGTTGGCGGAAAGTTGGAAATCAGCAGAGAGCACGGTTTGAGACCACCTGGCCGTTTTTATTTAATTTTTTATTTTAACCCAAACCATGATCTTTCCCAAACCAAGTGGTTTTTGTGCCTAAACCAAACCAGGCCTTAACCACAGCGTTGTCACACCATAAAATATAATTATTTTTTAACAGTGACTGCCCTGATACTGCATGTTGAAAAATGACACTAAAGGGGTACCTTGTGCGTTAAAAAGTGATGCCACGGGGTCCTGACCAAGCTTTGGTATGTAATGAGTTGGGAGTGAGAACATGTTAGCACCATGGTTAAGAGTTAAGAGCAAGCACCACTCAGAGATGCATTTAGTAACAGAAAGAAAAAGAAAAAGTGGGAGAAAATGCAAATGAGCTGCTGATTATGCACCACTAGTCCCTTAGCTTAATTTAAAAAATAAGAACAAAATTGTAAGAGAGACTGGAAACCTTCACATACAGTACTATATGGGCCAATGTATAAGCACATAACATTGTAATATTTGAAAGTCATCAACATTACTTTTGTTTAACAGTAAAGACTTTGTTACTGCTTCCTCAGACTCTGGATGGCTTCGTGTTTGTTGTTGCCTCTGATGGCAAAATCATGTACATTTCTGAAACAGCATCAGTCCACCTTGGACTGTCCCAGGTAAGACCCTCCTTTCAACCTTAGCAAGTTCTCTCATATGAGTCAGTTAAATCTTTCTAAACCAATGATTTGAAAACACAAATACTTTTTGTGAACAACTGTCAAATAAGTCAAACATAACATTTCAAATATACCATTATCAAACCCATCCCACCCTACCCACCTTTCCCACCCCTGGGGAATAAAATATATTAAGAGAATGTAACATATTACAAGTAAACTGTCCAGTGTAAATGTCCATTAGATCTTGCAGACTATGTCTAGTTCAGTTTGACCTACTGTAATTATTGGTGCAACTACAGCCATTACTTAAACTGAACCAGACAAGCTCAAACTTTTTGTGCAAGAATAATTATAACACATTTGAGCATGTTCACCAAGTGTTTTTAACTACATTAACATAAAAGGAATTTTCCCTCTAAGTGAGACACTACATGGATGCAGCACCCACTGTACACCCACTGTTTAAAAACATATTGTTTGAAAAACATGTCTCTCATGTGCACTCACAAAAACATAAATTGCAGTATATCAGAGGTCTTTCGGTTTTGCATGGTCTCTGTGTTTTGTCTTGAATTTTGGTTGGTTAATTCTGGTGTTGCTGATCACATCTCAGCACATTTATGAGCACAAGCTGAAAATGTGTGTGCTGCAGGTGGAGCTAACAGGAAACAGTATTTTTGAGTACATCCACCCATCAGACCACGATGAGATGACCGCAGTGCTAGGTCTCCACCAGCACCCACACCATCACTTTTCTCCAGGTACTTTACTACTCTCCAGGCTCTCGAGTAAGTGTTATTCTCAAATAGTGGCCAAGGCCTCAATCTCAACAGCGCAGGCTTCAGTTGCTAATTTCCCATGTTCCCCAGTTAATGCAAACTCAACTATGATATGTGTACCTGTTGTCTTGATTAATTCGACATAATGTTAATTTCCACAGCATTAATTCCAGCAGTACAACATGTCATAGTCACCACTCTGCTGCTCTCACTTTGTCCTCTTGAACAGAAATACTTTCATTCACTAATTATTTTCCAGTGATTTGCCATTCATTCATCAATTTTAAACTACTGTCAATAAACCACAACACTTCATGCACAAATATTAAATAGTAAAATTATGATCAAGAATCCCTCCCTAATGAATAGTCCATTCTCTACCTTTCCTGGTCTGCTTTTACTGTGAAAATCTGCTGCGAGCACATTTGTCAGTCAATATATAGATGGGCTGGATATATGGCCATGTGGTTTGAGTCCAGTCACATTCCCAGACTGGCAAAGAGGCATGTGGTGTACCCAATAATGGACATAAATGACACTAAAAGAAAGAGAATGGCTGACAGTGGCTTCTCTCATACACATGGGTTCCAGAAGATCACAGCCCACCACTGAAGTGACTTGTGAAATCATGACTAGTCCAACAGTTCAGTTTAAAACCTTTATTGCTGAAAAGGTGGCTTGACAGGGTGTATAACACAGGTGTGTCTGCATGTGTGGGTGAGTGTTTCTAAAAAAGGGAAATAAAAACACAAAGTAAGAAAATTAACACTAGAATATTAGCATTTTTTTCAAAAAATGCATGGTAAAGCTGCAAGCTGACATCTGTTGCTACTGCTGCTGCCACTGCAAGGTGCTGCTCCAGCAACAATTTTTTAAAATTTTGTAGTGCCACCCACAGGTGAAACTGTATCAAATGCTACAGACCTGTTCATCATTCCCAGATGTACAACTTTGCTGAATTTGGTTGCCATGGAATATTATATTTAAGAGATATGGCAGTCAATAAGAAGTCTGGTGGTATTTCACTTATGGCCAAAAGGTGTTGCAAAATATTGTTTTGCAACGCCTCACAGTTCATGAGTAATTAGCCATAACTTAAAACACATAATAACTGACCACATAGTGGCACTATAGGTGCCATCTTTTAATATTTTAAGCATTTCCATATGGGGCAGCTGTTCATAAAGTATGATTACAGTAGCACTTTTAGTTTTTGAGATATCAAATTTAAAACATTCCTCTAATAGACGTTTGATTATAAATTTAAGTATTTCAAAAAATAAAATAAAAAAAATCACTGGAATATGCCAGAAAGAAGAAAAGAAATAGCATAAATGTCTCTAATGAGTTGAACATTTTTATATTTGAATGGTTTCTGTAGCTGAAAGTATGCAGAAGTAGTTAGCAATTGAAAAATGTACAGAAGAAGAACAATAACTAGAAAATTCTGCAATTTCTAAAGAAATTGCATGTGGGAGCTGCAAACTGCCAGACACAGCCGCAGCCACTGCCGGCTGCTGCCATTGCTGTTATTGCTACTGTTCCTGCAAATTTCTGTTTCAGCAAAAGCCATTTAAAACTTTGTAGTGCCACCTGCAGGTGAAATTGTATCAAATACCACAGACTTATTCAGCATCCCCATCTGTACAATTTTGCTGAATTTGGTCACCATGAAATGTTGAATTTAAGAGATATTAAACTTAATAAGTAGTATGACGGTGTTTCACTAATGGCCACAAGGTGGGGCTATTGGCACCATGTTTCACTATGTTGTGCACATTGACATGGAGAACTTGTGTACCAAGTTTCATTTCGCTGAAGACAATAGAACTGTAGAAATGTTATAATGTATCATGTTATAATATTACATTAGTGCCCCCTTTGGTTAGAACTGTATCAAATTTTACAATATGGTGCAATGTCATTATACGTACAAGATTCTCAAATTTCGTGTGGAGCCGAATCAGCATTGAAGAGTTATGGCTCGTTAAATGCATTTGGCCACACCTTCAAAAGTTTGGTAACCACTTACAGACAAACGGTAAGTGATACCAAAAAATGAACATATAAGCCCTGCCCGGGATCATTATTGGATGAAAAATGTGTCAAAAGAAGCAAAAAACTGCATTAGTCTACTTGGTACCATCCAAGGAATACTATGCAAAAATTGTTTGGATCGGCCTCACAGTTCATGAGTTATAAGACAAAACGTAAAACACGTAATAACTGACCACATGGTGGTGCTGTTGGTCCTATTTTAAAATATGTTAAGCATTTCCACATGGGCCACCGGTCAATCAAGTTTGAACACTTCAGCACCTTTAGTTTTTGAGATATGAGCTTTCAAGCATTTCAAGCATTGACTTTCCATTGTAAATTTTAATACTTTACAAAATTATATAAAATAACTGGAATATGTTAGGGATGAGAAAAGTAATAGCATACATCTCCTCATGGGGATGTACAATTTGACATTGAAACGAAGATGATACGACAAATCATGTAGGACTAGTGAGACGACGAAAAACGGCGAAATAGTATATAATAATAACTAGAAAATGCAGTTGCTGTAGAAATTGCATGTGATTGCTGAAAGCGATTTTAGATTGCATAACTGGAAGCTGAAAACTATTGAAAAATCTAGCAAGATTAAAATCTGCAATGAGTGGAATTGAACCTGCATCCTCATGTTTGTAAGACAAACATACAATGCACTGAGCTAACATATCAGACAGCAATACCACACCAGATTCACCTATTTAGTCTGTCAATTGCATGAAATTGACAAAAAAGTAGTTCAGCTCAGCTCATTAAGCAGATTGACATCACCTGGACTCCTTCATCCTTCAACTCTACTTAGCTCTGCCCTAAGCGGGGCTCGAACTCACACCTTTGGATCTAAAAGAAGATGAGGAGTGAGATGAGCTTAAACCAATGGACTACTCACACTGGGCCTGTAGTAGTGGAAAAGATATAGCAATCCACATTTTAGGTAATAATGTTAATGTAAGCTAAAGAGGAATTGACTTATGGTAGATGATAGAGATGGAAAGCAACTTTGTACATGACAGCAATATTATGAGTAACACTACAGTGAGCAAGTTTTGAACACACATCCTTGTCATCTAAGGGATAGCTCATTATGAAAGCAGTGTTCTAAACCACTGAGCCAACAGACATTCCCAGTAATGACAGGAAAAAATCTCCATTTTAATGAGGAAAATGTATTTGTCTCAAACCTGGTTTGAAGCCGAGAGATTTGTACATCATTAGTGAAAGCAAGACTAGTTTAACATGAGAATGAATGATATGTGTAAAACGTGTTTGAAGGAAGAGAGAATCTGTAAGTTTAAGAAACTGCAGTGAGAGAAGACATACATCCTGCAGACTGTATTGCAGTCAATGAGAACATGACAGGGACTCTCTATCAATTAAGGTTCAGATCTCAAAAACTATAAGTCCTATGTGAAATGTACTTATATTTTGAGAGAGAGGAGGCTTGTGGCAACATACTGAGACAAGATATGTGCTTGATGAGTTAAAATTGTGGGAGTGACAGCAGTTTAGAAAAACATTTCTGGTCTAAAATTACCTGTGCTCTCCACTGTGCTTGATCACATGACACACTGGTGAGACCTAAAAAAGTCCTCAAAACCCCTGACTTTGGGCTTAAATTGCTGAAAAACTACAAAAGATATCACTAAACAATCTGATAACTTTGAAAGTTCAAAGTTTTGTGAACATTTTACAGTTTGAATGGCGTCTGTGAGATGAGGGACTTCCGAGCAGTTGAGTGTCAAAGTGACCAAGGTTCCAACTCAGTTGGACCGTTCGTCCCATAGACTGCCATTATAAATTTTAATGTTTTAAAAAATTATATAAAATCACTGAAGCATGCTACATTTCAGAAAAATACAAGCACACATCTGCTGAATGAGTTGCACAGATTGACAGTTGAATGGTTTTTATAGCACAAAGTATGCAGCAGTTGAAACACGGCAAAAAACGTACGGAAGATGGAATAAGAATAAAGACTGAGAAGAACAATGTGTGATTGCTTCCAGCAATCACACAATAACTAGAGAATTCTGCAATTTCTAAAGAAATTGCATGTGGGAGCTGTGAACTGCCAGATGCAGCCGCTGCCACCGCTGGCTGCTGCCACTGCTGGCTGCTGCCACTGCCGGCTGCTGCCACTGCTGTTATTGCTACTGTCACTGCATATTTCTGCTTTAGCAGCAATTATTCAAAATTTTGTGGTGCCACCTACAGGTGAAATTATATCAAATACCACACACTTGTTCAGCATCCCTGTCTGTACAATTTTGCTGAATATGGTCACCATGGAATGTTGAATTTAAGAGATATTTAACTTAATAAGTAGTATGATGGTGTTTCACTAATGGCCACAAGTTTAATACCAAGTTTAATTTCATTGAAGACAACAGAACTGTAAAAATATGATATTATAAAGTTACTTTAGCGCCCCCTTTGGGTAGATTTTTATGAAATGTTACACACTTCTGTAATGTCACCTTGTGTACAACATTCCCAAATTGGGTTGCAATCCAATTCAGTATTGAGGAGTTATTGCAGATTAAGTGCATTAGGCCACACCTTCAAAATTTTGCTAACCAATTACAGATATTACAGACAAAAACAAATTAATTAGTTTTTAGGAGTTTTTTTCCCCTCTAAATATGGTATGCACCTAGTTTGGTGAAGATTAGATGAAATATGTGCCAACAGGAGCAAAACATGTGTTCATCAAAAAATTCAAAAATAGTTTGTTTGTTTTTTAAGGCGTAAATGGGCGTGGCCTGAATCACTCTAATCAGCATCATCCAAGGAACATCTTGTCTAAATATTTTTTGGTTAGGACTTACTGTTCATGAGTTATTAGCCAAAACATAAAACATGTAATAACTGACCACATGGTGGCCCTATTGGTACCATGTATTGATGTTAGGCAGTTCCACATGGGTTACCTGTATGTCAATATGTCGTGCACATTCTCATGGAGAACTTGTGTACCAAGTTTCATTTCATTAAAGAGAATAGTATTGTAGAAATATCAAGTTATAATATTACAGTAGTGCTCCCTGTGGGTAGAACTGTATGAAATTTTATACACATGTGCAGTTTGGCAGTTGGACAGTACTCCCAAATTTGGTGTCAATGCAATTTAGCATTGAAGAGTTATGGCCTGTTAAGTGCATCAGGCCACACCTTCAAGAGTTTGGTAACCAATTACAGACAAACGGTAAGTGATACCAAAAAAAAAACCACATAAGCATTGTTGTTTGAAATATGTGCCAACAGAAGCAAAAAGTGTGTTCACCAAAAAATCCAGAAGGAACACATTATGCAAAAATTGTTTTTCCTCACCTCACGGTTCCTGAGTTATTAGCCAAAAATGTAAAATATGCAATAACTGACCACAGGGTGACACTATAGGTACCATGTGTTAAGCATATCCACATGGGGCAGCTGTCCATAAAATATGAATACTTAAGCACCTTTATTTTTTAGATATCAAATTTAAAACAGTCATATCATAGACTTTCCGTTATCAATTTTAATACTTTTAATATTATATAAAATCACTGAATCATGTTCAAATAAAGAAAAGTAATAGCATACATCTCCTTAAGGAGATGTACATTTTGACATTAAACGAAGTTTGTACAGAAGTAGATAGACTCCAAAAAAATGTGAAATAATAATTATAAATAAAGAGTGAAGATAATAAACATAGAAAGAAAATATGAGGCCCAAATGCACTAAAAGCATCTTGAGCATTTTGAGGTCTATTGGTTTTAATGGCTGAACACTCACCAAAAGTGTTATGAGGTAAGTCAAATTGTCTTGACGCCTCAACTCCAATCTTGTCGTTGTGTTTGGAGCATCAAATGAGGGCCCAGCGGCCAAAGCTGTTTTCTGTGCAGCCGAAAAGAAAGAAATAGCACAAGCCAGCTGAGCACCAGAGAGTGAGAGAGAGAGAAACAGCACGGCGGTGGTTGAGCAAGGAGAGCGAGCAGTACTGAGAACAAGGCCTGAATGAAAGAAATAAAACGTTATATTCTTATTATTTCATGGCAGTCACGTTTTACAGCACAAATAAATGACCATCAAACAGTCAACAGATGATTTACTGGCTCTTAGTTTCAGTTTAATTCTCCTCCTCTGCATTTCTCTTTTCCATTCATTCATCACATCCAACTGATGCAGGTTAATACAAAGAACAGAATGAAAAATCTGTGTTGGTTCTGTGGTGTTGGCATTTAAAATCTGATACTTGCAGTGCAGCATAAGAGCATCAAATGATGCACATCAATTATCACTTTTAGTGTGTTTGGGCCCGAAGAGAGTGCTTCGTGAAATAAAGCTGCAAATTTCTTTTAAAAATTTCTTTTAGAAAGCTCAGCGCAACATGACATGACTCTGTTGTTGCACTGACGTAGTTGATGCTGTGGAAATGTTATGCTAGAATTACAGTGTGAGCCTTTGCTCACTTCTGTAGAACCATGTAGCTAAACATTACAGTGCCAGCTGATTGCAGTTGAGGGTTGCAAGTAATTGCAAGTTATTCCTTATAAAAGTTTTTTTTAGATGATGGGTCTTTGTGATTAGATTGTCGACTATCTAAATATCTCAAACTACAAATTGATAGAAGAGAACCTGTGTTACAAACTGGAGGCATGGAGTTCAAAAGAAAGATGTGTAAAGAAGGTCTAAAGGAGGTTCTAAAGAAAACACTCCTTACTAGGGACTAAAAGTCAGGATATCTAGGTATATGCTGCTTTGATTTTGACCTTTCTTTTTTAATTTACTCTTGTGAATTTCTGGAGTACTTGTACATTGAACTTTACAAATAATATTCTTGGATTAATAACCAGAGTGGGTGGCCTTTATCAGTGACAGTGCTTTTTACAGCTTATTTACCTGTTTCCTGGATTGTACCTAATTTTGGACAAAAACATCCAAAATAAAAGCCAAATAGCCAAATGTAAATATAAATGTGAATGTGTCTGGGTCATGATATTTTTTCCGATCATCACAATAGCTTTAAAAAAGGATTAAGGCTGTATCCCCATCAACATACCGTGTAATGAGAAATGCTAAAGAGTGAAATATTAAATCTACTAATTTGGGTTAGGGTTGTGGTGGCAACAAGGTGAGCAATGTAATCCAGGTGTCTCTGTTGGTTGCTCTTACTACAGGTTACAGCTGCTAGGTAAGGTGCACATTAGAATATACTGGTCTGTAAAAACAAATAGGCTCAATAATAGGAGAATAATGTTAGGAGTAAGATGTGTTATTGGTGACCACATCACTGGCATATTGTTTTGTAAAAATAGTGTTAGGGTTACTATATAACATGAGCAAAATATCTCTATAGAGTGTGTAATGCCTCCATAATTTGTGTTTGTGTGACAGATTATGAAATAGAGCGCTCCTTCTTCTTGAGGATGAAGTGTGTTCTTGCTAAACGAAATGCAGGACTGACATGTGGAGGATATAAGGTAGGTAAAGCCACTGGATCAGTTACTCCAACACACACATGATTATTTCATTTATGGTAAACTAGGAGTCTGGAAGTGACTTAACTTCATTAAATGATAGAATAAACAGGTAATTACAACAGGTAATTCCAGGTGGCTCTGCTTCACAGAGTGAGAGCTACCACAGAAGTTGCAGCCAGAAAAACTATGTGGATAGTGCGCAAGATAAAATACAATTCAAGATTCAAGATTCATGATTCAAGATTTAGTTTATTGTCATTTTCTTGTGTATCTGCATACACAAAAAAGCAAAATGCTGTTCCTCCCAGCCCACAGCAGTGTAACAACAACAGAAAGGATAAAGAAAGTACATGTCTCAGTTTGATGTAGACAGCTCTTGCATTTCAACGAGAGACTAGCACAGATGAGGGAGTGAAATAAACTAGCAAACCAGTAATCTGGTTTGCTAGTCCTACTTATTATTTAACCAGATATTATTTAACCAGACTTATTATTTAACCAGATTACTGGTTTGCTAGTAATCTGGCAAACCAGATTACTGATAAAAAGCTCCTTACCTCCGTGATATTTCTTAAATGATAAAATCCGGTTTTAATTATACTGCTAATGTGGTTCTGGAAAGTAAGGATGACACCAAGGTTTTTGACCTGTGTGACACTTTCCACAGACAGTTGTGACCATTTAAAAGAGATTTCCTGTCTGTTAGCCTTTGCCCCAATAACCAGGATTTCCATCTTGTCACTGTTTAACAGTAAAAAATTACTAGACATCCAGTTATCAATATCCTTGATACATTATTTTAGAGTGTCAATCAGGCTCAGGTTATCAGGGGCTAGGAAATATATATTTTTGTGTCTTTAGCATAATTATAGTATCACACATTGTATTCCTTGATAAGATGGCCCAGAGGCAACAAGTACAAACTAAACAGTAATGGGCCCTGGGGAACACCACATGAGATAAAAAAAGTTTTTGAACTAAAATTCCCAAGACCAACACTAAAATCATGCCAAATCATGTCCTTTGACATGATTTTAGTGATTTTACCACACAAAGGAAATAAAAACCAGTCCAGTGCTGACCTAGATAGGCCAATCCACCTCTCAAGCCTCTCCATAAAAATATCATGATTGATAGTATCAAATGCAGCACTTAGATCCAATAATACTAAAGTAGAAACTCTACTATTGACATTGTTTATTCTTAAGTCATTAATAACTTTGACCAAGGCTGTTTCTGTACTATGGATGGGGTGAAAACCGTATTAGTAGAGATCCTGTATTTTATTGGTTGCCAGGTGGTCGATTAACTGCTTGTAGAAGACTTTTTCAATAATTTTGCTTAGGAACGGGAGGTTATAAATTGGTTTGTAGTTATAAATAATAAATGGATCTAGAGTGAGCTTTTTTAGACGTTTAACAATTGAGGATTTACGTGAGCTAGGAAAAATACCAGATTGTAAACTTAAAATATCCTTAAATAAACAATTAAAAATGCTTTTAAAAAAGGAGGTGGGAATGGGATCAAGGAAAGGAGTGGAACAGCTAAGACTCATCAGCACTAACTGGTGCAAAATTTGTTAAGAGAGTAGTGGATTGAGAGGGAGGCAGGATAGGGAGGGCATGCGTGATGACAGGAATATTTGCCCAAATGGTCATTACTTTGTTGACAAAGGAGGCTGCAAAATCCTCATACTTATCGGTAGAAATAAAATCACCTGTAATTGAAGTTCTGGAGTTATTTAAAAGTTAATCTATAGTAGAAAAGAGAACCGTTGGATTGTGTGTATTATTGTTTTTTAGATTTTTAAAATATGCTTGCCTTGCTTTTCTAATTTCTGAGTTATAATTAATAGATTTTTGTAAACATCAAGATGCTCCAGAAGCTGGGTTTTACGTCATTTACACTGAGCCCTTCTGTAGTCCCTTTCCTCCTCCTTATCAATTCGTTTGTTAGCCAAGGACTTTTACTTTTATCAGATTTTCAGACTTTTATCAGGTTTTACCACATGCTTAGTGGTAATTCTCAAACAACCATAGTATTAAACATTAAGGGTAATTTTATTAATCTCAGGATATGACTTTGTGCAGCTGTTGATGTCCTGGATACAGATTATGGCTTCTAGTGGTTTCTGGCTGCTGACTATTTGGTGTAGTGACTAACTATTTGCTGAATACAAATTTTAGAAATGTTCCCCTCAAATTCAGGAATGTTCAGTCACCTCTCAAACTAGAGCTGCTGTCAGAGCTTTGTCTAATCACTTCAAGGAATAGAGCCCCTCACAATCATTACAATCATGTTATGTTTTTGTACTGAATGAGAGAGCACTCCTGAAGGAAGATGGAGTAATGCTGACTTGTTTGAAATCACATATTTATGACAAACAAGCAGGATGTCAAAATGTCTGTCTTGTTTGTTTGTATATGCTGGTGTTTTGTAAGGCAGTTAGATTCATGTTAAATTGATTAAAAATTAATATGGCTAGTGTAACTAATATATAGTCAACAAAATACTGTATTTGAACTTATAGCTTCTATATTTAAAGCAATTAAATCTCATCTGGTCACAACAAAAAATGGCTAAAGTGACAACTGTCTTCTAATGAATAAATATCCTTTGGTCATAGTAAAAATATATTCTTAGCTAACACTTTTAAACACTAAACAATATATATCTCAAGTTAATAAACAGCCCCATTTTCCCTCAACATTTAGAAAATAGTTACCTGAATGGAACAAGCTTCATTATTAGTTTTACCCTACTGTAGTGTTGTCTCTGCACTCTGAGACAGATCAATACATTCACCACCAATTGGGCAGTAGCATTGGTAATCCTGCTGCTTTACTACCTATGAACTCAGCAAACGGAGAACAAGGGGCCACCTGGGTATGCAGTTAGAGGGCTACCCATGCGTACATAAAATTGGACATCCAGGTAACTGCTGGTTCTTTTTCGTGTTTGTGGGACCCTCTTACAGATTTTGCTACTTACTTATATTAAAGGTGAAGACTGTTAGGGATGAGTTACACTCTAAGCTCTTCACTGGGCAGAAAAAGTGATCAGACAAAACAAGCATCAGAAAACATGTAGCAACACATTTGTGTCCACTATCTCATATGCCCCCCAGAGTGTTGTTAGGTTTGGAAAATACCAGGATCTTGTTTTTGGTAAAAACCGTTTCAACTTTCTCTGTCACTCCCCCACACCTCCTGAATTCCTTGAAGTGTGTAAACGTGTGATTACATTAGTGTCATGCTGTTGTTTCCCAGGTCATCCACTGCAGTGGCTACCTAAAAGTACGTCAGTACATCATGGACATGCCACGGTATGAATCCTGTTATCAGACTGTGGGTCTGGTGGCTGTGGGACACTCCCTGCCTCCTAGCGGCGTCACCGAGATTAAACTCCACAGCAACATGTTCATGTTCCGGGCCAGCCTGGACTTTAAACTCATCTTCTTGGACTCGAGGTAGGGGAGACACTTGACTGAGTAGGTGGATATATAAATGAAAACAGTGATATCATGATATCTATCTTGGGGGGCGGCTGTGGCTCAGGAGGTAGAGCGGGTCGTCCACTAATTAGAAGATTGGCAGTTCGGTTCCCGGCTCCTCCTGTCCGTGTGTCGAAGTGTCCTTGGGCACGATACTGAACCCCAAGTTGCTCCTGATGGCTGTTCCATCAGTGTGTGAATGTGTGGAGGTTGGGACCTTGCATTGTAGTCCCTGTACCTATTCAGTGTATGAATGTGTGTGAATGGGTGAATGTGACGCGTAGTGTAAAAAGCGCTTTGAGTGGTTGAAAGACAAGAAAAGCGCTATAAAAGTACAGTCCATTTATCTTGGTGATCCCTGTATGGAATATAGAATTATAAAAATAATCTACAGGGAAAAAATCATTTGTGACATGCTACTATAAGATAACATGTTATAAGAAAATAAAAATATGTACACAATATGAAATACTTGGCTGTTTTAAAATATGTGAACTGCTAAACATTATGATGCACTTCAGCACATACTGATGTGCAAATTAACCCCTAACTGTAAGTTTGTGTCCTCTCGTTTGTGTGCTGGAGCCAGGGTGGCAGAGCTGACAGGCTATGAGCCTCAGGACCTGATAGAGAAGACCCTCTACCACCACGTCCATGCCTGTGACATTTTCCATCTACGCTATGCTCACCATTTATGTGAGTCCTTTCAACACCAGTTATAGTCTATCCTGAATACACAGGATAGTTTTTTAACAGAGGACAAATGTTGTGGGAGACACAGCTCCAGACTTGCCTGTCACACCAGCATATATAAAAGGAAAATTTAAGCTCAAGAGATCAAAATCAGTTCATTTTGTTGGAAATACTGCAAGGATGAAATCAACCCAAGACCCATTTTTTTTAAAAAAGAGTGAGTGAATCCTGGATCATACTAGAGCTTGTTACATTAAAAACACCAGTCCATTTGTGTTAATTAAAAAAACAGCAGAAATACATTGACAGTGTGATTCAAACAATGGATTTGATTTTTATGTGGAAGTGAAAAGTAAATTTGCAAGGTGCTTTAAGGGGGACATATTATGCTTTTTGTGGTTTTCTCTCATTTATCAAGTTTTATGATGTTGGACATATATGTTAAATATTATCAAAGTTGCACAACTTGACGTTAACGCCTGGAGAAATTAGCCTAAAAAGCTCACACACTGCTCTAAACAGTTTGCTTGGAATTTCACTCTTTATTTCCACACAAGATGACATTAGCCTGGTAAGGATGTCCATAAATGTGCCTCTGCTCCAGGCTCAGCACTGGAGCACATTCATGATTTCACAGACTATGGGACTGCAATGCCAGCAGGTGTAATGTCGGGGGGACAATACCCATGTTTCCATTAGATTTGCAAGATAATTTTCAGCGAACTTTTGAAATGTCGCAAAAAGGAAAATGCGAATTAGGTGCATTTCCATCAACTGGTTTGACAACACAGTTTCATCAGAAGGTGCCAGTAAAGGCTCAAATAATCTGCCAGTAAACGGAGTAGAAGAAGTAAAGGTTGCCAACTGGAAACAAAACAAATAGTTACATTGCCTTGATAAGAGAAAAATGGAGAGAGGTCTTCAGGAATTTGTTTCAATTGTAGTTGTAGTTGTTCTTTCATGTTAGCTAGTGTTGGCCATGCTTCATGCTATCTGGAGAGGCCAGAAGACACAGAGAGCGGAAACAGCTGATCAATCATGTGAGTTAAACGTTTGCTACGTCATCATTTATTCGACAAATGTGTTTCCATTACCCATTTTGCGCATAAACTTTTTCAACATTTCCAAAATCCACCTCAAGCGAGCATAAAAACTTTTTTGCGAAATTAAGGAAGTTTTTTCAAATTTTGGCGTTTCCATTAAGCTTTTTTAATGTGATACTTAAAAATGCGCATAAAAATAGGTTAATGGAAACATGGCTAATGTCTGTTGTTGTGGTGGAAGGAAAGCAACACTAGACAACAGTAGATATAATTACTATTTTTGGATTTCAGCAGCGCAATGTCACCACTTATTTCACCAAGGACTGCTTTGCTAACTGGACTCTGCAATTTGCAAGCCAGCCATGAGTGTTGCTTGGCTGCTACTGAGGGACGTGTGTTGATCCAGGACCCCAAACTGTAAGTATACCAATAAAATATTTAGGGCCTGAGCACGAAAGTGCCAAGGCCAAACAGTCCCTGGCACTGAAAGTGCAAGGAATCTATTGTTTTTGTAAAGATTATTAGTGCCAGAGCTCTATTACATTTCAAACAATTATTATTATTATCATTATTATTATCATTATTATTTTATGCATCCAAGCGCATTTTTGAGGTGCAAGGGGTACGCGAAAACTCAGGAAACTTTGCACATGCATCAGAAGTGGCAGAAGTGTCTTATCCATCTATTTTGATGTTTCATCATGAAAAAAAATTGTTGCAACTCTTTCTCATGCTTGATAAGAGTCCCAGCCTGAACACATCTATGTGTCACTATTGAGTCACTGTCACAGCATCACAACTTCTGCCTAGAAGGTTCACCAGATCCATCTCAGATTTGGTCAGAAAGCCTTAAGACCTTGATGATGCTATATTGTGAAGCTTGTGAATTTTTACACTGTGACGCAGCAAATTTAGATGTTTCAACATGAAAAAACAAACTATTGTAATTCAACTCCACATTGTCAGATCTTTCCTGAATTTCATGTTTGACAAGAGTCCTGATCTGAAGACATTTACAGGCCAATATTGAATCATAGTCATAGAGCCACCTACTGGCAACAGGAAGTTATAGTTCCCATACTTTTACTAACTACTTCTAGCAGGTTAACCAGATCCACTGAAAATTTGGTCAGCTAAGTTCTTACACCTACATAGTGAACCTTTTCATCAAAAGCTGTTGCCATGACAATGCATTATTCGCCATGAAACAGAAAGCTGTTTTTGGGATGCGAGGGATATTCAACTCACGAAACTTGGTGCACACATCTGAACCTGTGAACATTGCATGAATATACAACAATCGGGTTCATGCATCTTTAGTGGGCTCCATAGTGCCCCCTAATGTGTGCCAGGCCGTGGTCAGGATAAAGTTGCTTCGATATTCATGAAATTTGGTACGCACGTTGTTCTCATCATTTCACATTGTCTTTCATTAGCTCCAGCCAAGGGGAAGTCAAATTCCTCATAGAGGGTTTGAAATTCAGTTGGTATAACCTTCAGCTAATATGTCACTAAATTGTGAAGGAATAGTCGATACCTTGAATGATGATGTCAGAGGTCATGTGATAACATACCAATTTAGGCACTTTACAGGTATGGAACTTTTTTGAATCTTCTCCTAGAGGATTCAACAACTCCACCTCAGAGTTTTTCATACAGTATAAACAGCTGTGGACAACAGATACTGTAAGAATAGCACACATTCATTTATAGATCACTGTAGACTGATTTACTGACTTTTATGTTTTAGCCACATTAAATGTTATAGTATAGTGATTTTGATTGAAGAGTGTTTAATTTAAATAAATTATTTATATTTTAATCATTAATACATTGTTGCAGCATGTCTGCAGCAAGTATTTAGTTTGATCCTTTTGATAAAATCATCAAAGCAGTAGTGGATTGACATTACACCACAAATAGATGTGGTTCTGAGACATCTGTTTTAAGGGCAACATCTAAGACCAAATTTCAACCAAAATACAACTATAGATGCGTTGCTTCATTTGAATGAACCACACACCTGTCTGTGCCCCTCCTCCCACTTGTGCACTGCATGTTCTACGCTGGTCACCAAAATACTACAAAGACACGAAAAGGGAGTTTCAAGGTCAGAAAGATACCACACAATCAGAGCACTGCTTGCGATGGTCATTGTGCCTCCATGAAAATATGACCCAGGAAGTGATATTACCGTAATTGCCTACATGCATTGTCCAATATTCATGAAAATGTATACTTGTGTCAGTTGCCCTCTGGTAAACATATTGCTGCATCATGTTCCTCCATGATAACAGCACTTCGACTGATGCATACCTGAATGTGCATTAAGGAGTGACGGCCCAATTATCACTGCTTGCAGCTTTAATTAGGGCCCGAGCACCAAGTGGTGTGAAGGCCCTATTGTTTTTTAAAAGATTGTTATTATTATGATTTTATGCATTCAAACACATTTTTGAGGTGCTAAGAGTGCTCGAAAACTCACAAAACTTTCCATAAGCATCAGACATGGTGTTAATTGTTATCTGAAATGGATCTTGCGATTGGATGTGGAAATTTGGCTTGAAAGCGTCCCCTAACAACAAACAACAACAAAGTCAAAGCCCCCACTTTTAAATTTGCGGTAGATAAATGAAATTTGGTAGGCAGATGTAACAACTCAAGACTTACAAAAAAGCCTCTTGGAGCCATACCCTACGACTAACAGGAAGTAAGCCATTTTGAATCAAATTTGCATTTTTTTTTTTAACAGAGTTAAGTCATTGACAGGCTTTGTACTTTGACAAACTCCTCCTAGAGATTTAACCTGAGCAACTTCAAATTGGTAGATGATATCTAAGGACCTTTGCAATGCTAAATCGCGAAGCTTTTTATACTTCATGGAACGCCCTTGGCATTCTGGTGAATTTTGCCCAAAACATGTTTGGGGCATTAAACAGGAAGCTGTTGTAACTCCACTTTACATTATCCAATCTGTCCCAAAGTTTTCATGTTTGATAAGAGTCTGAGTATTTAGTCATAGTCATAATGCCACCTACAACAGGAAGTCAGCCTTATGTGACAAACATAATCCGATTCACATTAAATTTACATGGTGTGGTCTGCACAAGATATACAGCAACATGATGCATAGTTAGTGGGTGATCTCTAGTGCCATATAGTGGACACAGGAAGCAATAGTTACAGAAGTATTAAAGGAAAAACTGGTACAGGTCTGAATGCTCGACCACTACAGTGAGGGGTTCCGGTGCCTATGTTAAGCTTAACCTTTATCCTATGATGAAACATTTCTACCGTGATAGGAGTGGTCTTTTCCAGGATGACAATGCCCCTATTCATAGAATATGAGGGGTCACTGAATGCTTTGATGAGTATGAAAATGATGTGAATCATATGCTATGGCCTTCGCAGTCACCAGATCTCAACCTAATTGGACACCTATGGGAGATTTTGGACCGACACATTAAACAGCACTCTCCACCACCACCCTCAAAACACCAAATGAGGGAATATCTTTTGGAAGAATAGTGTTCATCCCTCCAGTAAAGAATTGCAAAGTTCTGTAGCGATTGGGCTTGGGTGTGGCCAGCAAGCTCCATAGAGCCCCCAGATGCAAGGCCATTTTGAAAACAAAGTCTTTTTGATGTGCTCTCATCATTCTCGACATAATACATATTTTCTCAAATTTTTTCGCCCAACAAGAAGTCAACCATTTTGGATTTTGTGTGTCAATTTTCATTTTAAAAACACATTTTGGAGGCCTTTAGGATGCAAGACAACTTTGCACCTATGTTCAAAAAAGTATTACCATTAGCATCACAATTTGACTTGGCCGTGGTATGGTGGCTCAATAGCGGGGTGCTATTATATAAGTACCTTTAGCATTTTTGAGGTGCTAGGGATGCTCGAAAACTCACAAAACTTTGCACATGCATCCAAATTTGCTTACGCCTGGGACACACTGGATGCTTGAACCTCAGCAGCGCATGTGCGTTGCTGAACTGCTGCATCTCACGCGCTTGCAGCGTCCACACAGGAAGTGTGTCTGCTGCGGCGCTTCTGCTACTGGCAGCCCTATCTCTCTATCTTGTTCCCTGTCTATTTCTGCTGAGAACCACGTGTGTCACGCGGAGAAAATAGGCAAGACCTCGAATCTCTAGATGACGCAGCAGCCTCGCGTGACACGCGCGTCTCACATGGGCTGTGTGGCTGCTCTAACCTGTTAACATGGGCACCGAATAAAAAGCAAGAGGTTCCGCGACTCACATGTGTGGTGGAAATCTGAAAATAAAAAGCTATCCTTAAACAAACATCATCCGATTTACATGAAAATTACATGGTGTGGTCTACACCTGCATACAGCAACATGTTGTATAATTAGTGGGTGTTCTTTAGCACCATATAGTGGTTACAAGAAGTGATAGTTATCTCCTACGTGCAATGTCCAATATTCATGAAAATGTATATCCATGTCATTTACCCTCTGGTAAATATATTGCTGCTTTAATATTTCATGAGGCCAAATGAGGCCTAAATGACACATAGTTCATCAAATTTATACACAATTTCTAATATGTCATCTCTGGCGCCACATACTCCACACAGGAAATTACATTCACTAAGTGTCCAATAATCTTGACAATTCAGAGCCGTGTCAATAGACCTCTAATAGTGATACCATGGCTGCCGCTCTCTCTGAGGTGCGAGAGCCCGTTCATCGCTGCTTGCAGCTTTGATTATTAGTATTATTATTGTAGTATGCCTTTGCATTTTTCAGGGGCTTGGGAAGCACATGCATCAGAAATGGCGAAATTTACGCCAAATTTATGTCAAGGCCCCCACCTTTAAATTTGATGTTGATACTTAAAAATTGGTAGTCAAATGTAACATCTCCAGACTTTGAAAAAAAGCCTCCTGGAGCCAAACTCTAAGTCCAAAAGGAAGTCAGCCATTTTGCATTTACTGTGCATTTTTTCTGTGAGGTTTGTTCATATAAGTGTTCCAAGTCAGATTCAACAAATTTTCTTAATCATTCTGCCTGAATTTTCTAGTAAATTGTTTGTTTTTCTTCATTTTCCTAAAATTGCCATATAAGGCTCCATGTTCCACTCTGTTTGTGGTTGAGTTTCATTCACAAAAACATTCCCAAAGAGTAAAAACACTGAAGAACTTCAAGTCCTGCTTTCAGAAATCAGCGACAAAAGCATAACAAATTTAAGTGTCAGTAGAAGAGGACACCCAAAACAATTTAGAGATATTAGAGGAGAGAATATTATGTATGTATTTATTTATTGATTGGGACAGTGTACAGTTTTAAACATAAAAGATGCACTGCACCGGAGTTAGCTCAAAGCTAATTTACATCCGCAGTCCCCCACAGTCAAGACATACAACAACACAACAACAAACAGTACAAAGCAAAAAACACACAGAACACACCATACAAAATACAAAGCTACACACAACAGCACATCACATACACCCACAATGTAAATTAGAAATTAATAATGTAAACTTGTCATATTAAAAGCGAGACTACCTGCGCTAATGAGAAGACATAAGATACAGATAATGTTACACTGTCAGCTGCAACACAAAATGATACTGGACAGATACCTGCAGAGAGACACAGAGGCAGCTGTCAGAGTGAGAGATGTTTCCAATAAATTACTGAGATGTAGTTGCTGCACCAAAATATGCCAATAAAAGTCATAAAATCTAAAAAGTCTCTCAGTAAATTGGCAGCCATGATGATGATATTTTGGCTAACAGAATATTAATTTTGCATTAAGTTAGTTTTAGTTATATATTTATTTTTTGTGAATTTCAGTATCATATTTAAACTCCAAATTAATTCAGAATAGGACATTATAATTGTAAGTCAAACAAGTGTTTCTCCCTTGTGAAGAAAGGCAGAGATATTCTATTCATGACACATATGACAGGTCTGGACCACTCATAAATTTTGTTTGTAAGTAAGAGAAAATTCTATGCAAGAGAAAATTGATGAATGACACATATGTTCTTAAATTACTCATATGTGCATTTGAAGAATTAATCTGTTCGTACAAGTGGTTCTTGAATGAGGCCCATTGATAGGAGTCACATAAGTAAAAAACTGGATGTGGCCTGTGGCCCACATTTGCCCACTGCACTGCGGATCAGCATGAGACTATAGCCCATTTTGCACAGCCTGTTCAAGGTGGGAATGTTGCACCATTATTCCATCTCCCCATTCTGTATAAGAGGTACAAACATGGAATCTTCTGAATCCTTCTGACGCCAAAGAAAGTCATCCATGTGGGTACATGGAACATCCGAACCATGTTCCAGGCTGGCAAGGCTGCCATTATTGCTAAGGAAATGGCACGCTACAATCTCTCAGTCCTGGTCCATGACTGCATGGAAACCCATCAGCTCTCGCCTCATCTCCGCAACCTTACAAACTAAGAACAGGAGAGTGAAAGCCCACATTATTCAGTGCTACGCACCCACCAACGATGCAGGCGGTGAGGTCAAGGCCAGGTTCTATGACAGCTTGAACCACCTACTTGGAAGTATTGGAGCCAGAGACCTCACTATCCTGATGGGGGACTTCAACACCAAGATTGGAGGTCAAAATGATGAAGCGGTGATGGGAAAACATAGAGTGGGAGACATGAATGAAAACGGAGAGATGTTTGCGGAGACCCGTGCTAACAATAACCTAATGATCAGAGGAAGTGTATTCCCCCATAAAACGATCCAAAAAAACAACTTAGGTATCACCAGACCATGTCACAGAAAACCAAATGGAAGATGTCAGATCAAGAAGAAGAGCAGACGCAGCCTCAGACCACCACCTCCTAGTAGGGAAATTCAGGCTAAGGCTGAAGAGACACCATCAAGCCAAAAATCAGAGGACAAAATACAACACAGAGTACCTCACCAACGTTGAAGTGGCAAAGAATTTCAAAGAGGTCCTCTCAAGAGAAAATGAAGAGCTACATCAGAAGAGGAGGGAGGGATGGACCATAAACAAAGAGTGGGAACACCTAAAAGCAGCTTGGAGCTCCACCTGTGAGGCGGCCCTAGGGAAGAGGACCCAAAAGCACAAAGAATGGATAACACCAGAAACCCTCAAAACAATCCAACAGAGGAGAGAGCTCAAACAAAAAGTGAGCACTTCAAGAACAAGATCCGAAAAGGCATCTGCCCAAAAGGAGTACAACAGATGCCACACCGAAGCGCGTAAGAACATCAGGAGAGACAAGAGATCACAGGTGGAGAGACTAGCCAAGGAAGCAGAACAGGCGGCAACTCAAAGGAACATGAAGGAACTATACAACATCACAAGGAAACTATCTGGGACATATTCACATACCAATAAACCAATTTTAGACAAAAGCAGCCAACTGATCTCAACTCAGGAAGCACAGCTTGACAGATGAGCACAATATTTTGAAGATGGCCTGAACAGGCCAGCGTCGACAGACCAACCATATATCCCAAAGGCCACGATACCCCTGCAAATCAAGTGTGACAGACCAACAAAAGCGGAAATCAGGGCAGCAATCAATTAACTAAAATCTGGCAAAGCTGCTGGACCCGTCAATATCCCACCTGAAGCCCTGAAAATAGATGCCACCCTGTCGACAGACATGCTCTACAGTCTCTTTGGGAGAATTTGGGAAGAGGAAAGGACACCATCAGAATGGGCAGAGGGGCACATTGCGAAACTGCCAAAGAAAGGTGACCGCAGCAAGTGCAACAATTATCGAGGGAGCACCCTACTTTCTGTACCCAGCAAAATCTTAAACCGGGTCATTCTCAACCATATCCAGGAAGCTGTGGACAAGAGGCTCTGGGACCAGCAAGCAGGATTCAGGAAAGATCGTTCATGCACAGACCACATAGCAATATTACGCATCATCATCGAACAGTCTATCGAATGGAACACGTCCCTATACATAAACTTCATCAACTTAGAAAAAGCATTTGACAGTTTAGACAGGACATCACTATGGTGCCTTATGGACTACTATGGGATTCCCACAAAAATCACAAACCTTATCAAAGCATCATATGATACGATACGATACGATAAACTTTATTGTCCCGCTCAGGGAAATTTGTCTTGGACCCTGTAGCTGCACCATGAATGCCTTGACGGCCACAATGACACAAACAATACAACCTCAGCCATACCAACACCAACAATTACATAACATGACAATATTGCACATAACCCGTAACATAACACATACATATTGCCATATTGCACACATCCCATAACATAATACATACATACACTTCATAAAAAATTCATGCTAAAAGATCACCATAGTGAAAGCACTGTAAAAATTATTAAAAATTATTGCACAAACTTCGACCTCAAGCAGCATTGTTAAGAAATGTAATGGATGTTGGAACAAATGAATTCTTAAAATGATTGAGTTTGCAGTGAGGGACTATCATCTGCCCAAGGGTAGGAGGCCATACTCTGAATGAAGGATGTGAGAGTGGTCAATTACTATCCTCTGGGCTTGCCTAAAAACAGTTAGTTGGTAAGTGGACTGCAGGGTCTGGTAATCGCTTTTTCCAATTACCTTCATGGCTGTGTGTATCAGACGAGCAAGTTTAGTTTTTAGTTTTGCCGTGAGGTTGCCATACCAGGATGACATCCCATATCTGACTAAACTCTCTAGCACTGCCTGGTAGAATAAAAACATGATGCTTTTGTCCACCCCATATACTCTTAGTCTGCGTAGAAAATACAATCTCTGCTGTAGATGAGAACACAAGCTTTCAACATGCACAGACCAACTAAAAGTGTCATCTAAGTGAACTCCAAGATATTTATATGAGCTGACCTGCTCAATAGGTGAGTCTTGTATGACAACAGGACTATGGTCCCCTACTGATCACACCGTTGCACAAAGTTTTCAATTTCAGAAAAATAGACTGAGGATGGCGGTATCGTCAGAAAACTTAAAAACTAGGTTCAGTGGGTGGCTGTTTGTACAGTCATTAGTATAGAATGTAAAAAGGAAAGGAAATGTTATTGACTCTCACCTGCTGACTTCGATTAGTTAAAAAGGAAAAATACCACTTGATTAAAAAAGGGTTAACACTCATCTGCCTCAGTTTAGAGATGAGCAGATGGGGTTGCAGTGTGTTAAAAGCTGAGCTAAAATCAATAAATAAAATCTGTGCATATGCTTTTGGGCATTCCAAGTGCTTGACGGTGAAGTGGGTGATGCTGTTGATGGCATCATCAGTACCTCTCCTCTGCCTATAAGCAAACTGATATGGATCAAGTGCCAAATTGACCTCTGCCTTAAGCACAGATAACATGTATTTCTCAAAACTTTTCATTACAATCAAAGTCAGGGCCACAGGTCTGAAATCATTATTATCAGCTGGACATGGTTTTTTAGCTTCAAGAACTATGGTGGATTTTTTCCACAGAGCAGGAACAGTGTGTGCATTCACAGACCGCTGGAAGATGGGGCACCAAGCTGGAGTGAGCTCTTCTGCACATGCCTTTAAGAGCAGTGCAGAAGTGCCATCCAGGCCAGTGGATTTTTTAGTGCACACATGTTTGAAAATAGACTGAATCCTGAGTGGATCAATTATAATCCTACTGCTAACATCAGTTAAGCTAGTTCCCATGACATTATTAGATTGAACAGTGAAGTCACAGTTTTCAAACCTGAGAAAAAAGTCATTTAGTTAATTTGCCCTCCCCAGATCATCATCAGTACTGAGGCGTTTCTTGGTGGTGTTCATATTTGTAATAGCTTTCATAGAGTCCCACAGCTTTTTTGAATCCATTGACATTAAAGTCTGCTCTATGGTGTCCTTGTGATGCTTTCTGGCTTCCAGGAACAGGAACAGGAACACTCTTTGCACCATTTTCAGTCCTGCTCTGTCATTATTTTTAAAAGCTAGCTTTTTCCTGTTAATACAATCCTTTACACTCTTGGTTATGTAGGGCTTATTGTTGGGATACACAATAATGTCCTTTTTGGTAGCCACATTGTCTGCACAGAAATGTATGTAGTCTGTTATTGCTTCAGTAGCCTCATCAATCTCCAAATCAGAGAATATGTCCCGGTCTGTGCAAAGGAATGATCCTTTGTGTGTTTCTATGCTGTCCTTGTCCCACACTGTCACTGTCTTAGTTTGTGGTTTACTCCTTTTAAAAACAGTCTTGTAAATCTGGATTAACTAGACAGTATTATGGTCAGAGTTTGACAGTGGGGGCAGTGGTTTTGCAGTGTATGCATTTTTTATGTTTCCATAACATTTATCTAAGACTCTGTTCTGTCATGTGGCGCATGTCACATATTGTTCAAATCCAAGGAGAAATAGTTCCAACTTGCAGTTGTTGAAATCCCTGAGAATCACAATCGGGGCTCCAAGTGTATGTTGCAGTTGTTGGTGGACACAGTCTGCTATTCTTGTAGCAGCTCTCGCTGCGTTTCCACTGGGGGGGACATACACAGCACATATTAAAACATTTCCGAACTCCCTCTGTAAGTAGTGGGGTCTCAGAGACAGGCACAGCTGTGCATACAGTCTCTCTCACAGTGTAATTTCTACACCAGCTGTCATTCACAAACAGACAGACCCCGCCCCCCCCGGTTCTTCCCTGACAGCTCTGTTCTGTCTGCTCGGATGAGAGAGAACTCCTCCAGCTGAATGAGGGACTCTGGAATGTCTTGATGGAGCCACATTTCTGTGAACACCATCACGCTCGATTCCCTGTACTCAAAGCAGACTTTGCTGTTCACATGGAGCTCCTCCATTTTGCTCCTCAGCGATCTGACGTTGCTGAGTAACAGGCTGGGCAGTGGGGGTCTGTTCCCTCTTCTCCGAAGACGCTGCCATATTCCGCCTCTTCTGCCTCTCCGCCGTTGTCTGCATCTGGTCGGTTGTGTTTCAGATGGTGGAATCGCTCCCATAGGACGGAGGAAAATCAGTGCGTGTTTGGAGTAACACACTGACGGCTTTGTCTCCTCGCGTGTCTGAGCTGTTTGATAAGTCGCCAACAGTTCCCAAATAGTCAGTGCCAAGAGTAATCTATGTGCAAAAGTCGCCATGGTGATCAGTCCAACATGAACTTGTTGCAGTCACACGACACAGACCAGTAAAAATAAGACGATCACGCAATTAAAACCACTTAAAAAGACATAAAAACAGCAGCAACAGCACAAGTCCGGGTCACCAGCAGAGCAGCGCCGCCGGAAGTTTATGAAGGAACATCATGCAAAGTCAGCCATGCAGGCCAACTCCCCCAGAGCTTCAAGGTCAGGACAGGTGTAAAACGGGGATGTCTCCTCTCTCCATTCCTGTTCCTCCTGGCAATTGACTGGATAATGAATGGAAACTACGGAAAGGAGGAAAAATGGGATCCAGTGGACACTGTGGGAACAGCTGGATGACCTTGATTTTGCAGATGACAAGAAAAGACAGACAGACTTGTACAAGCCGCATCAAATCTTGGACTGACACCCAATACAGCTAAGATACAGATCATGAAGATCCATTCCAAATCCAGCAACCCCATCCTCATGAACAACAATAGCCTGGAAGAGGTGGAGGCGTTCACATACTTGGGCGGTGTTGTGGACATCACCGGAGGGACAGAGGCTGATAAAAAAAAAAGCCGGATCAATAAGGCAAGGGTGGTGTTTAACATGCTCAGAAAGATCTGGAGCTCAAAAAACATCTCAACAAACACCAACCTGAGAATCTTTAACACCAACATCAAGCAGGTGTTGCTGTATGGATCTGAAACATGGAGGACAACCAAACAAACAACAGACAGACTACAGACATTCATTAACACCTGCCTAAGAAGTATATTCAAAATCTGGTGGAGAGACAAAGTAAGAAATGTGGATCTGTGGAGGAGAGCAGGCCAGGATCCCATTACCTTACAAATTCTGAGGAGAAAGTTGAGTTGGATTGGGCATACCCTCGGGAAACCTGCCACAAACATCACCCGACAAGCCTTGAAATGGAACCCACAGGGAACAAGAAAAAGAGGTCGACCCAGGAATAGCTGGGGGAGAGATGCCCAGGCGGAAATAACTAGAAGTGGGCTCAACTGGGGAGATCTAGAGGGAATCACTAGTAATCGAGTGAAATGGAGGTCGTTCGTTGATGGCCTATGCTCCTTGGAGGAGCAAAGGGCCCAAGTAAGTAAGTAAGAAGTTAATGACTTTTTTTCAAAAAAGCACCTAGTGACAAACTGGCGACTTTTTGGACAAACCTTAGCTACTTTCCATAGAACATAGTACTTCCCCGCGAGCAAGAGGCATACCTCTCTCTGCGTCTACTCTGTTCAGTGAGTAACAGAGAGGCAGAGCAGCACATTCAGTCTGCACAGCTGCTGACATAGATGTGAATGACCTGTGCATGTGCAAACAGTGTTGCCAAGGACCAATCACTAATCTGCATTTTTTGCGTCTCCTTTGTTTTAATTTAAACAATCCAATTTGATCATTTTGACCATTACCACTGTCTTATCACTCAGTACCACAAAAGAATTCAGTTCATTTCCATTTCTGAACTCTCTGAATTCAGATCATTTATTTAGACAAGTCTGTACATTGTACTTTATTCAAACACATAATAATAAGCTTTAAACTTTATTTAACTTATGTACACATAATACAAACATAAATACAAATACACTTAGCCATGGACATTCCACACACATTCAATAAAAATAGCTAACATGTCACACTCTGAAATATACACCCAAAAGTATAGAAAAGAATGGGAGTTAATCCCTGAATTCAAGGGATGGCTGAATCCCTATGTGGGCAATAACACAAGGGCTTCCTGTCTTTACTGCAAGATAGGCTTCTGTGCCATGTTATCTGACATTAAGAGGCTTGTGTCAACTCAGAAGCACACTGAAAAGTCCAAGCCATATAACCAAGCAAAGCAATCTACATTGCCATTTTCTACAAAAAACACTCTTTGAGACAGGCATAGGCAACAATGGCAATGCTATTGCAGAGCATTGCTCCATTTCTCTCGTGTGACCACATTGGTCAGGCAGGTGAGGCTGCTTTTCTGGATTCCAGTGTAGCCAAAAATGTTTGGATGCACTGTATGAAGTGTACCAATATGATCAATGTTGTGTTGGCACCATATTTTCTTAAAAGAGTTGTGGCTGATATTGGTGACAGCAAATACTGTCTCCTTGCTGAAAGCACCAATGTAAATGTCTCAGAGTACAGTATTTTAGTGAGGACAAGGGAAATGTGGCAGCCCTTTACCTAGGTATTCTTGAGCTGGAGGGAGGGGATGCTAGATCAATAACCAGAGCAGTTTTAGCTTTTGTTGGGAAGTGTGGCCTCGAGAGGGAGAACCTGCTTTGGCATTGGCACAGATAATGCATCTGTGACGACAGGGGTATACAATGGTGGGCAACAAATTCAGAGGGAGGAGTGTGACTTAAAACATCTGGTCCTCATCCACTGTGTGTGTCACTCACTACAGTAAGCTGTAAGCTATGCCTCCAAAACTACATTTCCATGTAGTGTGGAATTCCTTGCTAGAGAAACCTATAATTGGTTCTCTATTTCACCAAAGCACAGAGAGGCATACAAGGCTGTCTATGAGACTATAAACTGGAGAGAAGCCCTTACTGATAACTAAGGTCTGTGCCACACGCTTTCCATAGAGCCTGCTGTGTTCAGAATCCTGGATCAGTTAGAGGAATTAAAATTGCATTTCAGCTTCACCATGGCAAGTTAACACTGCTACATTGCAGATGTTCTACATCCCATGTACAGTGACCCACAGGACCTCCTGTACCTCACTTTTTAAAAATCGATAATAACACATATAGTGAGGTGCAGACTGCTAAAATGGCTTTTGAGGGGGAACAGACAGATCTGCTCGAGCTGCTTGCTTATAAAGCCTGTCTGTAGCAGAGTCATCATCCCAATGGCAAAAGTTGACGAGCTCAAAGAGTCAACAGACGGACACATCTCTCCCAAGCCATTCCATGGTCATACATTTTAGTCCAACACAGTACAGCTGAACCTCTGTCCTGAGGAGGATTGTGTGCGAAGGAGATGTGTTAAGTTTGAGTCCGATAGGACATAGATGCCAACAGGCAGTGCACCAAGGCAATGCATAGAGTGCAAAGATTACATAGAAGCAAGGTTTTTTTTTTTTTTTTGTCTTTTTGTGTTTTCTCTACCTAGTCCATCAAAAGCAGAGGTGTTCGCGAAAGAGCCGGGTCTTTAGTCTATTCTTAAAGATTGAGAGGGACTCTGCAGATCAAACAGAGTTTGGTAACGAGTTCCACCACCGGGGAACTACAGAAGAGAAGAGTCTAGCTAGCCACTTAGGGCCCTGTTGTGGTGGTGGTACCAGGTGCCTTTCATTTGTAGACCTCGATGAGGAAGTTCAGGTAGGCAGGAGTTGTTTTAGTTGCTGTTTTGTAAGCAAGTGTCAGGGTTTTGAATTTGATGTGGGCAGCAACTGGAAGCTAGTGGAGGGATATCAATAGCGAGGTGACATTTGCTGTTTTGGGCTGGTTGAAGACCAGATGCGCCGCTGCGTTCTGGATCATCTGCAGAGGTTTGAGGATACATGCGGGGAGGTTGTTTCACCTTCAGATATGGGAAGAAACAACAAACACCATGGCATTCTGGGCTGAGGTGAAAAAACACAGGGATGCAGCAGGCATAAACCCACATGAAAACTTGGCCTCTGCTGCAGTTGTTGTCCTCTTTCTCCCACACTCAAATGTTGAGGAGGAGAGACTGTTCAGTCAAATGGGTGTCATTAAAAACACACTCAGGAATCGTACAGACAAGTGACAAATTAAAGGAAAAATTTGTCACCCGTCTGTGTGTCCCTTCATACCTTCAGCTCTATTCTATATATTACATATGATTTTAGGCTGGCTGGAGATGCATGCTATGAGCACAAACTGCAAGATAAGGTGCTGCAGCTCTTTTGCACTTCAGCTGCCTATTCATTTAAGTCATGTTTCGCAGCTGGTTCTAGCTCATCCTCTGCACCAAACATTGCCCCACAGGGGGAGAACTCTGAGGGTATAGATCTTGTGGATGATGATTAATTTTTTCTCAGCACCCTCATGGAGTAATCTGAAATCAGATCAGAATCACAACAGGTTTACATTATTTTTTAATAGTTTTTTTCTACATACAATGAATTTGCTTTGGTGTCGTGAAGTAGGCTTTTAACAGATAAAATAAAAGTACCACAAAAATGTACGCTACCCTCTGTTTCTTAAGGTTGGTGTAGAGATTAGATTAGCTCAACAGTTAGGGTAAGAGTAAATGTCCATCCTTTTGTATCTTTTCAGCTTGCTATGTATATATTTGTCTGACAAATTACCACATATAAATGTAGGCCCTATACTTCATTAACTCAGTTCTGCTAAATTATAATAGTATTTGCACGTTATTTGCACACAGTTTGACTTTAATCCATTAATCAACATACACATACTGTTGTTCTTTTGTAAATATGGACATAGTTCATGTGTATGGCTCTTATCCTGATTGGCAGTACACCATCTGGTCTTTACATACTGTTATTTGTCTGTTAAGCCACTAAATAGTTGTTGAAAATCTTTTTGTATCTTTTTAATTTGCTATTTACATATTTGTGACACTCACGTCTGGCCAATAATCACATATAAATGTATAGTTCATTAGCTCCATTCTGTTAAATTGTCATATTATATTATAGTATCTATGCATAGTTTAACTCCATTTTGTGACAATTTCAATCAGTATCTTAATCAATATGCACATACATTTGTTCTTTTGAAAATATGCACATAGTTTTTTGTAAATATGCACATAGTTTGTATGGTTTTATCCTGAGTATCCTGAGTAATAGTATACTGTATACTATTCTGTATATTATTTCATATTCGTCCCATTGTCTGACAACCTTCTGACAACAGACACATAAAAATATGTAACTGAGAACAGCTTTGTTGGGAATTCAGCTGTATTAAAATACAATATATGAAAGCACAGAGAGTAGGAGAGAAGCAACCGGAAAGGGCTGACATCATCTGACACTTCATCACATCACAAATATGTTAATTAGTGCATGATGTCATCTAGCAACATTTAGCGACTCTTCAAGCAGGCTTTACTACTTTCCATTGAAAGTAGTTGGCAACACTGAAGGGGGGGGTTGTTCCGCCATTAAGCTGGCAGTGGAGGTAGTCACATTGGAGGTAGTCACATTGGATCAATATTTGTGTAAAAGGGACAGCCTAAATGGCGGGAATACACACACTAAACATTGACACAGTTTCATGTCTCGCCTCTGATTCCAGAACGCCGGCATGCTATCTAAAATTTGGTAAATGTGGTAGAATTGTCATCGTATGAACCTCTTCTGTAATGTCATTCCAGGCTCAGGTGAGACTTCACTACTGAGGCCTTCCAAAGTGTAATTCCCCATAAAAAACATGGTAGATGCAATTACTGGGAATAGTTAAAGAAGCAGTGACTATAGCAATGTAATAAAATTATGGAGAAGTATTTTCAGTTATCAAAATAACACACATCATAATCGAAAAGATGAATTCCAATAAATACAACTACAGCAACAACTAAAAAATACCCAAATAAACATGTTTTTTTTTACTTTCCAAATGTCACAATACATTTATCACATTTATCAGGCTACATGAAAACTCGGAGTGGTGATTTTAAAAAATAATAATAATTTTAAAAATTAAAAATTAAATGTCAGTAACTATGGCCAGATCACCTAGAAATTAATGCAAAGTGTGCTATGAAAGTTTACTTCAAGAATTACACAATTATAGTGAGCAGGCCACTTTCTTTGTAACTTGATTGGATTGATTTTGGTTTCTTCTAGTCATGCTGTAAAATAATATTAGTCCTGTGATCACTACACAGTTTGTTAAATAGATGCTTCTCCTTCACTCAACACTATTCACCTGCAATTGTACATAATAAAACACGAGACTATATTGTAACACTGATTGTGCCATGTTTTACAGTTGATCTGAGTGACCTGATGACACTCGTGTTTGATGAGATGTTCCTGGACCCACCAGATTCTCCTCATAGTATGCAAGACCATCAGAGGAGGAGGTCATCGCTGGACGTGTGTTGTGTTTCAGTCAAGCGATGGCAACATTAGAAAAGTCTGTTTCTCCATATGAGACACATCAGGATGACAAAAACCTTCTTAACCTTCTTCCATTTAATTTGCTTTAAATAATGCTCCTTTATTTTTAAAGCATTTGCGGTACTGTGTAATTTTAAAATGTAGTAGTAAGTTAAGTAGTAGGGGTCCTGTGGTATTAGTGGAAAATATTGTTTTCTTTCACAGTGGTTTTATTTAATTACACTGTTTAAACAGATGATATGAAAAATAGATCAGTGTCAAAAGATCAATGTTATGTACTGTGTTTTGAAAGGGTGTGTACACATAATATGAGGCTTTGACAAGTAAAACATAAATTTCAAGTTACTCTGTGAAACATGGACACAGTGTAATCCTCACAGGATGCAAACAATTCACTCTCAGAAACTCTAATGTTGATATACTACAAACTTAAGTCTATTCCATGCTGGCCAAGTTAGTCTTGAAAATTTCTGCCTCAGTATGATAAGTGTCAATAATGTACTCCATTGTGTACATTCAGAATAACATGGGGATTTACATAGTGACCACAGTACTTGTGATACTAGTAGTTTCATTACTTTTGTATGTTTAGTGCTTTTTTAGCAGAGATATTCTAGAAATGGTTTGCGTCTTTTACTGTAACATATTATGCTTTCCACCCCAGTATCAAGATAGTCACCTCACATGTCTGCATTACATCCTGTATTTTGGGAATGGCAATATTACTGCTAACATGTTACCTCTGGTATCTCCTCGTAATAAATGCTCTCTACTTCACTGGGCTCTGTAGGTAATTTCTAACAAACTTGCTTGTAAGAAGAAATGTAAAACAAAAAAAAAGTTTATGCTTACAATTAAGCCGACGCATGAATAATAACACAACATTAGAAGATGTAGAGATATAAATAGCAATATTTACCTGAAGAAAACATAAGAGAAACATGTGATCTTGATTGCCAATATTGTTCATTTCTCACATATCATGGCTCAGATTCCCAAGTAACACTTTAGATTATAGTCCGTAACATACAGCATAATTATTCCAGTTACAGTGTAATCTTTTGTACTAACGGTGTACCAATACAGTACGTACCAATACATATATGTATTGGTACAGGGGAACAAGATGTGAAGTTATGAAATAAGGGGGCAACAATTTAGGAACTTATAAAGAACTTATACTGTAGTTACTTTAAACTACAGGATACCTATTTTATTATTACTGAGTATGTACAACATACTGAGCGATAATCTGGAAATTCGGGAAGACGTTAGAGAGAATTAATACTGTAATTACTGTACAACTACTAGGTACCTATTCTGTTATTACAGGGTATAGTGTGATCATAAAACTGAGCAAAAATTTGGATGTTTCAGGGAAAAGATGGGATTCTGCAGCACTTAATAAATCTAATATGATTTTATTTCAAAATGACCTTATTACCAACAAACAGGCAAACTACAGTGTTCCTTTTTCATTTTGGGGTACTTAAATAACTAAGATGTTCATCTGTGCATTTACTTCAGAACAAAGGTCCAGAGGACAGTGTATTGTCATGGATGCTGTCGGCCTCTAAGGACTGTCTCAGCTGTCATTCACCTCTCCAGCAAACTTCATTACTGGACACTCGTTCATGGCATTTCGGCTCCTCAAGGTGCAGGCTTACCCCTTTTTCAGCTCTGCACGGTCTCCTTTCATCCCAGGAAATAAATATATAGCTATAGCTAATATAAATATAGCTAAAGATAAAACATTAGGTATGAATCATATATATGGTTTTTATGCTCTTGTGTTTGCAAATTGTGTAGTTGAATTAGTTTGTTCTTCCATGTTTTGAGGCAAGCAAAATTTAAATAAACTGTTCTCACATTGTCTTCTGTAGTTATAGCTATGTTGGTTGTTCCCCCCTTGTTACATGTAGTTACAGGGTAATTACAGGGTATGTGGACTTTCATCTAAAGCACTGTTAGTTCCCCCCTTGTTATATGTAGTTACAGGGTAACTACAGGGTATGTGGGCTGTAATCTAAAGCACTGTTAGTTCCTCCCTTGCTACATGTAGTTACAGGGTAACTACAGGGTATGCGGGCTGTAATCTAAGTGTACATTGTATGTCTGCTATCATATTAAAACCAAAATCTTACATCCTTAACTTAAAACCTTTATTTAACATGCTTCTTATTTAAAATAAATTAGAAACCTTTTAGGAAAGGTTTTTAGCAAATAGCATTAAATTCTTTATTTCTTTGTGTTTCTTGCATTGCTTCTTCATTGCATTGCTTCTTCATTTTATTCTTCTTTTTCATCTTCCTTCTTATCATCCTCCTTATGAAGATGACAGGGTTGAGGTTGAGACAAGAGGAAAGAAGCTGGTGCATGGACAGTGGCCATATGTTGACCCTATAGAGAAAAACTGTAATGACAGTCTCTTGACCATAATTTATGGTGTGAGATATCTGGATTTCTGACAGTTATGATGTCTCCCACTTAATGAGAAGTCATAAGAATCAAACTGTTGGCCACACAACTGCAAAGTAATCATGGTTTGCCTTCTAGATGTGAATAAATGCAATATTAATGGGCTACATGAGGCTATACAGGAAATATAATTTCCTGTAATTGCTAGTTGCTTGCAAAGTCATCATAAGTTAATATAAGCTCCAATGAAGATGTGCTGAAAATTTAGCCAGTGCAGCAGCAGATTAGCTTGGTGTAGGTTGCTATGTGAATAAAATCACCTGAACATGTTTCAGCTTCTGTAAAACACAAACCCACAAGTGTTATACCGCATTACATTGAATTTAATTATATTACTATTAGAGCAATCATTAATATTAGCTTGTAAAATCTGCACAGTACTGCTTTGCTCTTTCAGCTTGGCGCACAGCGTTAGCTTGGATGTGAACGTCCGGTAGCTAACAAATGATTATCAAGCTAACACTCCCAACAGCATCTTTCTTTTGTTCAGTTAATGCTACATTTGACATGAGCGACAAACCAGACAGCTCTGTGCCAATAAATATATTTAGATTATTACCCATAGTATGTTTGCTTTAAAGTAGATTAGCAAAAAACATCCCACTGGCGTACACCTGAAGGGTGGTCGAGTGGAGAGTCTTTTCCATTTCTTTATAGAAACACTCTGTTGCCCCCTGCTATGATCTGATATGAATGAAGCATACCCATTCAACTTTGATGACGCTGATATGAAAGGTTATAAGTCAGAACTGTAATAAAAAGTAACTTCGTACCCTTGCATTATTATTGTCTTTACGGAAGTCAGTTTGACATAAAATCACATCAGATTTATTATGTGTTGCTGAAGTCATCACATCTTCCTTGAAATGTCCAGACTTTTGTTTAGTTTTATGGTCATATTGTACCCTGTAATAATAAAACAGGTACCCCATAGTTAAAAAATAACTACAGTATTAATTCTCTCTAAATTCCTCCCAAACTTCCAGATTATTGCTCAGTAGGTTGTAGATACTCTGTAATAATAAAATAGGTACCCAGTATTTAAAAATAACTAGAGCATAAGTTCCTTATAAGTTCCTAAATTGTTCCCCCCCTTTTCCATAACTTCACATCCTGTTCCCCTGTCCCTGCCTACATATATGTATTGGTACGTACTGTACTGGTACACCGTTAGCACAAAAGATTACACTGTAACTACGGAGTAATGTTGTGGGCTGTAATCTAAAGCGTTACCCATTTCCGCTGAAACATGTATGATTGTGAAGTTTTTTGTGTATAAGCAGTTGTTGTGGTGCTCAAGGAAGACGTGCAGCTAAACTTGGTCACGGTGTTTTCTTCAGGCAGAAGATCCAAAACACCTCTCTTGGTGTTTGGAGATGTTTGGAGGTCTATTTAAACTGTCCAATCAAGTAGAGTGGGAGGGAGGTCTTAATAAGATGGTTGCTAAAACTGAGTGAGGGTGAGGGAAATAGGTGCTGCAACAATGGACAGTATGAGAGAAACTATGTGTTTTTGAACATTAAAGCATGTAAACATTTTCTAGTAGATGCACAAATAAAAATATGAACACAGAGATGTCCATAATATGTCCCCTTTAGCATATAGGTCAACTGTTTTGAGATGAAATGAAGACAACGGCTCATGGAAAGGATATGACCATAAATTTTTCCCGGTGGAAATGATTAATGGAGGAGAAAGATGTAAAAATTACCAAGATGGTGCTGTTATCATGGCACATGTCAATGACTGCAGTGTTTCATATTTAAAGCACAATGAATCTTGTGGATGCATTGCATTGTTGTCTATTAAGGTTACCGTCAGTTGAGATACTTCAACTATTTCAATGACTGATCCACAATATTGGTTATAAAAACAAGGCCCTTCCTGTGTTTCTCTGAAGAGCTGATGCCAGATTTTACTATTTTTCTTTCTTTGATCCTGATTGTTGTGTTCCCTATAGTACTGGTGAAGGGGCAGGTCACCACTAAGTACTACCGCATGTTGTCAAAACATGGAGGTTGGGTGTGGGTGCAGAGCTACGCCACCATTGTCCACAACAGCCGCTCCTCCAGACCTCACTGTATTGTCAGTGTGAACTACGTCCTCACGTGAGTAAGCACCCTCTTTCTGTAATTCTCCATGTAAAACCCAACAGTTAAACCAGTACTTTTTCTACCTGTGACAGATCTGAGGACAGTAGTTGTGTTGTTTTCTGCCCTCCCAGTGACCCACAAGACACAAAAACTGACCTTTATGTGTCTTTAGTGGTATGTAGGTAATGTGGCATGCCAACACACTTATAGTACTAAATCCAAAAGGCAGCATCCAGAAAAACAAAAATGAAAATGAATAACAAGCCTGTAACTTCACCCATAGGTGACTGTACTCTAGAGAAAGATTAACTGTATAAATAAAATATTATACTTTGTGTTGCAGATAAACATGGAAAAACAGATTACTGTATCTGATAATCTCCTTTTTGCCCAAAAAATATCCAGCATAGTGGCACAGGGTTCAGTGGCATATGGTGTCAGAAAATCCACATTCTGACAAACTAAAATGTTAATATTATATGTCCAAAACATAAAGACTCAGGCCATTTATTATGAATGATACTATAGAGAGTTGACTCTTCGCAAGATTTCCCAGTATGCAACAATAAAAACAATGAATTCAGTGACCTTCCTCCCAATCAAACCATCTCACGGCTCAGAACTTCCTCCAACCAAAGTGACTTGCCACCCCAATCAAAATGACTCACATGCCAGAATTGTTCGCCACACTAGTGGCAGCCCTCTAGTGGCATGTCTGTCTGTCTGTCCCAACTAAAATATCTTTTATTATTATTTTATATTATTAGTTTATTAATATTCTTAATTTGAATAAACATGAGTAATCATAAACATAATGACCAATATGCCAATGACATATATTGTATGTTTAACAGTGTCCTACAAGTGCATTAAAAAACCCAGAAACACGGAATTGGTTGTTTTTATTGTTGCATGTTGGGAAATCAGTGGGTCAATCTGCTACTCTATATTATTTGTAATAATCAATCAATCAATCAATCAATCAATTTTTATTTATATAGCGCCATATCACAACAAAAGTCATCTCAAGGCACTTTTCACATAGAGCAGGTCAAGACCGCACTCTTTAATTTACAGAGACCCAACAATTCCCCCACTTGGCGACAGCGGTAAGGAAAGACTCCCCTTTAACAGGTAGAAACCTCAAGCAGAACCCGGCTCTTGGTGGGCGGCCATCTGCTTTGACCGGTTGGGTTGAGAGAGAGAAAGAGAGAGGGAAAGGGGGAGGGGGGACAGAAGAACAACAATCATAACAATAACAATAAGTATAAGCATCAATAGCCAGGGAAGGATGCCATCAGGACTGTGAAGGACCGCGAGGGCTCAGCCCAGAACCCAGGGTTTCCTGTGAGATGAGAAAGCACAAAAAACTTCAGGGAAGAAGCAAAGTTATTGACATGCATTGATGTTACATGAGGAGAGAGGAGCTCAGTGCATCATGGGAAGTCCCCCAGCAGTCTAGGCCTATAGCAGCATAACTAAGGGCTGATCCAAGGCGAGCCTGGTTGGCCCTAACTATAAGCTTTATCAAAAAGGAAAGTTATCTCTCTAAACATAGAGAGGGTATCTGCACCCCGGACCGAATCTGGTAGATGGTTCCATAGAAGAGGAGCCTGATAGCTGAAGACTTTGCCTCCCATTCTACTTTTAAAGACTGTAGGAACCACCAATAAGCCTGCATTCTGGGAGCGCAGTGTTCTAGTGGGATAATACGGTATTATGAGCTCTGATGGTGCCTGACCATTAAGGGCTTTGTAAGTTAGGAGAAGGATTTTAAATTCTATTCTAGATTTTACAGGAAGCCAATGTAGCAAAGCTAAAATGGGAGAAATGTGATCTCTTTTTCTAGTTTTAGTCAATACACGTGCAGCTGCATTCTGGACCAGCTGGAGAGTCTTTAGAGACTTGTTAGGGCAGCCTGATAATAAGGAATTGCAATAATCCAGCCTAGAAGTAACAAATGCGTGAACTAGTTTTTCTGCATCTTTTAGGGACAGGATGTGCCTGATTTTTGCGATATTACGTAAGTGAAAAAAGGCAGTCCTTGAGATTTGATTTATGTGGGAGTTAAAGGACATATCCTGATCAAAGATAACTCCCAGATTCCTTACGGTGGTGCTGGAGGCCAGGGTAATGCCATCCAGAGTAGCTATATCATTAGATAATGTGTTTCTAAGGTGTTTAGGGCCAAGCACAATAACTTCAGTTTTATCTGAATTTAGTAGTAGAAAATTGCAGGTCATCCAGGTCTTTATGTCCTTAAGGCATGCTTGGAGTTTGTTTAACTGATTGGTTTCATCTGGCTTCATTGATAAATATAATTGGGTGTCATCTGCATAACAATGAAAACTTATGGAGTGTTTCCCAATAATATTACCTAAAGGAAGCATATACAAGGTGAATAGAATTGGTCCAAGTACAGAACCTTGTGGAACTCCGTGTCTAACCCTTGCCTTCACGGAGGATTCATCATTAACATGTACAAACTGAAATCGGTCTGATAAATAGGACCTAAACCAGCTTAATGCAGTTCCTTTAATGCCAATTAAATGTTCCAGTCTCTGCAAAAGGATTTGATGGTCGATTGTGTTGAATGCAGCACTAAGATCTAACAGGACAAGTATGGAGACAAATCCTTTGTCCGAGGCAGTTAGGAGGTCATTTGTGACTTTCACCAGTGCTGTCTCTGTGCTATGATGCACTCTAAATCCTGACTGAAAATCCTCAAATAAACCATTGTTATGTAGAAAGTCACATAACTGATTAGAGACTGCTTTCTCAAGGATCTTAGATAGAAATGGAAGGTTAGATATAGGTCTATAATTGGCTAAAACACCTGAATCAAGAGTAGGCTTCTTAAGAAGAGGTTCAATTACGGCTACTTTAAAGGACTGTGGTACATAGCCTGTTACTAAAAGACAGATTGATCATATCTAGTAAAGAAGTGCTAACTAAGGGTAAGGCTTCCTTAAGCAACCTAGTCGGGATGGGGTCTAAGAGACAGGTTGATGGTTTAGCTGAACAAATCATTGAAGTTAGTTTAGGAAAGTCGACTGGAGAAAAACAGTCCAAATATATGTCAGGATTTACAGCTGTTTCTAAGGTTCCTGTGTTTGGGGAGAGAACGGTGCCTGTTGAGGGCAGGAGGTGGTTAATTTTGTCTCTAATAGTTAGAATTTTATCATTAAAGAAGCTCATAAAGTCATTACTACTGAGAGCTATAGGAATACATTGATCAATAGAGTTATGACTCTTTGTCAGCCTGGCCAAAGTGCTGAAAAGGAACCTAGGGCTGTTTTTATTCTCTTCTGTTAATGCTGAGTAATAGGCGGCTCTGGCATTACAGAGGGCCTTCCTATATGTTTTAAGACTATCTTGCCAGACTAAGCGAGATTCTTCTACTTTGGTGGAACGCCAAATCCTTTCCAATTTTCGCAATGTTTGCTTTAATTTGCGGGTTTGGGAGTTATACCATGGAGCTAACCTCTTATGTTTTATTGTCTTCTTTTTTAAGGGGGCGATGGAGTCAAGTGTTTTTCTTAATGAGCCTGCAGCACTATCAACAAGATTATCCATTTGGGAGGGACTAAAGTTAACATAAGAGTCCTCTGTAGTATTGAGACATGGCACTGAATTCAGTACTGATGGAATTGCTCCCTTAAATGTATCTACAACACTATCAGATAGACATCTAGTGAGGACATTTTTGTCTAATGGTGTGTAATCCAGTAATAGGAATTCAAAAGTTATTAAAAAATGATCTGATAGAATAGGATTTTGTGGAAAAATTATTAAATGTTCAATTTCAATCCCATAAGTCAGAACAAGGTCTAGGGTGTGGTTAAGACAGTGAGTGGGATTATTTACACACTGAGAGAAGCCAGTTGAGTCTAATAATGAGATAAATGCAGTGCTGAGACTATCATTATCAACGTCCACGTGAATATTAAAATCACCTACTATAATTACTTTATCTGTACTAAGGACTAAATATGACAAAAACTCTGAAAATTCAGATAGGAATTCAGAGTACGGGCCAGGAGGACGGTACACTATAACAAATAGAACTGGCTGTAAAGTTTTCCAGGTTGGCTGAGAGAGACTAAGAACAAGACTTTTGAATGAGTTATAATTAAATTTAGGTCTAGGGTTGATGATTAGGCTTGAGTTGGGCTTGAGTTGAAAATGGCTGCAACTCCTTCTCCTTGGCCGTGTCTCGAGGAATATGAGTATTAATGACTGGGGGGAGTGGATTCATTTAGGCTGACATATTCTTCATGACACAGCCAGGTTTCAGTAAGACAAAATAAATCAATATGATGATCTGAAATTAAATTGTTTACTAATACAGCTTTAGATGATAGAGATCTAATGTTCAAGAGTCCACATTTAATTATCTTATTTTGTTGTACTATTGCAGTAGTGGTTTTAATTTTTTACTAGATTTTTATGAATGACTCTTCTTTTGTTTACTTTGGATTTAATTGATTTAAGTGGTCGGGGGACAGACACAGTCTCTATGTAGTTTTGGGTGGGTAACTGCTTTAATGGAAGCGCAGAGAAGCGTGTAGGACTGCAGATCTGCTTCCTGGTCTCAACTCTGGGTTGTCATGGTTTTGGTCTATGAATAAACTCAGCCATATTTCTAGATATGAGAGCAGCTCCATCCAAAGTGAGATGTATGCCGTCTCTTCTAATTAGACCAGGTCTTCCCCAGAAAGTCTGCCAATTATCTATGAAGCCCACATCGTTTGCTGGACACCACCTTGACAACCAGCGGTTGAATTGTGACATGCGGCTATACATGTCATCACTAGTCAGATTAGGCAGCGGTCCAGAGAAAATTATGGAGTCCGACATTGTTTTTGCAAATGTACACACCGACTCAACATTAATTTTGGTGACCTCCGATTGGCGTAATCGGGAGTCGTTGCCGCCGACATGGATGACAATCGTACCATATTTACGATTATTCTTAGCCAGCAGTTTTAAATTTGACTCAATGTTGCCCGCTCTGGCCCCAGGAATACATTTAACTATGGCTGCTAGTGTCGCTAACTTCACGTTTCTGACTATGGAGCTGCCAATAATCAGAGTTTGTTTCTCAGCGAGTGTGTCACTGAATGGGGAGAACCTGTTAGAAACATGAACTGGTTGGTGGTGAACCGTGGGCTTCTGCTTAGGGCTATGCTTCCTTCGGACAGTCACCCAGCCACCCTGGTTTCCCGGCTGCTCGGGAGTTACCGGGGGAGTGGGAGCTACGCTAGGTTGGCCCGCACCGGATACTGGGGGCTGGCTACCTACATTAGCTGCTGATTGTTTTTCCATGGTGCGGAGCCGCGCTTCCAATTCACTAAGCCTTGCCTCCAGTACTGCAAATAAACTACACTTATTACATGTACCACTATCACTAAAGGAGGCAGAGGAATAACTAAACATTTGACACACCGAGCAAGAGAGAGCAGGAGATCGAGAGGGAGAGAGAGAAGCCATCGCTAACTGTTTAGTTTAAGTTAGCTGCTAATGCTAGCTGCAGAGCTAAAGTAACTAACAACTTGTGCGATTATCGAGAAAAGTCGCTAAGAGAAAAACGCTGAGTGCTTGTGTAAAACTAGCGAAAGTTTAAATAAACAGCAGGTATTAATCCACAGTAATGTGATATATATAGGAAAATCAACTGAGTTGAGAGCAGCAACAACGCTATCAGTAGACACAGTTGGCAACTGGAAATGATACAATACGCTTACCGTAGCACATCAGCACATCAGACAGTAGAGTCCAATAAATGGCCTGAGTCAATGGGACTCATGCAAGAACCGTTTATATGAACAGATTTGTTCTTAAGAGGCATGTATGAGTGAATTATGAACATTTGTGGCGCTCATCAATTTTCAATTTTCAAGTGGTCAAGGGTTGCGCCCATGAAAAATTTGCCAAATCTCTGCAAATACCAAACAGCTTATTTAATTCTGCCATTGACTCTTGTTTGGTGTTTGGTGGCTTGGATGATTGAAGTTTGATGAAACAAGACATATTGGCAATTTAACAATTTATTCATTTAACAAACAGGAGCCTCAGTAGCATGGGGAAGAACCATACACAGCCACAACAGCCTGGTACCTCCTCCTCATGCTGGTCACCGGCCTGGTCACACACTGCTGTGGGATGGCATCCCATTCTTCAACCAGCATTTGTCGCAAGTCAGCCAACATGGTTGTGTTGGTCACTCTGGCACGAACAGCACGCCCAAGCTGATCCCACAAGTGTTCAATGGGGTTGAGGTCAGGACTGCTGGCAGGCCATTCCATCCTCTCCACTCTCAAATTCTGGAGGTAGTCTCTGATAAAACCCACTCTGTGGGGGCAAGCATTGTCATCTTGGAGGATAGAGTTCGGTCCCAGACTGTGGAGATATGGGATTGCCACTGGTTGCAGAATCTCATCTTGATATCTCTCTGCATTGAGATTGCCTCCAATGATGACAAGCTTTATTTTTCTAGTGAGGGAGATGCCGCCCCACACCATCACACTGCCTCCACCAAAAGATATTACTCAGTGCAGCAATCAGCATAGCATTCTCTGCATTTTCTCCACACTTTGACCCTATGATCCAACTGCCATAGGCAGAATCTGGACTCATCACTGAACATAACGTTCCTCCACATGTTCAGTTCATGTTCCAGTGTTGCTGCCACCAGCGCAAACGGGCCTGACGGTGAAGGGCAGTCATAGCAGGCCTCCTGGCAGTACCGGGGGTACCAGAAGCTCAAAACAAGAGTCAATAGCAATAGCAAAATAAGCTGTTTGGCATTGGCAAATTTTTCATGGGTGCAATTCACATACTGCTGCTCATCCCATAAATGCATGTTCCTTACAAATGTGGCACTATTTAAAAGGGAAATAAACAAGCTTTCCAACGGTATAAGATTTATTGCCAAGAAGCATTGTTACAACAAAGAAATAATCTACCAAACACAAATTTCCTTACTTTTTGTGCTATGTTTATTTTACTCAGTTTATCTTTCATCCCCACTCTCTGTAGCTTATCAATGAGGGTAGAGGCTTGTAGTTATTAATTTTAATTTTTGTTTTTCTGGATGCTGCTTTTTGGATTAAGTACTGTAGGTGCATCGGCCCTTTGAGAGAGATTTTTTTTCTTCTCTCGCTCAGCTCCAGCCATAATTCCACCCCATGCATGCCAGATTGTCTACATACCACTAAAGACACATGTTGCTCACTTTTTGTGACCTGTGAGTAACTGGAATGGCAGAAAACAGCACCATCTACAGTGCCCGGACCTTCCACAGGTCAAAAAATATTCCCAAGCTCAACTGCCATTATGGAGATACACAGTGTATGTCTGTCTGTTTGCACACAGTGAAATCGAGTGCAAGGAGCTGCAGTTATCAGAAGACCAGAGTCAAGTCACTAAGCCTGATGTCAGTCTTACTTCCTCTCAGGACCACCGCAAACAACTGAGGACCAAAGCAGTCAAGCTGAAGACCAAACTCAGAGCAGCTCCTTATCCTCAAGTAGGACTTCTACTTGGCTGAATTAGTATTAGCGTGAATGCTGTCAAGCATTCATGCTAATAAACTTGTATATATAACTATATATAACTATTGTTATCCAAATCTTCTTCTTCTTCTTCTTCCATACATTTTTTTGCAAGCTTTCAACTCCTCCATACTTTGAATGACAGAAACAATCAAATATCAAAATGTTCAGCTCTTTAAAGACATTTATGCTATTACTTTCATCTCTATCATATTCCAGTGATTTTATGTATTTTTTTAAAATTTATAATGGAAAGTCTATGGGAGGAATGTTTGAAAGCTAATATCTCAAAAACTAAAAGTGCTAAACTGTATTTGTATTTGACATACAGGTGTCCCATGTGGAAATCCTTAACATATTAAAACATGGTACCAATAGCACCACCAAGTGGTCAGTTATTACATGTTTTACATTTTGGCTAATAACTCATGAACAGTAAGTCCTATCAAGAAAATATTTGGTCAGGATATTCCTTGGATGATGCTGATTAGACTGATGTTGGTGCCCATTTCCTAAAAAGTTTTCCCACCATTTTGGATTTTTTGATAAACACATTTTGCTTCTGTTGGCACATATTTCCTCTAATCTTCAATCTTGGTACATACCATATTTAGAGGACCCCAAACAAAACGAATTCATTTGTTTTTGGATATCACTTACGCTTTGTCTGTAATTGGTTAGCAAACTTTTGAAGGCGTGGCCTAATGCACTTAATGGGCAATAACTCCTCAATACTGAATTGGATTGCAACCAAATTTGGAAATGTTGTACGGAAGGTGACATTACAGAAGTGTGTAACATTTCTGAATGACATACTGAATCATGGCACTAATAGCCCCACCTTGTAGTCATTAATAAAACACCACCATACTACTTATTAACTGCTAAATCTCTTAAATGTAATATGCCATGGTAATCAAGTTCTGTTTGTACAGATGGGGACATGAACAAGTCTTTAGTATTTTCAGCAATGCTTTGCGATTTCTTTTAGCTCTCAGCATTCACACGCATTTTCTGCAATAAATTGCTGCATTTCTAGTTATTTCATTTCTATTTTGAATTTTTTCATGAATGCATTTTTTGCTTCTTTTGGCACATTTTTCATCCAATCTTCACCAAACTTGGTACATACGATATTTAGATGGACATCACTTACCATTTGTCTGCACTTCATTACCAAACTTTTGAAGGCATGGCCCGATACACTTAACGAGCCATAACTCTTCATGCTAATTTGGATTGACACCAAATTTGGGGATCTTGTACATACCTTGACAGAGCACCATTGTGTAAAATTTCATACAATTCTACCCCCAGGGGGTGCTACTCTAATATTATAACATGATATTTCTAAATTTCTGTTGTCTTTAATGAAATGAAACTTCGTAGACATGTTCTCCATGTCAATGTGCATGACATATGAAAACATGACACCAATGACCCCATCTTGTGGCCATTATTGAAACAGCACCATACTACTTAAGTTCCATATCTCTTAAATATAATGTTCCATGGTGACCAAATCCAGCAACTCTTTATTCTTATTTTTCCGTCTTCTGTACGTTTTTTGCCGCGTTTCAACGGCTGCATACTTTGTGCTATAAAAACCATTCAACTGTCAATCTGTGCAGCTCACTAAACTGTTACCCTCACTCCATTTTTTCCCTTCTCATAGGTCATCCCCACTACTGAATTATACATATAAGACCTATAATTAAGTTAAACACCAAACCTCATATAAAGTTTGTATATGATGTACTGTATGTATGTAGACCTTTCTGCTGTATCCTACAAAAATGAGCTCCATTTTATCAAATTTTTCACCAGACCTGATGTGCGTGCCAAATTTGGTGAGTTTTTGAGCATGTTTAAAGGGTCAAATTTAGGTCTGAAGTGGCGGAATAATGAAGACAGAAAGAAAAAGAAAGAAACAAACACACGAAATACAAGAGTATTATATCAAACAGAGAAATACAGGAGTAACAGTCAGTAACCTTCTCTATCCTTCTCTGTTGTGTGCATATTTGTGGAGAGCAGCAGGCAAGTAGCCTCTTACAGCCGGACCTCTCCGCCTGCTCCTGGGAGCATAACTCCAGTACAAGCCCTGAGGCAGGCCAGGTGTCCTGCAGCCCCACCTACAATTTGACCCTCCACTACCCTTTCAACTTCCGGCGTCAGGATTCTCAGAGCCGGTCACACAGCTCATTGCCCTCCTCTCAACTGGCTCAGCAGATCATCAGCTCCCTGCACAGCAGAGGGCCAGTTGGATGGAACCTTGCCAGTCCAGTGAGCCAGGATAACCCCCCAGCATTCAACAAATACACAGGTACACTCTAACCAAGATTAAGTTACCATGATTAACCCTCATTAAGGGGTGATTTTACCACAACTTCCACCTTTTGTAAAATTCCCTCAACATGGAAAACAGCTTGTAGAAGCAGCTTGTAGAAGTTCATCTCTGAGCACTCACCCTTCTATGCTCTTGATTCTACCTCAGGAGTCTTTCAGCAGAAGTTCTGATATAATTTCAGTTTCTGGATATTGTTTTCCCCATCAGGCCCTGTGCTGACAGCTGACCCTAAGTACCCTGATGAGATCTACCATGATTGCGCCAGCAGTACAAACCCACATTCTACTAGCAGGCTGAAGGAACCCAACCAACATTACACACTTGTTCACAGCAAGGAGTCTGAGGTCTATCCACACCCCTGTCCTCATGCCACTAAGGGCACGAAGTCTTTAAGCCAGGACAGCCAAAACAGTACAAGAGGTGATGAAGTACCCCACGGGGCCTGCCCTTTGCTCAGTGGCATGGTAGAGGGTAAAGGTGAACAGGGTGGATCGCTGTGTGGCATGGGTCAGCCTCTCCCTGTACAGATGGTCTTGGAGCAGAGGAGAATGCTGTACATGATGGAGGCTCCCTACAGCCACCCAGCTGCAGAGTACCTACAACCTGCAGATGGCCACCAGCAGCATGGAACTGCTATGGAACTGGAGCCCAGGTCTGCTGAGAATGACAGGAAAATGTGGATAGGTATGGGGGCTAGGGTGGGACTTCCAGCCCAAGCTCCATATATATCTTTGAACTTTCATCAAGTCTTGGGCAAACACAATTCTATTAAAGCCCCCCCTTTTACCACCCTGACCCATATGACAGACTCCAGTTACTATGGTAAAGAGACAGCATCTTACAGCTGTAACAACCAAAGCCCTGGGTCCAGCTCATCCCCTGAGAGCCACAGAGAGATCCCACATTACATCGGCACATCTGTCATCATCACAAATAAGAGGTGACCCAGAACAGAGGCTCAAGAGACTTTTAAGTCATAACTGTGATTCCTTCCAAGACTCCAGCCAGGGTCATTTTTCTTAGACACATTCTTTTTGCACTCCTGATATTTTGACATTCAATAGGTCGATACAGTTGTAAGCATTTTTTCTCCCATGTTGTCCATCATATGAAAGATCAGCCTGAACATGCTCTGTAGAATATACTATATACATATCTAGATATACTAATCAGAAAAATGAGCAGCTTTCACAAGAATTTTTCAAAACTTTTTTTTTGTATTATTCTACTCAAACCTAGAGCCTAAACATTACATATAATGTGAACCTAATTTTGTACTAAAAAATAGCTTTTATATAACATTTTAATTTGTAATACCTTGTCTAACTTGGTGGTGAATATCTGAAGTGTTCATATTGAGTAAAATGTGTGCAGGTATTAGGCCTTGTTCAGACTTCCAACCCAAATCTGTTTTTTGTCATATCCAGACTGTATTCAGATTGATTTTAGAAAGTCTAGACAGCAAAAAAAAACAAATGAAGTGCATTTTTTTGCAAATTGGATCCAAGCCAGATTTGGAGGTGGTTTGAAATGCGATTCTAATCAGATTTCTACAGATGCGTCTCAGTCTGGAAGCTCTGGCCACTCAAATCAGATTTCATTGTCTTTTATGGAACTTGCAATGTGACACACAACAACATCAAATCCCGAGAGACGAAGTGCATCAGAGCGGCTGAGCTGCCTTATTTTTTTTTCTACATTCTGCAACCCACCCCTACTCTGCCTCTGATTGGCTCTAATCCTGATATTTTTACCCTAACCCTAACCATCTCATTCCTCATGCCTAAACCTGACCAGCCTAACCAACAATGGCAATGAGTACTGGCCATTGACTATACAGTCAATGTGTAGTGTAGTGTATATGATAAGGTGTAAGCAACAGCATGAGCAGAGACAACCTCCAGTACTACAGTTCTTGAGAGAAAACTCCCATTTTATTCAACAGACAAAAATTCAATTCAGGCAGGATACTTTTTTTCTTTAAATATAATATTTATTCAATATTATATATTTAGTTCATAACTTACTAATCAGTAATTATGTTCATGTCTAAATGGACAAGAGTTAAATATGGATATCAGAAATGGTGTCATGGAAACTTCTAACAATAAAATAATTTCAACTTAAATAATGCTAATTACTATGCAGTCTTACATTATTTTATTCAAGTCTAACTAAAATTAAGTAGCATTTTTGTCTACTACAGTACATCAGATACCAATTTATATTTTATATTTTTTGGTTTCTTGATGGTGCCCCCTATTTTTGAATGAATTTGACAGAATATAGTTAGTTCTCCACATACATAGACAGAGAACTTGTTTCCATAAAGCCAATCAAATCTTTGCATAAGCAGTAACGTCATTGGTCTTTGGCAGAGCAGACGGTCACAATGAGCCTGATACCCTGTACATGACGCAAGAGCCACAGACTCCTAAAGTCTCCATCTTATCCAACTTACAAACATGAACACATGTCTCGTCTTTCCCCTTAGCTTGTTGAATGAGCCACCAAACAGAAATTTACCAGGGAAAAGTATATTGCTTTGCTATTAGACTGTGCTGCACATTAAACAGCATGTAAACTTACCTGCAAATGTCACTTTGGTCTATTTAAATGCTGGTATGGTCATTGCTCTTCAATACCACTATCAACAACACACAACACATAGTTCTCCTACAAGTGTGAAAGCTCAGCCTGCCTGCTGCTGTCTCCGGTTACTGAGACAATGATGAGACAACTGATAATGATTCCAGTTGGAATGTAAAGGAACAGTTTGACATTTCACCAGGATCACTGTTTCCTACTGTTTCCAGCTTTTGTGCTAAGCTAACCTAACCAGCTGCTGGAAGTAGCTTTATATTTGCCATACAGACATGAGAGTGGTATTGATATCCTCATCCTCTATTACGTTATTTAAAGGTATAGCTAAATGAGTTAAAGAGGATGTAATCAGTCAACAATACAGTAGAAAAAATCCCTTACATCAGAGAACCACATAATCACCAGCTTTAAACCAAACTGTCAGCAAAATATGTTATTTGCCTACAACATAAAATACTAAGCCAATGTCGTCTCCCCTGTATCTTTTGAACTGTGTAGTGACTTATTCTCTTATGCAATTTTGGACACACCTATGCATGTACAATGCTTTAGTGCATGGAGTAAAAATAATGCAGCAGAACAAGAAGGTAAGGTTAGTAATCTACACCGCATGTATGACCACCTGTGCTAGTGCACAACTGGAAAACAAGGATTGTATTTTAAATCAACAACTATTGAAATTTGTGAAACTGTCCCAGACATTTATAATGTTTTGGGGTTTTTTTTTCCAAAAAATATCCAGTGTACTGTCACAGGGTTCAATTGCATATGGTATCATCAAGAGGCCGCATTCCGATAGCCTAAAAGATTAATATTGTGTGTCCAAAACATAATGACTCAAGCCATTTATGGGTTGACCCTCCTCAAGATTTACCAGCATGTGACAGTAAGGACAATCAATTCAGTGTTTCTGGGTGTTTAACTGTTTTGTCTCATTTTACTGTTGTAGGACACTGTAAAATGCATATGTCGTTGAGAACATAGTGGCAGTAATGTCTATGATTACTCATGTTTATTCAAAATAAGAATAACTGTGTAATGGTCATAGCACCACAATCCAAGGTGCTATCACCTTATCACCTGGTGTGATTCCTAGCTTAAAAGCTGCAATACTGCACAGCTTGAGGCAAACTGACTTTGCCACCTAGGCAAATATGGGTCATAGGTCAAAATTAATGTCCCACTGTCTAATCAAACTGATTCATAGGTCATCTATGACTTTCCTCCCAATCAACCTGCCTCACGAGTCAGTAACATCAACCTTCTTCCAGACCAAACTGCTTTCCTGTGACCCACTGTGTGGGTCAGCATTTTTGCCCATCTTCCAGACTAAACCACTTCCGGTCAAACTGTCTCACAGGTCAGTATTTTTTACCTTTTTCCAGACCAAATTGCCTTGTGGTCAGTATTTTCGCCCCCCTTCCAGACAAAACTGTCTCATGGGTAAGTATTATTGACCTTCCTCTCGCTGAAACCGACTCATGAGTCAGTATTATTGACCTTCCTCTTGCTGAGACTGATCCACAGCTCACTATTGTTGACCCGTGCATTGTTAACCTATCAATGGTTTTCAAGATATTTCACGGAAAAGTCAGTTTTGGTTTTCTATTTTGACCTGTGGGTAGGTTGATCGGGAGGGAAGTCATAGATACTGACCTATGAATCAGTTTGACTGGACAGTGGCACATTAATTTTGACCTATGACCCACATTTGCCAAGACAAGTCACTTTGCATCAAGCTGTGAAGTATTGCAGCTTTAAGCTCCAAGTCACACCAGGTGACTTGGAAGTCTTTCCTTGATAGTAATTCTTAGTTTGAATAAACATAAATAATCATAGACATAACCACCACTAGGTGCCCATGACATATATGTTTAACAATGTCCTAGTTAAATGAAACAACACAGTTAAATAACAGGCAGAAAACACTGAATCAGTTGTTTCTTTCTGATGCATGCTGGGAAATCTTAAAGAGGGTGTCAACTCTATGGTGTCATTTGTAATAAATGGCCAGAGTCATTATGTTTTGGATAATCTTTTGGACTGTCAGAATGTGACTTTTTGAACACTGCGACACTACACTAGATATTTTTTGAAAAAATAAAACTTTCTATATGTCTAAATTATCAGATACAATAACCTTATCTTTTTTCCATGCTCATCTGCAACACAAAGTATAATCATTTATTCATAAAGTATATATTTCATCCCCATTCTGTATAGTGTAGCTTATGAGTTTGGGTACATTTTCATTTTTTTCTTCTCTTGCTCAACTCCAGCCATGACTCTATCCCCTGCATGCCAGATTCCCTACAGACCACAAAAAACACATGTGGATCAGTTTTTGCGACTTGTGGATCACTGGAAGGGTAGAAAACAGTGGCCTCTGTGCTGGGCACAGGTCAAAAAATATTTCCAAGCCCTACTGCTCTTGGATTCAGGGTGGGATCAGAAAGAATACATTATCATGGGCGTGTTAGAGCCTGGGAAAGTTGTGGCCAATCATATTTGCTAACTTCATCCCCTTAAAACACGGATGGGGCTTCTCCAACGTAATGCACTGACAGTTTTACTCAGAGGAAATGTATTATTGCCTGGGATGGTACGAGTTTCTAATATGAATACAGCAGCTGAAATATACAATATAAAAGCAGATGATGGCTCTATAAGTTGAATTCACTTCTCTGGACACGTTGATGATCCAGTAATAACCGTGTTTTCTGTGTGTAATAGTTGCCAATTTTACTAAGCATCACAATGATCCATATAATAACCACCTGCAGTTAAAAACCACTGTAGTGCCATATATAAAATGAAAATAAAATTTAAAATGTGTTTTAGTATTTTGCATATTGTTTTTTTATTTCAAATTATTTTAAGTTCAAATCAGATTTGACTGTTATACAAGCAAAAATAACTGACATTTTCGGAACAAAATAGTTTATTTAATGCATGTGATCCTTCTCCACCTCCTGTTCCTGATCCAGACAATAAATTGGTATTTTTAAAGGTAAAACACTTCCAGACCTGTTGATTTGCATAAGAAACTGCACAGAATAATTCATTATAACCAACAAATTTGATTTGCATATAAGCACAGAAGTTTCTGTCGTTATTTTGCAACAGTCCAGTGCTGATTGCACAAAATATCACCAGCAGATCTGGCATGCATAATGGTGCCATGACAGCGCTCCTTCATCAGCGCAACATCATTCCAATAGGGGCTGCAGATGACGCCTTTCGACAGCTGTAAAGAGGAATCTAGCTGTTGTGGAGGACAGTTGCTGGTTAGAATCACTTGTTAATCATTACTAGTGCAGGGTCCATTCAAAATGTGCCGGTTCGGAATGGGCTGATTGTACAGTTGATGTGAGATGTGAATGAGTATATACACCAACAACATGAAATAAACTTATATTCTATTAAACACAGATGTTATAAATAATAAGCACTCCAATAGTTATTAAATGTTTTTTTCTGATTTCAAGTAAAATAAGGGCTGCATTTAAAAATAAAACAATGTGCATCCTAAAATTAAGTGGATCAATCATATTGGGTTTGCAGATCGTTTATTTTCTGTGCCTTCAGGTCAGATTTGAGTGGGTATGTTTGCTCCAAAGATTTGTGCTTTGTCTGTGGCAGTGCTTCATGTGAGACAAACTGGTTTTGAACTGCCCCTGTAAGTATTTCCTCCATTTTACATGTGTAACTACACTCTCTGTCTAGACATGAGGTAAGAGTGCTCATTCTTAATTAAAAGCTCTGTTTTCATTGTCTACTTTTCTCTTTTTAGAGCACTTTTCTCTGACTCATGTCATGCCCCGCCTCTGGTGTCTCTACTGCAGTCAGTCAGCAAAGCCCTGAAGCTCCGCCCTGCCCCTGCACAGAGTGGAGTAGCTCACTGTTCACTGATTTATTCAAACTTTATTAATATTAAACATTTTGCACGTCCAACAGTCCAGTACAGTCCAACACAAATGGAAATCATAAAAACAGTGCAGTCAATTTTAATGAAAGGAATGATAGTTTGGCACATGACGGTACATTTCCAATTACATGTGCTTAGAGATGGTTTTGGTGGATTTTGAGTGCTAATCATTAACAAAATTGACTTTTTTATTTTTATTTTTTAAATCTTTTTGGTCCACCAGCAACAGGGCTCTAGGGATGACAATATTGGTCAACTGGACAGTTGTTCCACCACATTGGTCCAGACTGAAGTATCTCAACAGCTAAATGAATTGACCTTTCACATAGAGACACTCACATTTTTGGTAGCTGTACTTTATTGTTAGTACTGCTTAACAGAGCTGCAGGTGTGACTGTATACTGGATACCACTCTACAGCTAAGTGTTGAAGTTTCCTTCCATTCCACTCTATGTTCTGTGAGGGAGAGTGGCTGCACCAGAGATGGGCTCCTGAATACATCTCAAACTTGGACCTAAAAAGTAGGACATTTTGCAAAGCAACCCTCAAAATAATCTTCAGAAAAGACTCTGAAGAAGAGGTAACAGTATTAATCAGCAAGAACAGAGGAGGAAATATCATCTTTGGATATATGTTTTAAATCAAAACAACAGCTAGCTGTCAACTGCTAACTGCTACCTGCCACTATTACCAACATTCCAAAGGAGAAACTGCACTGAAGAAGCTAACAGAAGAGTTACTTTGCGAAGACGAGAAGAGAAATCAAGGGGTCCTTGTTGGTTATATTCTCTCTTTCTCTCCATGAACTGGTGTGATGGCGGAGCGACTGACATTTGCGGCGGCCTCTCCTAGTTCCAACTATGCAGTGTCTTTGTCTATGTCTATATCATTGTGTGGAGTGCAAGGGAAATATGTCTATGATCATCAGTTTCTTTTGAACAGTCATAACAAAGATATTTGCTAAGAGAAATACTGCTATACCAGCTATACCAGAGAGGAAACATCGAAAGCAGTGCAACTGGAACGTGGATGCGGGGCAAGCACGGAAGAGTGCAAGCTAGGCTAACTGTTAACCCCCTACAAACCGGCAGTTCCAACAATCGTGTTGCCTAATGTTCTCTAGACAGCAAAATGGATTATATAACTTCCCCATCAGCGCTGGTCACTCGTTGACATGCAAAAGCTGTCTACATTGAACTGAGACATTTCTCTCTAAATGCACTTTAATGCACTGTGCTGCTAACTGCTCATTCTTTTTATTGTTTTTTTTCTCTTGGGATTTATATGTTTTTATCATTTTTCTAAAGTGAATTTTTAGATATACAGTAATATTCTTTATCCTTTCTGTTGTTGCACTGCTGTGGGCTGGGAGGAACAGCATTTCATTTTTTTGCGTATACAAATATACATAAAAATGTCAATAAGCTAAATCTTGAAATCTTGACACAGTTCATCACATAGTATGGAAGAATGGAACTTTAATGGCAGACTGCTACACATAGTATTACATAACATACAGTGTTTAACTGCAGTCTTTTACTGCAGGATAGGAGATCTTGTTTGAATATAAGCCAAATAGCTCTGCCCTTCCCCTGACGAGGCTGCAGATGTGTTGTTAGGCAGTCAATATGAAAATGGATAGATTCTTTTTGACCTCATCCTATTAAACTCAAATTATTTAATAGAATGTTGAGAGCACAGCATGCATGGATCCAAAAGTGAGCCATTTGTTTAATAATCTTCACACTACATTTGGTTCTGAGGCACATTTTTACAGTGTCTGTAAACCTATTCACTCCCTTGTACTTATTATACTGTATCTACACAACTCAAGATGGTTGTATGATTGCAAGTCAGGGGAACCCTAACCCTTACGCTTCGACGAGGTGTTTTATAAAGCTACAGTAGTAGCTCATAAGATACTTTTCAGTATTTTCAGTAATACTTTCAGTATTACTACTATAATGTTAGAACATGTGTCTTTGTGGCAGTGGTGAAAAAGAAATTTCCAGAGATGTGCAACATAATATGATGCTGAGTACTGGTATAATCACACTGGTAATATCACACTGATGTGGACAAATAAAATAATTTTAAAAAATGTGTAAATGAAGAGTCTGGCAGTTTACACGCAGTGTGATAGGGTTAGGGTTAGGGTTAGTGCGTTTTAAATTATTTTACCAGACTGTTGGTCTTAGACATTTACAAAAACATTGTTAATAAAGTATATATGTTTGTTTCTGCTTGTTTTCAGCTATGTCATTAGCTTACAGAGATACAATTTGACAGTCATCACAAAACATTATTTGAAAAATTGTTTTACAGTAGGGTAGTGCAGTGGTTAGCACTGTCGCCTCACAGCAAGAGGGTTCTGGCTCCAAATCCACCGGCTGGCTGAGGCCCTTCTGTGTGGCGTTTGAATGTTCTCCTTGTCCCTGTCTGGGTTCTCTCCGGGTACTCAGGCTTCCTCCCACAGACCAAAAACATGCAGGTTAGGTTAACTTGTGACTCTAAATTGCCCTTAGGTGTGAATGTGCGTGTGAATGGTTGTCTCTCTCTATACTATATGTTAACCCTGTGACTGACTGGATGGATGGATGGATGTTCTACAGTATAGCAGTCTCCTGCAGTGTAAGATTTCCTTTGTTTCTTTTGTCATATTGAACAGACAACCATTGTAGAATTCAAGAGTCTGATACATACACATGACTGAGCAAAGAACACAGACCAAGACACTGACATTGTATTCATATTTTTAAGTGTATTAATGTTTATATAAATATAAAATATATATGGAAGTCATGTGTGCATACTCTTGATCTTAATTACTTGATGTGCATTCTGGTATATATGAAGATGGATCTCAGTATGCACATCCCAAAATTATATCATTGACATTACATATTACATTATATATATAGTATATTATATCAACATTGTGTTGGAATTTGTGCATTCAAATAGCTTTATGATTTTATGGGGGAATTATGAGTTATTGTGCACAACTCATACATAACTCATATTAGAGTAGGTATAATAATAGAGAAATAGTCCTCCTTGTTGGCCACACAAGAGAAGTCAATTAGAATTATGATGGTTATTAATCTTAATTATGATTAAGATTAATAACCAAGGGTATAGGTCTTTTAAGGTTAAGTGACTGAGATGCAAGCACAAGAAAACACAAACAAGTCCACTTTAGTAACATATTCATTTATTTCTAATACTACAGCTACAAGTACTAAATACATTTTATGAACACGACACAAGATGGAAAGGGCATCAAATGCATGATGCAGAGTTATCTATTGTGCAGTTTGTATGAGAGACCTGATAAACAGATGAAATGACTGTTACCTGAGAAGCAGCGATTCAAATCAACGTTACAACAGTTTAGCTGTGAATTGCCAATTGAAATTACAAATCAAATTACAAATTACAAAGTTCATTAAAGTTATGTACTATTCATACAAAGCTGGAATGAGGAGCTAGAGTCTGGATGGAGCTAGAGTCTGGATCTTGTAATGATGAGTAGGTCAGCCAGTCCAGATTTGAAAAGTTCCAATTGATAAAGAGCTCTTGGTTTAGGCTCTCCTTTTCTTGATCCTTAACTCATGACTTGAGTTGTTGAGGTTTCACCTCCTATAGTTCTGAATCACATCTCCAGACTAGCAAAATGCAAGCTTTCAACCAGCATGGCGGAAAGCCAAAAGACAAAGACAAAAGCAAGAAGAAACCAGCAACCAGCCTGAAAAAACAGCCTGGAAAAACCAGCTTGGACCAGATAAGAGACTGTTTTAAAGTTTCAGTCTGCCTGCCCAGAAGGTGCATCCTAGCCAATCCCAGGGGTTGCAGAGTTCTGGGGGAGCAGAGTCAGTCCCCTCCTGTCCATGGACAGACGAGATCAACTCCTAAATGTGGTTATTCTTCTCATCAAAACATATCTAATTTAACAATTGCATGATTCCTAATTTTGCATTTTTGATAACAGCTTTAGTGTTCTGAGAATGAAACAAGCAGAATGGTACTAAACAAGGATGATGGGATTATGTTAGTGGTACATTTGGCTTAGAGGCAGTAGAATAAAAGCATAATTAAAGTACCATAACAACATGTATTGTGATATACGCACACATACTAAGATACAATATTAATTGTTCTTAGACAAAATGTAAAACTACATTTGTGAGTCCATGGGTTTTACAGTCCTCTGTTCTCCTTGATCTGACTGTAAACGGCAGGGGTCCATGCCATGCCATTTGAGGGTTTGATTTGATTTATTGATTGGGACAGTGTGCAGTGTGTGTGTGTGTGTGTGTGTGTGTGTGTGTGTGTGACCTGCTCCATGTGAAAAGTGCCCTGAGATGACTTTTGTTGTGATTTGGCACTATATAAATAAAATTGAACTGAAATGAAAAAAAGGTAGCCCACATTATGCTTGATAATAAAGCCATGCAAGAACTCCCTGACATAGCCTAAACATGCCATGATACTGTACTTATACTGTAAATTTATACTGTACATTTCAGCTAATATTTTTATTTATACTATTCTTGCATTTAACACTTTTACAGATCCAATATCTCAGAATTATTATTTATAGTTATATATTTTTTTGTAAAATGCACTTAATTTTTTACATATTTCTTATTTTACTTTCTTATTGTTATATATATATATATATATATATATATATATATAAATTGACAATACCTACACTACTGATAACATAATTATCCACATGTGCATGGGTGAATGTAAATGACTTATGTTTCATTATATCTCATATGCAGTTTTTATGCTTGAAATTTGTTTTCATGCCTATTAGTTGTAAGGGTGTAAATTAAATGTATGTAATTATAATTTGAATGGGTAGATTGTACATACAGTAGGCTACATGCTATAGGAAAGCCAGGTGCAGGTAAAGGCATCATCAATGCACATGTGCATATAACATATGGGATTAGAACCCTGGTCTCCTTTGGGGGAAGGCCAAACATGTCCATTACCAGTCAGCAAAAGGATGAGCTGTCATTGAGGAGGTAAATATTTAGGCTTAAAAGGGCACAGCTGAGGTATTTCACTTGCTGTTCCCACCCCACTTTTGCCATCACTATGCACACACAAGCATGTGTACCTGTGTAATATAACTTGGGCTAATTGATAAATCCTATAGGGGTGGACTATTGCCTGTATTATTATTATTTTTTTAATTATTATTATTATTATTATAATCATTATTATTATTTATTTTTGAGCATTTTGAATAAGGTCTTTAGTCTAAACCGGACTGGGAATGGTGGCTAATTCAATATCTAATTGTCACTGTTGAGTATTTCTAAATTAAACACAAAAGACTCACTCATTCAATAAATTGATCAATCCAAAATTCAATCAAAAATCAACTAAAGAAGGTGATCATGATAACATAGCATTTCTCCTCCACAAATCCTACAAAGAAAAGATAATAATTCAACATCTTGTCTTCAACTCCTACAAAGTGACGTTTACTAATATTGCCCCTCCCTCACTCCTGGCAAGAGGAGACAGGGCATGCGTAAAGGTACATGCACCAGAGTCAGCAGACAGTGGGAAGATGCCATGATGGAGCAACCTTTAAGCAAACTTCATGGTTGATTGATGATTTATCAGGTTTTTATGCCATGTGTGTCCAGTCGTGTAATGACAGTGAACTCAAAAATGTGAAACTGACAATTTTCAGTTGAGTTAGTGATGGTAAATTGATATTTCACCCGCAAAGCTAGCTAGTTACCTCCTGTTTGCTAACGTTTAAGCTCAGCAAACTTGATGAGCAAATGAATAAAATTGCTGCATTTATCAAGTTTTTATGCAAAGTGTTTCAACCAGTCATATAATGACGGTGAAATCATTGAAAAATGTGAAACTGCCGATTTTCTGTGGAATTGGCAGGGTTTCCACAAGGGTACCGCAAGCGGCCTGAGCATCAGGGATTTTCTTTTTAAATGTATTTTTAAGATGTTTTTAAACTATACTTTACAGTTACAGTGGGGTGGCTTGGTTGGAAACACAGATGTAACGGTTGGAAAGCTACTTACTGTAGCTTGCAAGTTAAGGACAGAAAGATTTGTTAGCAGCTGTGTTATATACCAGTCTTGACAATTTGAGGCAACAGCCAATGGTAAGCTGGTGGAGTGAGTGAGTGGGCGAGGGAGAGTGAGAGAGCGGCGTGTGGCTGCTGTAAGGGTGGACAGAGTTGGATGATCAACACAGAGCTGGGTGTGTGTGCATGTGTGTGTTCTAGTAAATGTCAATGAGTGTCTGTATGTCACTGGGGCATGGCATATTGTGCAGCATGTCTTGTGCCTTATGCCAATTTGCCCAGTGATCAGTTCTTAGATTAGGTTATTCAAGTCCTGAAAGTCTATCCAGAGTTGCATTAGAGTTGGTACCAGCTTGTCTCTGTGTGTGACTGGCTCTTAGAGGTGAGTTATGATAGCCAATGGTGGGGGTTGTTTATCCCAGTGGTTCTATCAATTCAGACTAGGGTGTGAAAAGGTCTTTCCATCTTGCCGGCTCTTGTAGCTTGAAGGATCAAAAGGTGGTTTGGGTCAGTGGTCTGGTTTAGTGACAATGCAGAAGATGAGGGGTTCCTTATTTGATCCTTTTGGTTTGAAGGATGTTGTTTAGATGGTCTGGTCAGTGAGGAGTTTTGAACTCTCTCTTATGTATTATTGGCCAGCATTCCTGAGGGGTTGAAGAAAAAGCTGGTCTGTTGTTTGAGGCTTGTGCTGTCTGCCTTCAAAACATGCAGGGACTTTACCCTACAATTATATCTCTTTTCTTTTGAGATATTTAAAAGATGGGAAACTAGATATATTGTCTTTATGTCAATTTTAATAGAGTACACCATTCTCTTACTTATTGCTTACCAGATAAATGTCTGTAATTCTTGTTGTAAAGGCTCAAGGTTGTCTGACACTGATCTTGCTCAGCTGTTAAATGGTTGGAGTGACACAGCTTCCTTATATTATCAAATTGTATCTGTTACCATAATAAAAGTTGAGAAAGACATTGTCCCTATTAACAGCAATAGAGATCAATAGAATTATACCCACAGCCAAGTAATTTATATACCAAGTAAATAAGCTCTTAAAGGTCATATTAACTCATCACTATACTTAACTGAGATTAATGGGTGTGAGTACACAAAATGACATTTAATTCTAATGTTTTTATATAGAGAGATAGAGAGTATAGCTATGTATTAGCTTTAAGATTACTAATAGCAATAATTTCTTGGTAGATAAATTATTAAATAATTAACATTTTCCCCACTATACCCCTGTTACATTGAATGAAACCAGCATAAACATCAGTAAACCTGAGTGAATATATACATATTAGTGCATAACTACTTTAATTTAATTGAATGGATCAATATTAATATCAGTATCTGAAAGTCAGAAAGATTACAGATGTAATACAACTATCACAGAGGATGGAGTAATGTCTCACTCTTGTCTTTCTATCATATATATATTTCAAACATTAATTATTGATATAAAACACACAAAATTAGTTTACAAGGCTGTGTGAGTAATTAAGCTTTTTTACTGTGTGTTGTTTGTAACTGTCCTTAAGAACAAGAAGTGTTTTCTGATCTGACACCCCGAGAAGCAAGACTATTTCAAACCATTACAAATACTGTTTGTTGTTTTATGTTGACAGCATTATGGTTAAGGTCTAGTTAGGTTTAGGGAAAAATGATACTCTGGGTTAAAATGAGTACTTTATTACTATAAATAAATTACTACAAATTACTGTTACTGGTTAAGGTCAGGAGACATTTGACTTCATGGTTACTTAATAATCACGTGGTTAAGGTTGGGGGATGATCAAGGTCATGGTTGAAAAAAAAATAATGTTGGCTTACAGTTTGAAAATAGTAGGTACATGGATCCAGCTCCAGCTCTTTAAGTATCTGTGTAGCCCTCTAACAGGCTTCACTACTGGTCAAGGCACCCTGAGACAGATCTTTGCACTCAATACCCAATGAGGTGGTAGCAGGCATGCCCTATAAAACAGTGGTACACTCACCACTCAGTTCCCTTTTGAGCTCTGCAACTGACAACAGGGGCCAGCTGGACACGCAGTTAGAGGGCTACACACGTACTCATACAACTGGAGTTACCTCCAGCCCTCTGATGGATCTCGCTATTAGTAAACACGAGGGGAAGGCTGTAGGGGGTGTAATGTACTCCCATGCCAACCTGACCACCAGGAATTTGACATGTTTTTTTTTCCTTCCCAAAAAAAAAATTTCTAAAATATTTTGATGAAATAAATGTTCATAAAAAACCCACTATTTGTGCTCTGCCAAGTAATGTATTTGTATTTGGACACACCCCTTACTGGTACCACTGCTAGTTAGCCACTGCTACCTCCCTCCCAAGCACTGGGAAATCTGGAGGGGGCGAGCAGGCTAAAAATGAGAAACTTCAACAGAACTAGCTTGTAGAGAACATCTCAGCGATGATGTCTGTGCACAAAGTGGCTGAGTAAAAAAAGGGAGCCAAGCAGTAGGTGCGGCACTATTTTATAAAGCATGCCTGCTACCACCTGACTGTGCGTTGCATGCAACGAGATCTATCACAGGGAGCAGAGGTGAACCATGTTAGAGGGCAAAGCATGTATGAATAGAAGAAAAGTAGAATCGGAAACAAACTACAGTCTCCCATATTAAAGTCCAATGTTTTTACGTCCACTAGAGTGCTTGTCTTTTTGGGGCATTTGCTGAAACAACTGATGCTGTCATTTTTTTGGAAGGACAGACTCTAAAATGCACCTGTATCTGGAAGGTCCAACAGTTGTTTTCAGTTTCTTGGTAAAACTATGAATACAATTTGAAAAACAGTAAAAAAAAAAAAAAAAACATATAAAAACATTATACAGACCTGTATCTGCTATCAAAGGTGCTTTTACCATATAAATATTAACCTAAACGGGGGAAATGATTATGGATCAATCTTAAGTTTTGTTTCACTTTTTTTGTTGTTAAATGTAAAAACATTCATTTCAATTATATCTATCATTCCATTATTCAAAATAAAATTAGGTTGCAAATAATTTATCTAGCAACTGTAATAAATGTATTTTTTTTAAAACTGGAGGCAAGTGGACAGAAATCCCTTCTTATGCTTGTAATTCTGATTTATGCCAAAAAGAAACTTCAAGCCTAAAAACAGTAAAAATAGGGTTTCTTTAATGTAACTTAAAATATTTTACAGCTATCTCATTCATTGTATAAATAAACTTACCACCCTTACTTGTGATGACGTCCATATTGGCATTTCATGTCTGAGGAGGACTCAAATTGAAGGAGGACTGAGGTTATAACGAAGCATCCAGTTACAGCAGTTTGCATATTTCCAGTTCCATTTTCACTTCATCTGGGGAGGATAAGCCAGGAGGTCGAGGAGCTGAAGACAAATGAAATGTCATCAAATAGCTGTGGGATGGACCACAGATAAATAAAACCCCACCCCCACACTCACACATCACCACCACATATACACAGAGACACAAAGCACAGTGTAAAGTTGCAGCAGGAGTAATCATCCTTCTAGTCACAGCCTAAGGATGAAATCTATCCTCCCCTGTGCAATCCAAGCTGACACTCTTAAATTCATTGGTACTGTAAAGCTGCTCAATCTGTGTGAGAAGCTTGTGTGATTTGTTTTCAATGTATTTAACATTTGGAAAAATAACAAGTTTGTTGACTATTGAATATCCATCAAATTAATCATCTGTAACTTTGTTACTTGTTTCTGAAAGGGAAGTGTGGAAGTGAAGGGATATTTACATTTTTTGTGATACATTTAGGTCAAGCATAATCTCTTCTTCACCCTTTGACCCTCCAACCAACCCCGTGACTAGATGACCTGTTCTATGTGCTAAGCCACAGCCACTCCATATAATCATTGGTCGAATTAACAACATCTAAGACTTACATACGTACATTCTAAAAAGATACTTTACTTTTTTTTTCTTTAGTAATTCCCTCACTTTTTACCATTACCCCATCAGTCACTTGTACATGTAGGAAATACAGTATCAGTCTCTTTTAGACTGCCATAAAATGTACTGAGTCCATTCACACTGCCCCTGATGAACATATAACCACAGGTAAGTATGCATATTGTAATTTAAAAAATGTAACAGTACGGCTATAATGTAATAAAAATTCTATAATAATAATGCAATAACTTTTTGCGCATAATGTTACAAGTTATCACATTGTATGAAAGTTGTAACATTCTGAATTTAGGAGCAACTTTTTTTAATAAAAAATGTACTAACATCACATATATTGTAATAACAAATCAAAATCTAATGCTTGTTCAGTCAATATTTGATATATAGCACTATTTCCATCCCAACCCTCACATCACGGTCTGTATGATCCACTTTCCAATTGTGCCCCATGTATTTATCACTCGGGTAAGCTCAACTCACTTTTTGTGGTCGCTCTACGCATCTCCCCGCTGTGTTGCTCACTTGATTGGGTGGTTGGAGTCGGGCCTGGTGTCCTCTTCTTTTGCTCATAGCTCATTTAGGTTAAACAGCCCAAAAATTAAAGTACTTAAGAGATGAGGGTCTCAACAAAGTTATGTTATCCACAGCACTCCATGTCTGACAGGCTATCTAATAATTTAGCTAATCTAGATGGCATTACCCTGGCCTCCAGCACCACTGTAAGGAATCTGGGAGTTCTTCTTGATCAGGATATGTCTTTTAACTCCCACATAAAACAAATGTCAAGGACTGCCTTTTTTCACTTGCGTAATATTGCAAAAATCAGGCACATCCTGTCTCAACAAGATGCAGAAATAATAGTCCATGCATTTGTTACTTCTAGGCTGGATTATTGCAACTCATTATTATCAGGCTGCCATAACAAGTCTCTAAAGACTTTCCAGCTGGTCCAGAATGCAGCTGCACGTGTACTGACTAAAACTGCTCCATGCAAGTGCCCTGAGATGACTTTTGTTGTAATTTGGCACTATATAAATAAAATTGAATTGAATTAAAATGAATATAGGCTGTGCCCATTTGGGCATAAAATGTTTTCCACAACTTTGAATTTTTTCATAAATGCATTTTTTACTTCTTTTGGCACATTTTTCATCCAATCTCAACCAAACTTGGTACATACCATACTTAGATGACCCTGAACAAAGATAATGGGTTTGTTTTTTGGTATCACTTATAGTTTGTCTTTAATTGGTTACCAAACTTTTGAAGGCATGGCCTGATGCATTTAATGCTTGGGCCTTCACTATTCTCAACATATATGTTTCCACTAGGTGATGTCATTAGAGAACATGATGTTAGCTTCCACAGCTATGCTGACAATACACAATTATACATATCCATTGAACCAAGCAATCCACTTCCTCTAAACTCCCTGACCGCCTGTCTGTCTGCAATCAATAAATGGATGAGTGATAACTTCTTAAAATTAAATGAGAAAACAGAAATTTTATTAATTGGCCACAAAGCAAAAAGGGATGAAATCTTTAAAACACGTGGCAACCTGACTCCATTAATCAAACCAGAGGTAACAAACCTAGGAGTCATTTTAGACTCTGACTTGAGCTTCAAGTCCCATATAAACAAAATGACTAAGACAACATTCTTTCATCTCAGAAATATTGCCAAGGTTCGACCACTCCTAACTCAGCAAGATGCTGAAAAACTAATCCATGCTTTTATTTCAAGTAGGTTGGACTATTGCAATGCACTTTTTACATGTCTCCCTAACAGGTCGATTGAAAGATTGCAACTTATTCAGAACTCTGCAGCTGGACTGTTAACAAAACAAAAAAGAGTGAGCATGTCACTCCAGTCTTGGATAGACTACACTGGCTCCCTGTGTCCGCTAGAAATGATTTTTAAGTACTCTTACTTGTTCATAAAGCTCTCAATGGGTTAGGGCCAAGCCTAAAACTTTTGCATAGTATCGTATGTCAAAGAAGAACAGCAAATTCTCACATTTAAGAAGCTGGAACCAGAGAATTCGTGGTATTTTAGTTCAAAAGATTACTGAAACGATTAATCGATTATCAAAGTAGTTGCAGATTAATTTCCTGCCGATTAACTAATCAGTTAATCAATTAATCAACTAATCGTTACAGCTCTACTATCTGTCAGGGAATGAAAGCCAGCCACTGGAAACTCTGGGGCTGAGCAAAAACACTACATGGGGGAGGTTTTTTCGCAGTCCATCAGCGCTTTGCTCTGACCATTCTGTGAAAACCACATTGGTTCCTATGCAGGAATGATTTGGATTTAGTTGGACTGGGTACATCCCAACCCTTAATTGCATCCATGTTTCCCTCTCTTGCGTGAGAGACCCCAGGAAAAGATGTGAGGAGAAAGAAAATGAGGAAATATGCTTTTAGCGAAATTGAATGTTCTTCCCTCATGTTTCTGATGACAGCGGCAGCTGATCACAGCTGGATCAGCTTTCAGTTGGCTTTAACAGCTGTAGCAACTTATGATGGCGTTTGTGTTTGCACATACACACTGTCCTAATACTAATAAAAGGTGCACAGTTACCACTGCCAGATAAGCAGTGTTTTCTCTCTGTAGCCTATGTACCCTTCTGACCCTTCCCACTTTGACAAAAACCTGCACATAAATAAAAACCTGCATTCTGTATTTATTATGTGGACAAATCAGTCGCTGAATGCACATTAACAGTTTCTGCTGGCAGAATGCATTTATTTCATTTATTAATTATTTGCATCTGCATTTATTGATATTCTGATTGTGAATTCATAAGTTAACCTCTTAGACTCCCGCCTCCTTACCAAACACCCATTTCTGGGGGGGCAGGTGAAGTTTAGGGGGAGATAGCAGGTCAGTAGTATATGCCACATAGAAGTGGTATACATCATCTGAAAGCTGAAAACACTGTGTGTCAAGTTTTCTAGTCATAAATCTGTGATGAACATTGTGTTTTGGTTAGGCGCCTATTTACATTTTTAAAGTTTAGAGTGTATAAGGGCTTAGAACATCATATAGAAGTATAAGATGGCCATTCCAATGCTCAATCATGTCTCATTAGTTGTTACAGCAAGTTTTGGGTTGATACAATTTGTTACACAGATTTGGTGCAAAATTTAACCATTTTCTACTACTCAAGAATTGATAAAATGGTCAAAAACCCCTCCAAAATACCACATTAATACACCAATACCTTCAGGGTCACCATAGAAAAATTCATGTTATGATTTGGTATCAAAAACTTTTGACATTTGGAGATTTCTGTAAGAACTGCATTTTTCTGTGATTGGATGGTGAGCACTTCTGTTCTGCATGTTGCTCAAAAAACTCCTTATTGTCAATATACCTAAGAAAGCCATACACCCTCTGAATACCCTAGGTCTCAAGTTTGTGGTTTTAAAGTTTAATGAGGCTGTGATTATCCTAGAGGTCGCAATACATCATTTTATACAATGAGGTCAAGTTTCGAAAAATAGTCTCACTACAATGAAATGGCTACTGTGGGGACAACATCATCACACATGAATACAACTGGACTCATTGAATCCACAAGAGTCTCAGCTTTCCAGTCATACCAAATGTCTGCAATTCCAAGACTGTTAAGGGACCCCTGTAAGCAGAAATATTCAAATACACCATTTTTATAATAGGCGAAAATAACATTTATACTGCATGCAAAAAATTGCATGGTTTTGGAGTAATCCGGAGGAGTGACTGCACTGGGAGTGAGCTCTTGATTATATCTCAAACTTGGACCCAAAAAAGAGGAACACTTTGCAAAATAACCCTCAAAAATCTTCAGAAAGGACGAAGGAGGAGAAGTAATAGCATTGATCAGCAAGAACAGAAAAGTAAACATCATCTTTGGATATATTTTTCAAATACTAGCTAGCTGTTGACTGCTAACTGCCACTTGCTGTTACCAATATTATTTATAAGGAGATACAGCACTAAAGACGCTAACAGAGTTATTTTTTGAAAACAAGAAAAAAAACTTAGAGCATCCTTGCTGGTAATGTAATCCACGTATGCTGCCTCTCTATGCACCCTGGACTCAAGAAGTGATGGCATATGATTGGGGGTCACTCAGCAGGATGGGGAGATGGTCAGCTCACCTCCCTGCCAACTCTGCTACCAGGCCAGTCCAGGTTTTCAAATGTAAACATCAGATTAAACATCAAGTAAGACCATCTGTACATCCATCTCAAGTTAGAAGGAAACAGTCCTGGCCACATGGATCTTCTGGGGTTCCTAACCACCCAGATGGCGGCCTTTTCTCCCTGCTGAGGTTGAGAGGAGGTTCTGGGTGCACCGGGCCAGTGCTGAGGGGCTTAAGAGGAGCTTCTACCCTCTGGCCACCGGGACCCTGGGTGGGATTGCTACATATGTCTGTCATCCGAGGCTGTTTATTGTACCACAGAGCATGCCTGTCAAAAACTGTGTCAAGTTCAAGGCAGTGTTTCATCAGCAAAAAGACTTGGGCTGTGTTTAATGGAGTGCTTTTTCGACTGTTGTTGGTACTCACTGCTGTATTGCCTGTACATATCTGTCTGGCCAAAACAATCAACATTGATGGAAAACAGCTGGGACACCAAGTGATTGAGCTTTGGACAAATGCTGGCCAGTTGACACTCCTAAAGCGAGTTTTAATCATAACTTGCTGAGATATTTTGCAATCTATTCCTCTGTCCTGAGGCACAAATGAGTCCAGGTTCCAGAGCGAATCATCAATCCAGTGGACCGGTCATCTGCCACCCCATTTTGGAGAATAGCAGGTCTCCTCTTCATGCTGATCCTGCTCTCCGGAGATGTTCAGCTAAATCCTGGAACAGTGACCTTTGGAGCACTGCAGAACTTCGATGCTGATTTGTGCCAGAGTGTGTCTGGGACTCCTCTGGTGCCAGGGACGAATGAGTAGCAACCTTTTGAGCCGGGCTTCTCCCTTAACAGACTTAACTTTGTTAACACAAGGCATGATGTCTCAATGAATAACTTTTCACTAGTGGGCTGTGGAAACCTTGATAGGTCCAGTGTCTCTCTCACAAAACCTGCTGCTGACACCACTGTGTGTCGAAACCCTGCAGTAAGGAGGCAGAGGTTATTCAAAAAGATGAAATTGAGGGGGCTATTTGGTGGACATTTTAACATCAGAAGCATTACTGCAAAGAGCAATCAGCTAACTCATCTTGTGTCTGACTCAAATCTGGACTTTCTCTGTCTGACTGAAACATGGCTGAAACAAACAACTCCTGTGAGTGTGTTCATGATGCCTGGATACCAATGTTTCAGAAAAGACAGAACTGATGGAAGGGGAGGAGGGGTGCTTTTTTATGTGAGAGACAACATCAAATGTGAACGTGTGGTTTACAATGCGGGTAACACGTTAGAATATGTTGGGATAAAAATAATGTTATCCCAACAAATGTCTTTTAACATCATAGGTGTCTATAGGCCCCCTTCTGCAGATGACACTTTCTATGATCAACTCACAGAAGTCTTGAAAGAGTGCAGTCTCAACAAAGAATTATTACTTATGGGTGATTTTAATGTGAACTGGGAGGATCAATCTAAAAGGAAAAAAACTAAAAATGATCACATAGAAATTCCAACTAGAAAAACTAGTAAAAGGCCCAACTAGGATTGCAAAATGCTCCTGTGCACAAATTGATCTGCTATTTACTAACAAACCAGAAAGAATAACTAAAAGTTATAATTTAATCACTGGCTTATCAGTTCATAACCTAACCCTTTGTGCGAGAAAACTGACTAAAAGTAGATTTAAGACCACGACAACTAAAACAGTGATCCTTCAATGCATACCCAGAGCTGATGAAATTAACAGCTTGAATTGGGATGATGTACTGTCCTCTGATGATCTGGACTATGGCTGTGATACTTTTACTCACAGAATCAACTCTGTGAGGGAAAGATTCAATGTGAGGATACAGATAAAATCTAAAAATAAAAACAATTTACTGTGGTTGAATGAAAATTTGTGGAAACTAATGAAATCTAGAGATACTGTACTAAGGAAGGCAATTCAAACTAGAAGAGACACTGACATGCTAATTTATAAAGGTTTAAGGAAGAAAGTTAGCCAAGAGCTAAGAGAAGCTAAATCTCGTTTTTATCTCAATACATTGAATGAGGCAAAAGGCAATAGTAAATTGATCTGGAAAAATATTGACACTCTCACAAAGAGGGACCCAAAATTTTTAGGACATTTTAAACTCAAAGTACAGGGAAAGTGTACTGAAGATCATCTTACTCTTACTTCTGTCTTTAATATTTTATATTTTTCATGAGTCTGTACAAGAGTTAGGGGAAAAAATTTCAAAAAGGAAACTAGATATTGTTTCTATAGATGCTACAGTCCATGTTTTCGAGCTGGTATAAACTAATGAGTTACAAGTAAACAAAATCATCAGCTCCTCAAAAAGCTCCAAAAGTGGAGATGCTTTGCAATTTGACACCATGTTTGTCAAATCACACAAAGATATTTCAGCTCTACCTATTGCTCATTTAATCAACTTGTCTTTTAAACACAGCTCATTTCGTGATGACTGGAAATGTGCCATTGTTGCGCCTATTTTTAAATCTGGAGACTGCCTTGAAGAAATAAGTATACTGCCAATACTCTCAAAGGTTGCTGAGAAAGTTGTCATTAAACAACTGACAACATTTCTTAATACAAGCAATGTTGGTCTACATTGTATGCAGTCTGGCTTTAGAGCAAATCATTCCACCAAACCGCTACCTTGTACTTAATAGAGCAAATTAAAGACTTGATAAAGGAGGAGTAATTGGTGCTGTATTTTTAGATCTGCGTAAAGCATTCGACACAGTCAATCATGATGTTTTAATATCGAAACTCTCTAAATTTAACTTCTCATCTAGAGCACTGGCATGGATGTCTTCATATTTATCTTATAGGATACAATGTGTTAAAGTTTCTGACACACTGTCCAGAAACATGAAGTGCACAATGAGTGTTCCACAAGGGTCAGTGTTAGGTCCCCTATTATTTAGCCTATACATTAACGATCTCCCTCAACAGTGTCATGATGTAGAACTACAAATGTATGCAGATGACACCATTGTGTACACACATGCACATGAGTTAGGGAAAAAAACAGCTGAGTTAGCTGCTGCTATGCTAACAATTGCATTGGAAAGGATCACACATCAACTTGATCAGTCATTTCTTAGTCTAAATGTAAACAAGACAAAAGGTATGTTTTTCTCTAAAACCATGGTAGAACCTCCTAACGCTGATATTTTCATCAAAGGTGAAAAGACTGACATAGTTACTGATTTTAAATATCTTGATGTGACACTGGATCCAAATTGAACTTTAAGAAACATGTTCAAAAAACAATTAAAACCATAAAGTAGAACTTTTTATATATATTAGAAACTGTCTCTCTTTGGACGCAGCCAAGATATTTATGCATACTATGATTCTTTCCCATATGTCTAATTGCATCACATGTTGGGGGCAAGCTGGAGAAACAGCCATAAAGCCTTTCGAGTCCTTAAACAAACAACCTCTAAAAACTCTGGACAAAAAGCCAATGCATTTCCACCCACTGTACTGGAGAAACACAATTTACTGTGCTTTGAGAATTTTAGATTATTCTCAAATTTGTGCCTAGTTTATAAAATGTTAAATGGTTTGGCCCCTCCTCCACTATGTGACTTTGTGTAGACCTGCTCAGTAAGTTCTATTAGATCCTCCAGAATATCCTCTATACAAGATTGTACCATACCATTTTGTCACACTGCATTTGGGCAGTCAGCTTTCTCTGTGAAAGCCACAACTCAGTGGAATGCCCTACATGATGATATGAAGAACTGCAGTTCAATCAATACATTCAAGGCCAAATTAAAAAATCTACTAAAGACCAATCAGCTCTGTGACCACTGAGTCTAAACTTCATCTATGGTCTTTTCATTAGCGCAGGTAGTCTTGCTTTTAATTTGACAAGTTTACATTATTAATTTCTAATTGACATTGTGGGTGTATGTGATGTGCTATTGTGTGTAGCTTTGTATTTTGTATGGTGTGTTCTGTGTGTTTTTTGCTTTGTACTGTTTGTTGTTGTATGTTTTGATTGTGGGAGACTGCAGATGTAAATTAGCTTTGAGCTAACTCCAGTGCATCTTTTATGCTAAAAACTGTACACTGTCCCAATAAATAAATACAGTCAATCAAAACTGCATGGAATTAGCATAAAGTGGGCATGTCTGTAAAGGGGAGACTTTGGGTAACCATAGAACCCATTTTCATTCAGATATCCTGAGGTGAGAGGTCAAGGGAGCCCTTTGAAAATGGCCAAGCCAGTTTTCCCTTTGCCAAAATTTAGCCCATCTTTGGAGCGTTATTTAGCCCCCTTCCCAACAAGCTAGCATGACACGGTACAAATGGATTGCTTATGTTGCCTAGTTTCATATGGTACCAGTATCCACACTGTAGCTTTAAAACTGAGAAGAAGAGGTTAATAATCCAGAATACTAATAGAGTGTCTTTTGAATGCTAAAAATATATTTTCATTATGTGTAATTGCAGTACAGGGGCACTGTGCTTGTGCCTGCTAATCCTGTTTGGTAATCTATCATGAATCTTCTGTTGCTTGAGGAAGAAAGACAGCAGGTTACTGTACGAAATCAGTCTAAGGCAGGAAATCAGACATGTCCATATGCAATACAGTTATCTGGTTACTGAAAAACACTCTTCAAGTGTCTTCATGATATAAGATACTGCCTGTTTAGAGCTACAAGCCACTATTCTTATTTTCATATTAGTTTTAGTTAGACTTCGGATGTTAAATTAAAAAAAAAAAAATCAGCATACTCCCAGTTAAGACTACTATATCTGACTGTCATTTTCCTTAGATAATCAGGATTTTGTGGACTTCTGTGGCCATGTAAGAAAACAGATGCTGGTTAGTCTAAAGAAATGAACAACACGTTCCTGTGGAAATCTTTTATTTTGCTGAAATTAAGTGCAAATGCTTAAATGATCATTGTTCTCATGTAACAATGAAATTAGGTTAAATGTTTAGAAAAGGGGTACAACATGTATTATTGCCAGAAAGTAGTGCAAGTTATTCAATAATTATTTGAATTTGTGGTCTTAGCCTATGCCTATGGGTCATAATCAAACTGATGTTGAAGATAGTATGAAGGGACAGGGGCTGGATATACTGAATGTATGTCAAGGTAAGCTAGTAAATTATGCCACTTTAAATCAGTAACGTATTTATACCACTTTCAGACAGCAGACGCACATATTACACAGGTCTACTTAACGCACATTCGAACCGAGGACCCATTCATGAGACAGCTGTCACCTTGCTTCTCACTGTTTGCAGATACTTCAATCTGCTGTGTAGTTCATAAACTTCAGTGACAACGCCAGGTCATCAAAGCCGGGCAGCCTCTGACCGCCAACCCTCCTAATGCAGGTTGGCCTAAACAGATAGACCCCCAACGTGGGTTTAACCAGTGACACTGGATTAGTCTGAATTGGGTATTAGTGATGAAATTAGATGAAATTAGTGATCAAATAGAAAACAAGGATAAATTTATGTAGTTCCATTAAGTTTTCTGTCACTTTAAATGATCCAGTCATTCGTTCAATGTATTATTCAATGTATTTTGTTGAGTTTGGTCCTAATGCTGCTTGATGATCACCAGGTTCTTCAGCATGTCAAAGGAGTTTCCATCAGGTTCCACTGAGACCACACCCTGCTCCTTGCTGTACACTTGGAGGAATCCGTTGGGGTCCAGACCCACCACCTCAGCCTCTAGTCCATCCTCGCTCCAGAGACGCACCTGAGTCCCACTGAAGCCAGAGCACAGAGAACCACTGTCACAGTTCAGCTTCAGGATATTATGGGAAGTTAAAAAACTGTTCTTTGCTTCTCAGCTAAGACTAAGAGTCAGACCCTTTAAGACTGTGACTAACCACCACCTCCACAGCTTCTTTCCTCAGCCAATAACCCTCACAAACCACAGTCATATGTGCCCAACTCTGATCGGCTATGTTCTCCTACACAAACTGACTTTGTCATTGGGTACACTGACTTGATCTCCTTCATTCCCTGTACTTTGAACAATATGTTTATTATATCCAAATGTTTCAGTACACTATCAGAACCACTAATTGCACTGATCTCTTAATAGGTCATATATGCCTACGTTAAAACAAACCAAACAGTGAAATAAAATGAAATACAATACAGATTGTCCTTTATATGTATGCATTTACTCTGTCATAATTAAATAAATCATGACAAAGTTAATTATTTAGCTTTTTGTCTTTAAAGAGTAACTTCACACCAAATCATTTTGGGGTTGTTGTTTTTTTTTACACATTTTTTTTGTACACATAATCACACGTCTATGTTGGCATATGATGTTAATATTGGTGATTTGTCGAACGATACACATATTGGGCCTCAACTAATATGTGTGTAGAAATGTACTAACTTTGCACACAAAACAAGTGCACACACAAAATTGTTGTCAGATTCATGACACATGCGCACCAGTCAATTCTGTTCTTACCACCGTATGTATATTAGTGAATCAAAATCATTATAAACTGACAGGTGCGTGCACACTATCACTAAGGAAAGCTCTGTTGGAGTGGTACAGCATTGAAGAGAGCTGTCACTCATTGCAAACAGAGCTGTGATGGTAAAAATGTAGAAAAACTTAACTACTAGTGAAATGCAAACAGTAGTTTCAGAAATAGAAGCCAGAAAAGGCAGATTAGGCTGGTAAATATGTCACTGGCACATCCATTTGGAGCCCAATTGTACTACTACGCAGTACATCCGTTACAAAATAAAAAGTTGGTAAATGTGTAGATCTGTGGAATTCATCCAGCTCTACATCATTATTCATTTTCAAAATTGGCCAAAAATGACTTTCAATTATTCCCTCCAAAAAAACACATAGGTTCAAACCATATGAATATCTATTTTTGTGCATTATGTCCATAAGAGGGTAAACCAATACAACAAGAGAAATAACTACTTGTATAGGTATATTCATTTCAACATAAACATGTATTTTAAAAGATCCACATACCTACACATTACACAATAAATAAAATAATGTCCTATACCATAAAACTTAATTTAAAGACTATAGACCTGTCTCTCTCTCTGTACTGTGGTTGGTGCTAAAGTGAGAACTGAGAATGCAATATCTCTCGGAGTGAGATCAAAAGAATGATTAAATTGATATATTATTTGATAGCTTAATTTTTATACAGGTTAAGTAATATACTAATCTGAAGTGTTTCCAAATACGGCTTTTTAGATTGCTCAGAGTGCAAATCACTCTCTCTGCAGCCTAATTGGGTTGTGAACTCTCTGCCATCATTACCACACGGCTGTTAGATTATTCGCTCTTTTCAGTTTGACTTCTCATTTTCAATCAATGAAAGTGACGTTGTGTGACTTCTGTCCGTCATGAAGTGCATTCAGTGCATTCTGTGCAGCAGCCCAGGCCCATGTGAGAACTCGTGAGGCAGACAGCCAGGGTAGTGCTGCTTTTTTTTTCCACAATCAAATATTAATTTTCACTATCAAATGTTTGTTTTCTTTTTACAATTCCACTATACAATTGAATTTAGAATATTCATTGACAGCCCTATTATTCATGCTACACTGAACAGCGGTCGGTCTCTGTCACACTGTCGGTAGCATGTATCTGGTCAGTGTCAACACTTACAGTGTCGCACACCACTTAGTGCTGTGCGATATGACGATGTATATCGTGTGACGAGAGAAAAATATCTATCGTTTCATATTATGCTCTATCGTTTATATAGTTGTGACACAAATCACATTCTTTACGGCAATATTTTTTGTCATTTGGAGTCTGTCCATCTTTTGTGCGGATTACATTGATAAATTTCTCTTCTTGGCTTTTTACTCGCAAAGCTTTTATTGCACTTACAATAAGATGACGAGTTTAGTTGTTGTCATCTTTCCAACTCTCCACCGCTGTCTGTCTTCCCTGCTGCGCTGCACACACGCGGAGGGCTCAGCCCCGCCCGCGCTGAGAAAGAGCAGAGAAGCAACGAGACAGTGACCATAAATGACAGCAAAACACAGTAGAGACGGTCTTTATTTGTGTTATTTACCAAATGTTTGTACACTCGTTTAATTTCAGCTCAGTGTGAGAGTCTCTGCTGCTTTTTGCTGTCCTTTATAGTCGCGCTGCTCTCCTCTGCTCTCTATGATTCACCACTGCAGGGCTGAGCCATCGGTGTGTGCTGCACACACAGGAGAGAAAGTGAAGCCGGCGAAGTACTCGAGTTGATGACAACTACACTTGTTACGTTACTGTAAGTGCAATAAAGGCTTCGGGAATAAAAAGCCAAGAGTAATTTAATTTAATCCGTGCAAAGGACGGACAGACAGTGGGGGGAGAGAGGTGGGCATGGACCAACTATTTATTCATTGAATTAAAATGAGCTATATTGGCAAAGGTATCGTTATTGGGATATGAAATGACATATATTGGGATATGAGATTTTGGTCATATCACCCAGCCCTACACTACATAGCCATGAGGCCACACACCTGTTGTCCTTTGCAGTCCTCGGCTGCATTTTTTAAGTGTGCTGGAATGAAGGGAGGGTAGTTACTCTTTCATAACCAATTTAATTGTTTTTCATTCATTGCCACATTAGAATGAAATCATGACACAGACAACAGAGGTGTGTTGTAATTCTGTATTGCCTAGCAGAGAGCAGCACAGAACTGCCAATACTAAATACAATGTACCGTCATTAGTTTTAATGAAGTGGTGCAGGGGAGCTTTCTCTTTTTCATGTGTCATCCAAAATGCCAAAATGAAAAACAATCAGTCACAACTTGGGCATAACTTTTAAAAACTAAAGACAGTTCTTTGTAAATAGTAGTGGCAGTTCTATGATGCCCTCCACTGGACAGCACTGAAATGTATTTAAAAGTTTATCTAAGATAATAGGAATCTTTAGCCATCCAAATTATTCAAATCAAGTATATATCTTTCAGCGTAACAGTCATTTTAGTTCCAAAGCCCCTCTTGTTTTTTGTCCACTGCAGCTCAACAAGGAAACACTGTCCGAGGAAATACAAAGAGGGAATTTTTTGCTACAAAAGACTGTAAATGTGGCAGATATCCACTTGATATGACTAACTGCTGGAGCCTCAGATAAACTGCTGATGAATTTTTAAATGCATTTTTGTACAAAATCACTGTGTAGAAACACTGTGGATTTTGGCCCCCATCACTTACACTGAAAGCACATTTGAAGGGGATCTTTCAATAGCCACTATGAACAGGAGGAATGATTACAGCAATCAAAACCTTGTTCACTGTTCATGTGGGTACCTGAAAAATTGTGAACCTATCCTTTAATATGGCATGGAAAATTTATGTCACAATGAAAAAACAAAGGTTTGACAGACAAAAAGCTAAAGAAAAAAAAAACTTTAAACTTATGTTTTTCATTTAATTATGACATAGCAAATGCATACATAAAAAGGAAATACAAAATAAATCTTGTCATATTTGACTTTTTAATTACTAAATATTTAATTGCTTCCATAATGTATAAATAATGATTACATACAAAAACAATTTCCTACTCATAAACCTATAAACAAGTATGTGTGCTCAACTCACACATACACAAACACACACACTTATGCCATCTGAGAGTGATATGATGAGGTGGGGAAGAAAAATAAGATGAGAGATTGAATCTTAATATCATTTGTTTATTTCAATTGTTGACCAATTTTACTTTGTTGTCCACTGTGTGATTCTTGCAGTCTACACAGTGATCTGTAAAATGCCAATCAAAGGCACATTAATTACACTGAATCAAATTGTGTGAATAGTATTATCAATCTTTTTAATTATACTGTAGGCATTGTTTTATTTGTGAGGTCTTTTAATATGATCCTTTATTGTGAAGCACTTTGTAAAGTTTGTTTTGATATGGGGGCCATAAACTATTGAAACTGATTATTGAGATATTACAGCATCACAGGTGCATGTGATCAATTAATACAGTAGCTATTAGTAGCCACAGCCATGTGTAATGATCATGCGTATTGACAGTAAAGCCTTGTCAAGACCATCCTCAGTGTCATTATAAAATTCAGTGTTTCTGTTATCAGTTACATTTTTTCAGTCACAGCAGCATGCCAACTCAGTTTTTAGTGCCACAGCACCCTGACATCAGGTTACCTTACATAAAAATGATTACAATGTCTTTCATGCAGTGAGGTATACAGATTTTTAATTTGGGTTAATGAGAGCATTGGTATTTAACTAGTACTTGGCAGATATGCTGAGTTTAGGTGTTTGCATGTACTTATTGAATCAAGTATCTCGCTCTGATTCTAAACAAGAAGTAAAACCTGAGTCCAAAGCCCAGTGGGAGTGTTTGGAATGCTCACCTGTGAAGCCATCTCTTGTAGTAGGTGGGCAAGATGGCATCTGGGCCTCCTTGTTGGAAGCTGCTGATGAGGGCCTCCAGGTAGCTAACAGTCCGAGCGATGAGCTGGGCACAGCTTAGCGGCTGCAGGTTGCAGTTGTATTGGATGTTGTACTGCTGGATTAAGTCATTGATGCACAATGTTGGGTTGCTGTTGGTCACATTGAAACCACAGCCTGCAGGGCCCATCATGAAGAAATATTACTGTTATTGTGAGCAATATTACTATGTTATTCTGAGCAAACAACATGAGACTATATAATGTATTGCAAAAAGACTGTATTAATTACTATCGTTGACTAATTACTTGGTGTAATGTGACAGTGCAGAAATAACTGATCATATTCACCACCTTTACAATGACACACTGAAATCATGACTAATAAAGCCTTTTACAAGTTGCAAAATATTCCTTAAGATCACTTGTGTGTAATTAAGGTGTTACAAATGATTTAAGGTTACCAAAATGGTCTAGATGTTCGTCAATTTCCTGGAAAAAGTACAACATCAAGACAAAAGAACATTCCAACATGCCTCAAGCTGGTCATTTCTGTATGAGAGGGTTCATGTTGCCATATGAGAGAATAAGAAAACTGTCAATCATCTACTAAATAGCCTCCAGTCTCATTACCTGTGATAAAGTGGAGGCTGTTACCTATGAGCAGATGAAAGGTTGATCCTATTACAGTAGAGGTCACCAGTACTCCCCCGAGCTTCATCAGGTTACTGTAGTAGATGTCATTGGGCCACTTCACCCTCAGGTCTATGTCCTGAGGAAGGTTGCAAAATGTTCAACCATCATCAATCATGAACATAAGATATTTTCATTTAATACCCAATTCTATTGCTTTTAATATCATATCATTTTGTGATACAATATGCCACTGATATTTTTTGCTAAAAACTATTTTGATGTATTCAGATAAACAGTATATGGGACAAATTACAGAGGATGTACATTCTGATAATTTCTTAGTGTTGACATTGTTGATATAGGAAAATGTGTAGATTGATACCTGGTATCCAGGAAGTGTACGAACCGCCTCGACCACAGCCAGAGCAGCCAGATGTTGCAAGAAGGGAATCCTCTGTCCAAGCCTGGAGCTCAGCTCTACCTGGACACTCAGAGTAAACATGGCACAACCCAATGGGCTGAGCCAGGCATTCCTGCCTCTACCTGCAGCAGCAGCAAACACAGGAAACATACAAGGGGACCCTTAATGGTACCAAACTGACCTCAGACAATTATGATGAATAAAAAACAAAAACAAAAAATACTGTTACTGAAAATTGTTTACACATTTGAGGTATGTTTGAATGTTGTGTGAGCAGGTTTACAATGTGCTGGAGCACTGACCTCTGCCCTGGCTTTGTCGAGCCGCTATAGCTATTAGACCCACATCCTTTGGTAAGTGCAGAGTAAGCCTGAGGGGAGACAAGAACAATGAAACACAAATGTTAAAACCAACTTAAAGTACTTCATAGAGACAGCACCGGTATACATTGTTTTGTTTATAGTGTTTATTACACCTTAAGTTAGTGCTTTTAATTACTTCAGCCTTACTCTTACTTTTGCCCTTACTGACATAATTAAAGTATTAATATATACTTACTATTGTAATACTTTGAGTCCAGCTTCAACACTAAACACACTAAGAAATCCAATATAACAATGTTTATAAACTGGAAGTATTGCAGTTGTTTAAATACTGAACTGATAATCATAAAAATCTTTAGCAGATTTGGTGGAGAAAGTTTTACTTTACTGATGTAAGCAGTTGGTGAAAGAGAGTTAGAAATAGTCAGAAAGTTGACAGTTCTTCAGGGACTTTTTTGCCCTGAATTACAGCGTGTCCACACACAAAGTGATTCAAAACGTGTTTTTTTAGTCGTATCCATCTCACTTATGTTTAATAGAACAGATATGCTTCTATTTTAATCAATACACCTTTCTACACAGGCCATGTAATGGCTCGCAGCCATACATACATAATCACAGCCCTAATCATATTTTTATGCTTAAGTCTATTCTCCTACTGTTCACCTGCAGTGATTACAGTGAACTACAGTGATTATGTGTAGGGCTCCGAGAACTTCCAGAACACAGGTGACTTATTCTCAACACTGTTCCTGAACGGATCCTCTGTAGTCACATTTGTACTGAAGTTCTTTGAGAAATTTACAATGTAGTACAAAGTGAAGAAATTGTGATATGTAGCACAACAACCTAAAGAAGCTCTGTAAACAGAACTGCATTCCCTTGCATGTGCAGTACAAGCAACCCTCTCCAGAAAATGAAAACGTGATATATATATATTTCCTCTCTCACCCCCCTCCCATGGGGGGTGGGGCGTGTCTTCCTCAAGCTCGGGCCCTCTACCAGAGGCCTGGGAGTTTGAGGGTTCTGCACAGTATCTTAACTGTTCGTAGGACTGCACTCTTCTGGACAGAGACCTCAGATGTTGTACCTGGAATCTGCTGGAGCCACTCTCCCAGTTTGTGGGTTACAGCCCCCAGTGCTCCGATTACCACTGGCACCACTGTTGCCTTTATTCCCCACATCTTTTCTAGCTCCTCTTTCAGCCCCTAATTTTTCACATTTCACATTTGCATACTCACACACATTTGATCCTGCAAAGGAAAACTGTTCACACAACTACAGTAAGTAGTAAGGGTACAAGTGGGTCATAGTTGAAGCAGGATGAGGATCTGTAAACTGTAATGGATATTTACAATAGACAGTTTAGGTAGTCGTTTTGTTGTTCACTTGTTTAAAATCACCAAAAGGAACCAAGTTGTAATGAATTTGATATATGCTTTAATTTAGGGGGACAGATTATTTAGACAAAACTGAGGGTGTATTGTCTCACTGCCTCTGACAAAAATTACACATATGGTACTTTTATATTGTATGACATTGGACTGAAACCTGTCACTATTATTGAGCTTTGCCATTTTGGATAAAATATTTGAAACATACAGTGTTCACCATTTTTAGGCATGCAAACACCTGAGATGGATTTCCCTTATTTTACAGATATATCTATGAAACTCTAGGGCTGGAGTGACACAAGAGGTGGTTAAGTTAACCCAAGCCCTGTTTAGTAAGTGATTCATAAAAAAATGAATGAAATGAATGAGCCCTTATTGTTTATGGACCCGGTGCATTGCTTTTGCCCTTCGGTATGAAGTTCAATAGGAACCCCCAATTTGCTCTCTTAACAGCAGCACCTTGTCAGAAATGTTTCCAGATAGACCAAATACTAAACAGTAGTAGCCTTCAGCTTGGATTGTATTTTTAGCAGTAGAAAAGTTTCATAGACATGAATGATTATTTTCTGTAATTCTGAGATCATTTGTTTTTTTGTCCAAAGCTTTTATAATTTGATTTACACATTGGATTTTCTTCTCCCTTGCACTTAGAAATTCCTGACCTTTATTTACGTTGATTTTGTCAGACAACATTGCTTGTTTGGACACAAATCATTTTCACAAGAAAACAGAGTTTTAAAACTGAATATAATCAAAGAAAATGTGGACCTTCCGTGCTGTTACTCTCACCACTCATCCATTTCATCTCCTCTTATCTCCACAGCTCACTGATATCTGCTCTTTCCAACTTGGCCAGAACAAAGACATACAAAGTAGCACATTTGACAGATGACAGAGAGAAGGCATTGTCCCAAGAGGAATAGCATGGCCCTATAAATCCCTGCTCAGGACTCATTGTTTTAGGGGGCAGCTAAGCCAAAGGGGTCACCCTCACAGACAAAGCAGGTCAGGAGGATAACGCCCACCAGCCGAGTAATCTGTGAGAGAAGAAAAATGGTGGGTGTCCTTGGATCATGGGCTAGGGGAACCATCTTTCTCACACAGGAACAAGTCAGGGGAATGACACCAAACAAGAGAGAAAGCCCTGCTCTCCGTAAAGCAGCCTTCTCACCCACCCAAAGCATCAATCTGTTTGTTCATCTCAGACGGACCTGATAGACATTTCATGGTACCAGTCACATGCAGTTGATAGCATTTGGAAATAAAGGTATTTACTTATATTTAAATGTAAAGCTAGCAATCCCATACAAATTCTAACATTACAATGGGGTGGATTTGATGTGGTCAGTTAAGAGATAATTTTTCTTAAAGCCAGTCATCTCCCAAACCATTGCCCCCCAAAAACCCTCTCACTTTCCAGATTAAAATATCAAAGATTAAAAGATTATTTCTGCCATCGATGCTCATTTTTGAAAGAGGATTTACCATGCATAAGTGTGTTTGCATTGATCATTCAGCAGCATCAAATGGATGATCGATAAAAGAGGACAAACTAATCTGTAAATGTGATTAATTGAGCTAATCCTGTTTACTGAGGAACAGCAGAAATTACCATTTCAAAATAGAACTACTCAAAGTGACCAATGAGAGAGAGCTGCTGCATTACCACGGGACAGCGGAGGCACCAGTGAATGACCTTGCTTTGCTGACTGCTTGTTTGGAATTGGCCTGCCTGGTCTGGCAGAGGTCATGGACAAAGACACACAATCATTCCTTAAACCCACTACACACCTTAAAATGTGTGTTCTGTGTTTTATTGGCCAAAACAACCCTCCTCCTTTTATTGAGGTCCTGCAATTTATTATTTGACAGCCTCAAAGTGCTACTTTTCTGGCCACATTTGTATTTGTTAAAAGCTATAATATTTGAACAACAAGTAGGAACACATAGGCTATGCATGAAGTTACTATTGTAACTTAAGTTTATATATCAATTAAACAGAACCAGTTAAGGTTTATTTCACAATAATCCTTTTGCTATTGTGATTATACTGAACAATGTGTTTGAATGGTGTCTTGGTCACTCAAAACTATCTTCATGTGAGTCTTGCACAAGTGGGTAGATCCCGGTCTGAAAAGTGAAGCCAATGAGGAAGTGCCTTACATTGCATTCTCTTGCATTCTTTCTAATTGCCAGCAGGGAGCAACTCCACTGGCTGCAAAAAGAAGTCTGACTGTATGTAAGTCTATAAGAAAATGACCCTCTTTCTCACTTGATTTATTACCTCAGCAAACACTTTCCTAATGAGTTTATGGTCTCAGTCGCTAGTATCAAGTCTTCTTCAATGCATCATGATGTTTATTTTTTAATTATGGCCCCATTTAGAGTGAAATAAATGATACAACAGCATATGCAACAATGTTGATTATGTAACATCACCATGGCAGTGAGTTTTCAGTTAATGGAAGTTAATTGTAACATTTTGGTCACCTTAAAAAGTGTTGTTCAGCGTTTGGTTGTGATAAAAAACCCTCCAAGGAGTCGGATGTTCAGTTTTTCCGCTGAGGCAATTTTGTTTCCATGGTTTTAGGCCTGTTTTTCGCAAGTAAAAATTTGCATTAGCATTATCACTGCAAGCTAGCAGCTAGTTTTTTACAGTCTATGGTCTTGCAGCTTGATGCAATGTCTCATTAAATAAGATGCTACAATTTCTAAGCATGTAAACACCCACTGGCGACTGGTCATTAGGGGCAGGTGGGGCACAGCCCACCTGCTGTCACCAGAAAGAACTGTTCAAACAAATGACGTTATTATCAATTTTCAAATTTTTATCTGCTATAATTTATTATCTATGAATATAGCATCTTCATAAATTGTATTATATAATTTGTGTTGGGATTTTAGTTCATTTTTAATTGTTCCCTGCCTTGCTGCTTCAGACTGTGTTTTCATGATTCGTGTCCACAGCGGGCCTACGGTGGCCGGCGTGAATGTGGGGCTAGCCCCTTTCTCACAATGCAATGTGTATTGCACGTGGGAAAATATGAATACGCATGCTCAGAGTGTTAGTGTATTCAATGTAGATCACACAAAATTAATGATAAGTGGGGCTGACAGCCCGTAGCCCCACTAAAGCGTCATTTCATCATTCTAAATGTCTAGTTGACCAATCAGATTGCTTGGTCGGAACTACCTGTTGTACAATTTAGGCTTGTGACAGTGATAATGTAACTTGTGTAATTTCTCTCTCTCTCTCTCTCTCTCTCTCTCACTCACACACACTTTTCACTCACTCTCTCTCTCTCCCTCTGTATATGTGTACAAGACCTACTAGAAGCAGCCACTTTGTTGTTAAAAGTGTTTTGTGGACCCATAACATGTTAAAAAAAACACATCAGTAGCAAGAGCAAGTACTGTAGTTTTCCTGGTATGTAGCCTATCTATTGAAGTAGTTGGTGCCCCCCCAATTTTTTACATATAAAAACGCCACTATAAACACCTTAGATGTATTTTACTTAATTTACTAATGTAACTCTAGAGCTTGGGTGACACAAGTGGCAATAAAGTGAACCCAAGCCTTATTCAATAACTGATTCCTGAAAAAATTAATGAGCTATTATTGTTTATGGATTCAGTGCATTGCTTTTGACCTTCAATAAGGTGCCTGGTTTTAAGATACCAATGTCATTGTAGAGCCTCAATTTAGCTGTCTCAAGAGCAGCTCCTTGTTTGTTGCTTACTAGCTTGTTGAGTTTTATCCAGATAGGCCAAACATTCAACAGGAGTTGCCTTCAACTTGGATTGTATTTTTAGTGGTAGACAATCTTTACTTTCAAATATTTGAATGATTTTTTTCTCTAATTCTGGGTTTGTGGTGGGTCTTAACCTGTGTCTATGGTCACCATTTTCAGCAATCTTGGACAATAGACATAGCTAGTGACAAAAAAGGTTAGCGTAGGTAGACTTCTATGACATTGCATTGACTGGGTTGGCCAACCAAATATGAGCAATCAGACATTTCTTGTTGATTACTTTGTAACATGAACACTGTGTTTCTAGTGATGAGGGAAATTAAGCTTTCTGAATCACTGAATCAAGGCTGTGATGAAAGTGTTTAATTGTTTCAAAGAATTTGATACAGACAAAAAGTGCTATCTGCTGTGCAATTTTACATTTCTATGGGTAGCATAAATCTGAGACGATGATCAAATTGTTAGTTACAAATGGCTTTCATTATTGTTTGTTGTTCAATAGAGATGCACATTTTAAGCAACTTCCTTAATAGTTGGCCTTGTTAACAATCAATAGTTGGCTAATTATTAACAATTCATGAAATATGGTGGACATTTTTCCATTCCGTTTTTTAACCACTGACGCAACCTATGTTTGATGCAAAGTAAGAGTACATTATAGGAATTTAGTGACACAACCAGGTACTACAGCAAATCTATACATTTTCTGATAGTTGCACCGCACATCTCATCTTCTGCATTATCAGTTAATATATTTTTAATTGATGAAATTAACAGGGAATCGTTGATAATAAATTAATCATTTTGACATCCCTATATTCAACAATAACATATATATAACAAACATCACTTCTGAACATATAAATACTGCAGCAGATTGAGAAGCACATCGTGCATTAAAAATTCTCTAATACAAGATAAACAGATTAAACTGCTTGCTGACAGGTTGGTATAGTCTTGGTGAAGCTGACATGAAAACCTCTACCCTTTGGACCCTGTATGGAACATCCCTGTCTTGATGTGACACAGGGCTATGGAGTATAGCATACTTTCCACCGGACGTAAAACACTGATGTCGAACACTACACCATATGTTCCCCAGCATAAGAAATGAGGACGTTTAGGCATCTGCTTACAATCTTTTATAATTGCAGGTGGAGCATGCAAGGTCAATTGGGCCAATTTGATTTTTATGGTTGACCCTGTTGCCACAGTTTTGAAGAATCCATTTTCTCTGCACCAAACTCCCATGTAAGTCCTGCGGTTTGTATTTTACACGGGAAACGGGACTTAATTCCATAGTGTCAGTTTGGATATTGGATTGCTTGTCAAAACAAACATTGATTGTCAGGGCTTTGGCTCAACAGCTGAACAGCTTTAACTAGATATCCCTTCTTAAGGTTGTTTTTCTATTCAGTTTTCCAGAGTATGCACACTATTCTGTGTATGAATGTGACCATTCTGTGGAATATCTTATAAAATCTGAAATTTTGTTTTTATGTAAAAAAAAAAAAAAAAAAAAAAATCACAGACTCACAGAAGTTGCAATTTTAGAATGATGAAAGTGAGTGAGAGTGTGGGTAAATGTCAAAAATACTTCCACATGTGCAGACAGCATGGAAACATAATTTCTATGACCACAAGAAGAGGGGGAAAAATCTGAATTACATTTACATCCATTTCTGCGTCTTTTCCTTTATGTACCTTTTCTTTGAGGGGAAAAATAAGGGGGAAAAAGAATACAAAAGTAAAAGTGGGCCCTTGGGTTTTCATGTCTGAGCCTGAAGCTCTAACAAGAAAAAGTCAACAAGTAGGAAATGTGTCGCTCCAGGCACAGGCATCAAGTTCAGCAGAGCAGGAAAAGAATCATTATTCTCTCTCGACTAGCAAAGTAGTGATAGAAAAACCCTACAGTCTCTTATCCAAACTTGTTCACAAATAAACACTTCCACACTGTTAACTGTCCTTAACACCAACAGCTTTGTGCTGACACACACAAGATAGTAACAATGGACCACTAGTCCTACAACACTAGTGCTGAGTTTCAGTATGATAGAAAAATGATTTTTTCATTTTGATACCTTATTTTGAGAAATACTGGTAAATTGTTTTCTATTTTTTCTAGAAAAAAAAAAAAAAGAAAACCAAGTTCTTAATTATTATATGACACCTAAAAACAAGCAGCTGTAAGCATTTTGCCTACATAAAAGAGAACATTTTTGAATTAAAATCAAAAATAAAATTCAGAGCAAGAATCTGAACAAGCATTATTGGCTTTAATTACTTGACAGTTTTTGAAACTCAAACACATTTTGGTCAGTATAGAGGTTTGATACCCAGGCTGATTGACATGTATCTATAATTATAAAAAAAAAAGTGTAATAAAAGGCCAACTCAGCATTACAATAGCTTTTCAGTAAACTACTGAACACACATTTACTTTTAATTAGAGAAACTGACTTATTAAAACTCTCTTGTATTAAAACACTATTCGGTCAAAAAAACAGAAACAAGAAAGTCCAGTACTGAGCATCTTCCAAGCATGTCCATGATCCCAGTTTAACACTGAGATCATCAGTACTGTAATAAAGGACCATTATCGGTATAACTAGTAAAAAAACACAGTGGCTTAAAGTTTAAAGGCTTAAACAGTCACACATTTTGGTAAATGTTTTATTAAACATACAGATATGTAAGCGGCATCAATCTCTTTGAAGGAAGATTCTGGTTTATTTCAATGTGGCCATTGTGGCTCTATGTGTAATGCTAATTTTGCTGCCTCTAGCTCCATTATAAAGATTCAGGGGAGTCACAAAAAGATGAGTATCGGAGCAAGCTGCTGAGCCTCCTACATCTTTCCAAATAAATATGATTTTTACATGAATCGCCCCAGAAGTTGTTCCTGAATTAGTCTGGCTAACTGCATAGGGAATTACATCCAGGACAATTTGCATGGTAGCCCCTGTGCCCATTCAGCGTATGAATGTGTGTGAATGGGTGAATGTGGTTTGTAGTGTAAAAGTGGTTTGAGTGGTTGGAAGACCAGAAAGGCGCTATACAAGTACAGTCCATTTACCATTTACTATTTAATCTTTCACAGCATGAATGATCGATATCAGTGACAGACAGAGGATGTCTTTTTTTGGTTTAGTCCAGTCTAATTTCTTCTGTGGCTGAAAGAGGAGAAACGCTTAATGGGAGTATTTGGTGGGGAGGGGCAGTAAGGTTTTCACTGCTGATAGAATGAAGGTGGATATAGATGCTCACCAAAAAATATGAAAGGATGGCTGTCAAACTAGCATTGCTAATCAACTGGCTTTTGCAGGCAGGAGGATGATGGTGGGAGTGGGAGAGAGTGAATAGCTAATCGATTCTTGTCAGATAACATCTTTGAGGCCCAGTAAGTAACACTGTGTGGACTGGTATTAGATTGTGGCCCGATCATTGAGAATCACTGATCAAGGGGATTTAATTACCACTAAGCCACAGCATACTGAATGCCTTCATTGCCAACAACAAGAAAAGAAAGTAGGCCTTACCTGAATCCCACCAAGCTCTACTTGCCTTATGCTGCTGTTCCACTATCCCTCCGCGGCTCTTTTTCTTGGGTCACCAACTGTACACTGAGATTGTGGTTGGTTTCAATTCATTTAGGTTAACAAAAACACATAATAAACTAATCCAACATATGTCAGGGATGAGGGTTATCATTCAATGTCCATCACAGTCTCAAGACTTCCTCAACAGCACACCACTTTTGCGTTTGTATCTTTTTTGATTGGTGGTCAACCTTGTGAAGGCAGGTCTTACTGAATATGAGTCAGTCTGAGGGCAGATGTCAGAGAGAATACACAAATGACAACCTGTGAGCCTGACATTCCCTTCTTCCATAACCAAAAAAAAGACACCTGTTTTTTTCTTTTTTTAAAAAAAACATACATCTAAAATCTACTGATTATATGATTATATACTCATTAACACAAGGAAATCTTTTCAATTAGGGCTATATAATTTCACCATACCAACTCTGACCTTAACCTGATTGAATGTACACTTGACTGTCCTCTTCTTGTACCTCACTTTCATATGAGGCCTATTTTCTTTCCAGCAATTTTTTTTGCCAGCTACCTTACATACCCAGTGTAATCTTCCTAGAAAGAAGAAACATAGTCCAGGACATCCCCTGAAAATTTTGGTTCTATAGTCTTTATATTGGACAATTGCAGGGGATCCCTAACCTGACAGCCAAATATTTGCTAAAACAGATTCTGTTGGAGAATTTCAAATGGAATGAGCTAAGACAAACATTTGAATCATATAATTCAGTGTGTGGAACCTTTCAATAGCACCTTTTGTGCATTGTGGATGGCAAGATGAATACTTATGGGTATCTGTTACACAGCAATAACCTGCTGATAAAGGTTTGATGTTAAGTTTGGGCCCTTGTCAACAAAAGGATGGTACACAGCAGGAATAGAGTTTTACCAGCTGTACAGCAATTAATTTAGCCTTAATGCTGCATAGCAGAATAGCATCTGGATATCTTGAGGCCACATCCATTATAGTTAACAAAAACTAATTTCCATGTTTGCATGAGTAGATGACTACTCAGTCCATCATAACATGAGCAAAAGGTTCCGGCTTGACAGACAAAGAACCCAAAGAAGCAACTGTCGTAAACCTGCCCTACTTTCCCACTACTGGACAAACATGGCAAGTATGCCAGAATCCTGTTTACATCCTGTCTAATACTTGGCCAATAAAAGTGTCCAGTTATGTTATCAAGGGTTTTCCTCACATCGATATAACTACTGGTAAGGACTTGTGAGCCAGACAAATCAGCACCACAGACCTCACAGTCATTATTCTCTGTAACATTTGCCTCATCTACTTGAGTCAAATCAAAAGGAACATCAACCATTTAAGTTCCAGGTCCTGGATTGTAACTCCCCTACTGGTCTGTGCTCTGCCACATCTGAGACAACCCTTGTGCAGGCGACATCACTTGCCATCACAAGGTCAATGCTATGGAACGGGAGGTACTGCATTTCTGCTATATCTATATTCTGACACTAATTCATTTGTTCTGTGAATTGGTAGATTGGTGCATTTTCATAGCCTCCACAAATTCCTTGCACAGCCACAAACCATCCAGTAAAACTGAAAGTGGGTCGTTACAACAGACCTCTCTGAATCAGGGTCTACTTGACACCAGTATTTTTCAATATGGTGACCTGAACACGCAAACCATCTTAACTACAGAAATGGTGGACCACACCTGTAATCCAACTTTGGGGAACTGCTCTTTTTATGCCCAAATTTATAGCAGTTGTGCCAGCAAGCAAAGCACTGCCACTTTGGTGAAAGTATCCCCCTAAATTTTTGTTATGTGCAGGCATACAGAAATTAAATTACCAGTATAATGCTACTGCCTGTTTCCTCCAAAAATCTAGATATGATTATCCAGGTTGCTGCCAAAGTTACTGAAGCTTCCTTCTGTAGGTTTCTGGAACACAACTGTATGCACCCAGCACTGCTTTCCTTAAATCATTGTATTCTAAACCTGTACAGCTATCTAGCACTGCAGCTGCTTTTTGGTGTCCATGATTGTTAAATCAATTAACTCCTTTTTGAGGCATCTAAATTGTGCATAGGTCATATGCTCAATTTGTAACATGGAGTCCTTTGCTAATATTACAACTTGCTGACACACAAAACAAGTGCAAGTTCCAACTGAAAAAAGTATTCAGATACTTTACTGAAGTAAAAGTAGCAACATTCACACACTGATGGCACAGCCATTAGGAGCAATTGGGGGTTAAGTATCAGTATCAGTAAGTGCCCAAGGACACATCAATATGTGGACTGGAGGAGCTGGGAATCGAACCGCCAATCTTCTGATTAGTGGACGACCCGCTCTACCTCCTGAGCCACAGCCTCCCCTCATTTCAGGAGCTCAAATGTAATTGAAGAATTAAATGTTCATTTTGAATACTAGCAATGACTGCCTGAAGTCTGGAACCCATGGACATCACCAAATGCTGGGTTTCCTCCTTTGTGATGCTTTGCCAGGCCTTTACTGCAGCTGTCTGTCTAATCTGGGCTTTCTATTCTGAGACTTACACTCCTAATGTTCTTGCGATCTTTCTGATGGATATTTTCTTTTTTTGCAGCTTTAGGATGGCCTGTTTCACTTGCACTGACAGCTACTTTGACTGCATGTTATGGGTACACAGCAACAGCTTCCAAATGCAAACGCCACACCTGGAATCAACTCCAGACCTTTTACCTGCTTAATTGATTAAATAATGAAGGAATAGCCCACTCCTGGCCATGAGACAGCTTTTGAGTCAATTGTCCAATTACTTTTGGTCCCTTGAAAAGGGGGGGCTACATGTTAATGAGCTGTAATTCCTAAACCCTTCCTCCAATTTGGATGTGAATACCCTCAAATTAAAGCTGAGAGTCTGCACTTATTCATTATATAACTGTAACTCGAATATGTTTTGGTAACTGACTATTAATTTTGTAGATATTACTTCACTTATTCTCTTCAGGTAAGCTTTGAAAAAACAGAAAATTAGAACAAAATAATAACAGATTTATATGCTTAATTTAATCTACAACCTCACTGAAAATTAGCAGTGGCCACAAAACAGCTGGGACGAACCATGAAAATCTTTACAGCATACAACATCCTCTATCCTTAGCTGTTCGCTTCGGGAATATTACAGCGTTAATGTTACCCTACATATTAACTGCTCTTCTCACCCTAAATCCAGATAGTAAACAGTATTTTAGTGAAAAAATTAGTGACAGTGGAGAGAACGGGAAGCTGCAATAATGCCTGAAATCAATATCAAGATTAATTGTTAAATTTACCTTGGTCCTCTCAGACAGAGGTTTTTGTGGACTAAATGTCAACCAAAAGTACCAATAATCTAATTACTAATGTTTGACTACAACATTTTAAACTAAACACAAAATCAGGTGACACAATTAACATTGAACTTAAGGAATATCACTGCAATTTTGCATTGCACTTCCATGAAGTTGAAGGGACTTTCAAGAGACTGATTTTAAAAATGGTCAAAATTGACGTAAAAATGGCCAAAATATCCTGACTTTTAGTTCCTTGTATGGGTCAAACTTCAAAAACACTGGATTCCCATAATGGAACTAATTAGCTTCTTTTATTACACTTACAGGCTGGTACGAAGCCATATCTTTCAAATATTTATTTGTTTGCCAGCATGTGGCCACACTGAACCACATGGTGTGATACTAATGCCTAGGTGGGCTTCCAGGAAAAACTTCAATGCAATTCAATCTCTGTCAGCTTCCACTAGCAGTCCTATACAACTATTTAAAAGTGTCAGTTACACCAAAAAGGCTGATTTTCTCTGAAAATATTCAGTATCATACTGAATACTTATATACGCAAATTCTCGAAAAAATAATACAGGCATTCCTCAATAATGCCATTAATCAAGGCTACTCCAGAGGGACATCTGGAAACTCAAATATTAGCAATGAAATCAAACTGCAGCAACAGGTTTGGGGTTATATGGCCAACTCATTCACCCTGCTTTGGTTTTTGTACAACCTTAATGACAACACTGTCTGCTCCAATCAGCTCAGTGCTGGTCCACAATCCATTTTTCAAACTTTATGACAGTCTTAATTGCTCCCACCTGCTGCCTGATCAGCCCACTCAACGGCCACTTTTTCTCATATGTGGATGCAGACAAAGAAGCCTATTAGGTGCGGCTTGCCTTTGCTGCAGTGAGGTCACTCAGGCATTAAATTAGTTCCAGCCCATCTACCCTCCCACCCCAGCGCACACACATATACACACGTGCCAAATGCTGGATTCATTGTAGGATTTTTATGCTGAATAGCTTTCTTTTCTTTCCTTCACTTGCCTGGTGTCAATTTCATTTTCATCTGTTGCCAAAGAGCTGCTTTGTTGACTCAGCATCTAGTGCATGTAACATCACCCATTATTATTCATTACTGTCTCTGATACAGACGTTTATGGCCTGATATTACATATTGTACTTAAATTGGCAACAGCCAATGTTTAATCAGGTCAACCTTTTACAATTCTGATCAACATATAGCATCAGTGTCATTTAAAACAATCTTAAAATGGCATTCAGGATTTTTTTTTAAATCAAGTTCTACAGAATGGCTTCTATTAAAATAACATAATTAGAAAGAGTTGGGAATGAAATGTGTGGTAACTGTGTCACTAAAAATCTGATCACCATTCAGTACATTTACATGCTCACAAGAAACCAAGGTACTGAGATAAATAAGGTTACACAGGTAATTGGCAAACATGCACATACACTGTAGTAACAGGCTTACTATAAAATCTGTGTTTACATGCAGCTGGTCAGGAGTCAGATTTCTCCCCTACCTTCTGCAGGTGGATATAGTCCCAGTTGTAAAGTTGTTAAAGTTGATGACTCAAACCCTGAAAAGGGACAAAGGTTTGAGTCCCAAGTGGAGTGTTGTAAATAAACCATCAGAAAGGGAGAGGGGATGGTATATATACTCTGTTTCCAGCAAGCTCAAACTAAGGCAGTCTAATCCAACTGACATGCAATTAGTCTTGATTAAACAACTTCTTGAAGGTAGGTTCGTGAAGGTTCTAACTTTAAATTTTTGTTCAAACAGATTTAGCAAGGCATAGTCATTTTGAAGGCTGCAGTTTGAGCTGCTGTTGACTTGTATTGTGTTATACTGAGTTTAAAGTTTTTAAATAATATAAATAATGATGATAGGAATCTACAAAAACATTCTCGCACATTTGTCTCATCCTTGATTACAGCCTCAAAATTTTCCTGCTGACTAGAATAAGTGACCTACAATACCTACAAAATTATTTAGAATTAAGGTCAAAGCTGAAAAGCACATACACACATCATTACATAGTCAGCTACATTACACTGATCTCAACTTCAATGGGGAAAAACAAATGGGGGATCAACCTGCTGACCGAAGAAAAGACAGTCAGACCAGCCAACATTAATGAAAAAAGTAAAATACGTCATGGATATACTTACTACTTTTTAAACTAGAAAAGTTAAATTTCCAGATTTAAATTTAGACAGAGATACTATTAAAATCACTATTGAAAACTACTATTAAAAACATCCCTGTATCCAAATATTTGCATGAGGAGCTTTCACAATAGTCCACGGTAAAGATATAAAAACAACCTGAGGAAGTGCATGTTAAGACAAACCTTAACATGTGGTTTAAAATGTGACAGATCCATAGTTGGACAGAAAATGTGGGTGCAAGTGTGTGTGCATACCTTGTGACAACCCGTGCCATAATGACAGCTAACAGTTATACATTTCAAAAACACACAAATTCAATAAGGTCGCAAGCAACCTATGAATATGACCCATTCAAAAGCTTTGAGTGGTCTTGAACACATGACAGCTGATCAAAAAAAAAAAACAAAAAAAACAGATGCACTGCTGAGACACTTTCTTTCTCTTAGTTATAAATAAGCAACCTGTACAGGTCCGTTGCACTGGGGCATATTAAAGACAAAGGGCCAGATGTGTAAACGATACGCACGTGCAAAAAACATGCATATGCCATTCCCCACACATAAACTGGTATTTTTAAAAACATAATGTGCAGTGAGAATGTGGCACCTCACACAGACTTCAGACCAGAAGCACAAATGATTTTTTTTTCCCGGAGCCAGCTGCAGGTTATATGATAAGGTGGAGATGGAAACATAAGGTGAAAGACGGAATCTATGTATAAAACATTGTTTGTTCAGGTTGATAATCAACTGCACTTATTGTGAGCTTTTTATGACATTTACATCTGTTATATGCCAAAGGGTGCATTTATAAACTTAATGTTGATTCATTACTTTTGTGTGATCAGTTGTATCATTCTTTTAATTTACACAGGAGGCATCCTTTTATTTTGCTGTTACAATTCTTTGTATTTTATCTTTTATTCTGACACTCTGTTTCGATATAATCACTAGAATTCAGTGATTTTTTTCAACAATTGTTTACAGGTCCATGTAATGAATTAATGATATGGACAGTATAAATAGCCATGCACCCGTGCATAATGGTCACTCATAATTACAGCTGTTCTGGAAAACCTCACTGGTGCAAGACAATCTGTGAAACTGCACTTCTTCTTTTCTGTTTGGTTCATTGACAGGTGTAAAGACAGGAGGAGCAGGCAGTATACTTATATGAAAACGACTGGTTTAAGGCACGTCTTCATTCATTTGTGGTTAATTGTGGGAGTGGAAATTAACCTTGTGCATGTGTCCAGTTCCAAAATGACTGAGATTTATAAAACAGAACCATGCATATGCACAGCTTTATAAATCTCACTATAAGAATGCATAGAGGTTACTCATTTCATTTGTCTGCTTTTTCTGCTGCATTACTATGGTGCTGCCGCTGCAGTAAACGTTGGGGCCGCACTACCTAACTGTAGGCACTAGGTGGCAGCAGAGTGCTTGAATCCTAATGACAGGATTTCACTATATACCCCCTTTGACCACAATGTGGTCAGCAATGGCTTCATTTCTGATATTTAACTTAACAGCTCTTCTGTGAACTTAAATAAACTAAAGTGAGATGTGTGTTTGACATCAATGAAATGGTGTTTTAGTGTTTATCTTGCAGCGCCCCTGTGACATTTTGCACCCTGATTGTTTCTCTGCTGAGTGCATATAAGGCAGAAGCCCCACTCAGGCGGAGCTTTGGCTCAGTGTTCAGGGGAGCTTCTGTAATTTAGACTCTATTGAAATTATTTGAATGCATTTCTTTATCATACTCCAGAAACATTTGATCATTGAACATCAAATGAACATTTAATCTGATTAACTGACATGTAGTTGAAAGAAAATGTTCCCAACCTTTTCTGCAGGGATCATCTTTTGTAGATTTTCTGAGTTGTTGAGTTAGGGTCTTCTTGTAAATTTGGCAAAAGTAGCCTAGGCTACTTTATGTCTATAGTAGATGCCTTGTTAAAAGCACAACACTGTCACACACACAGTTACTTCTTCACTGTATATCAGCCTAGAGATGGTGAAAACTCTGTCCCTCTCTCAAACTAAAAAAACTAAATGGGTCTACTGTATGTTTTTATGGTTACACTGTTCCATCAAATGGAAATATCAATGTCTTGTGCATCATTTTAGACACACTTCCCCAAAAATTCAGCCTGAAACCGCAATATTTTTGCCCCATCCCAAGATTCCAAATAAACTTGTGGGATTTTTCTTCAGTGGGTTTCTATGTGCATATGTTTTGGTCATTAAAGCAGCTAAACAGCCAAGTGAAGAAAACTGTTTGTGGTTCTTTTGTTGTTCAGATCTACAATTAACACAGATTTTTAACTAGATGGTGAATCAGAAAATAAATAAAATATAAAACTTAGGAGTGATACACTTGACGTTAATCAGTAATCTGCCTTCACTCAAGGATGAAACTGCAGTGCTGTTGTGATGTATCAGATCAGTCCATCTGAGATTCTGTCCTCCTTTCAGTTTGTTGATTTGGACGACACAACTCAAGAGTTTCATGACAGAGCAACAGTGACGTTCAAATCATTAAATCATCTCAAAAACTTCTATTTGTATTACTTTTCATTCAACTCCTAAAGATTAAGGTTTGGATTGATTACAGAACATTCTAATTAACTAAGCTCAACTGTCTGGAGGTAGCAGCAGGAGGCGGTGACAAAAAACTGAGATGGACTGTTACAGAGCTTAATTTAAACTGCCGAATTTTCTCTAATAGTGGTCAAGGCCTTTATTTACCTCAACTGCAGAGGGTACCAGGCCTTTATTGGAAGCAGGCTTATATTAGAGAGAGGCCTTTATTCCTAATTCCCTCTGTTTGATAAGTATATTTGCTCATATTTTAGTACAAAGCCTCCTTGTTTTCTGGTCTGTTTCCGTTTGCTCTGTTAAATTTTTGTTACTGCATTATGCTATTAATAAAATCAAAAGCCTTCATTTCCCGACTTTTATTGTGAAACATTACAAAAACATTTCAATATAACTTGTGTGAAGTATGACAGGTCAAGTACCCAAGGGGAAATATGGCCAGTGTCAGTTAAAAACTAAACAAATCTGAGGTAACGTTACGCTGGATATAAACATAAATAGCCAGTTAACAGCACAGTCAAATATCAAATATCAATCAGCTGTCTCTCTAGCTCCAAGCTAAATTTCTTCCTTCCACCTCCTAGCCGTCCTCTCCTCTTGTCAGCTAACAGCAGCTCACGTTTCTGTTTTTTCCAGTATCTGATTCTTTTCGGGTCAGTGTCAAAAGGTCTTGCAACTTTTGCTCCTTAATTTTCTTCCGCATATTGCAAAACTCTCTTTGAATTTGACATCAAACTTCCGTCTGGTGGGTGCCATGTTCGCTCTCTACAGTGTTGTGGCATTGGTGTTATGGAAAATCTAATCACTGACACTTGCACAGGTCCTATATGGTACTTCAATTATAGCTACCACCATCTTGTGGCACTTGTACATTACTACAAACCACAGTCACATAACAGGCACCAAGAGGAGGGGGGGCGGACATTTCTTTTCATTTGATAACGTTAAAAGTAAAGTTAGGCTTTGCTGTTGGTTTCCCAACTCATTTTAAAAAAAGACGAGAGAAAAAGAGGTAGAGGGGGCTAGAGAGTGAATGAAGAGATGGAGCTGGTAAGAAAGCAGTGAATCAGATCAATAAAAAAAATATCTGATTGTTTCACAGCGGTTACTTTCTAAGGCACAAATAAACACACACACACACCCGCACACCACCGTACAACCCTACAGCAGAGCGCAGCAACACCTGATTTGGTCTGAATATGGCCTCAATCCATCCTTGTTTTTTCCCTCCCCGGCCTGTATTTGGGGCCAGCCTTTATTTGTTTATGTTGACCACACCCCGGCCATTATTGGAGACCTGGCTTTCAATTGAATACCAGCCACTATTAGAGAAAATACGGTATACCTTGGTTATATATCATTCAATATCATGTTGTCTAATTATGCTATGATAGGCCCATGTTGTTAGCATTAAACGTGGTGTTTGATCACGGCATAATTTATTACATCTTATTAGTGTACCATGAAAAAAGTGTGACTGTTATTATTATTGCAGCAGTGAAAGTAAAGTTCTTTATTTTCAATGCTTCACATTTTTCTGTGAAGGTGCCATTTCTGTGCCTTTTATGTCAGCTGGGCTGACATGAACTGATGAAATTTACGCTCCAATATCAGATTTTCAAACAATTTAATAGACATTACCCTCTAATATTCAAATAAGTCATCAATACAGTATTTATTTGCTGTCCATAGCCACTGTATGAAAAGCTTCTTCAATTCATTAAATCTTTGCAGCATCTGAAGGATATGCTGATATGGTGATAAATAATGAATGAAAAATAGTGATTAAGTTAATCCATTTCACAGCAATCCTTTTGAATTTGAGGTCCAGCATTTTTCTGATCAGGCATCTGAAAAACAGGGTCTTTTATTATTATCATAACACTCAGAGCAATAGTTCTTATGTCAAGTTTTTATCTTTGTTTTTATCTTTTATCTTTTCTACCTTTTTTAAAATCTCAACTGTACTTGAAATATCAGTACTTGAAGGTTACACTGCTACTTACCTGTTGTATTTGCACTACATTGGTATTGTGGACTTTACACATATTTACACAAATAAAGAGATTCAGAATTTGATTAATTTTCCATCATTTATTATGGTAACATATGGTATGCAAAATATGAACAACACTGTTAGTGCAGCCTACATCACAAGAAGGTTTATGTCAAAAGTATAGAGCTTAAGTAGATGGTTTCCAGCAGCTCAATACGATAAATACACACAATAAAAATCTCTTTGTCCACCGGTTAAACCGCTCAGTGTGCATTGCTTTGATTTCTGCCTGTATGAGGTGTAATGAAGGTACCCAGTCAGGATGACATTGTAGCATTTCATAGGCTGGCTTGCCTAAAAAAGAAAAAAAAAACACACAATTTCTTTAATTAGTTATGTAGCTATTGTAATGGGAAATTGCTGATCACCCAATAAACACACAAGAGAGCATTGTCAGGTTATGAAATAATGTAATCAAATAATACAATCAGAAGTATAATGCATCATAGTTCTGGAGACAAAGATACATACCACCTACCTATCTTTTCTTTGTCTGAAAGGTTGGCACTTAACCAGTCCCTTAAATACTACTTGTACAGAATTTATGACATCTGCTTACTAACCTTACAGGTCAGCAACCAACCCTCAGATAGAAACATAAGTCAAAAGTTCAGCTAACCTAGGAACAGTCTTTCTTCACGACCATATATGACAGTACATAAGCATGCACCAAGTAGCATCACAAAATAACATCACTACTATATTAAATTAAGGACAAACCACACTATCCTCTAAAGCTTATCAGTTTTACACATAAACATCTACATAACTACAGTTTATCTTATCACTGGCTCAGGTAAGGGTATAACAGAATAGACTTAACTGTTAAACACACAACTGCCTCATCTTACACAGCAAAGAACTAAGTTTAGAATAGATATAGCACAGAGGAATTTAGAACATGTGTGAAACACTAACTAACACTAAACTGAACTTAAACACTGTCTGAAACATGTATGATATATTGAAGAAATACATCAAATGATAACCCGTGATTCAGTTTTCTTTTACACTATGCAGTAGTTGTGCTAATTTCACATACACCATGTATAAGGAGCTAGCGGTAACAATAAAATGTGTTCAGATTATAACTTACCTGTGTGAAAACGGCATGAACACACGAACAAGTGTCAGGAAATGTTGCCAAAGGCGATGTTTGTTCATCTTACAGCTGCTACCCATGCAACGCCTCTTTGTTAACTCTTCCAAGTTGGAAAGCTGAAAAATCGCACTCCATTAGCGATCAGATTCCCATGCTGGTCTTGAAAATAGTGATGGCAGTTGATAATACCGGAAGTGTTCACCATTCCACCATGCTTTAAAGTTGGATAAGGTAAACAACACCACCACAATGTCTACCTCCTCCACTAATCGCATCCATTTCCTAATGTTCCACAATGCATTGCGCTGCTCGCTTGCACTGACGTCACAAACCTATTCTCTCTCGACTGCTCACATGAGCCACCTGGTGGTTGCTGGTGCAAAGTGCTCCTGGATAAATTATTTTACCCCCCTTCATTGTCGCCGTGGCATTACCGCAGTGTTACCACATTCAATGTTTGGACAGCAAAAATAGTGCGGGCAAAGAAAGCATAGTTTTTTTCACCAGTCCTGCCTTTTGTTGGCTTTCTTGCCTTGTACCTTGTGGCTTTCTTGTACTGCTTAGGATGTGCAGTACAACAATCTTATGAAGCTACTGAAATCCTAAGGGTGATCATTTTTCTAGTGCTCACAAGATCTATACTGTATCATGATAAGAAAATATAATCTTTCTGAACTTTTGGGGGCTCTTACAAATCAAGTATAGCTACAGTGTTAGGAGCAAGCTAAACTAATCTGTCTAGCTGCAGGTAGCTGTGATGAAAGGTACAGTGTAAGAATTTCAGGGGGTTCAGCTGTTTTGACTGTGCACACTGCATTCAAAACCAATTGCTACACATCTTTTTGGTCACAAAGCAATTTTATCTATGAGAACACACTTCTGCCAGCCTAGATTTACATGTCTAACATTACACAGGCTCAGAGGAATGTGTGTTACCCTTCAAACAGGTCCATGGTAGATGTAACGACCTCAGCATACAGCAAGGTGTGCCCCAGTACACTGGTCTTCAGGTTTTTTCTGTAGGTCTCCATACTGAACAGCTCCCAGGTCTGAGACTCTGAGGAGTCAGTGACCAGGGCCAGAGAGCCATCAGGCAGCAAAGGGCCATTCTGGAGCTCACAACAGGACACCACTCTGAGGCAGGCCTTGGACAACGAGAGGAGGCCATTTTGATCTGCACGTGTCTGTAGCCACTTCAAGAAGGTGGCCTTAGCTTCCTGTGACAGAGGAGCAGAGAAGGATAATACCATCAGTAGTTTCTTTTATATGATACGTTGTAGCCATTCTGTGTTTTTAATAGGTTTTTGGACAGCAATAGAGCTTTATGATGCAGAGGAATAAGATATATCAGACTTTGGATACACACAAAACTTAGTAGAATCTATTCATTGCTGATTTGGGTCTTTTCATGGGATTTACTGACAACAAATATGGCTGTCACTGGTATTCAGAATAATAATAAAAAACAGACACACACCAATATCAGCACACCTGCAGTGATGGTATGGTAACTGGGGAGTACAGACGTCAATTGAACATTCAGTTTCAATGAATGCAACAAGTATTTTATATTTAACTGTGGTGTTCGAGTTGGGTTTTCCATATCAGGCACTGTCTCTCATTCCAAGGTTTTACAGAGACATTTCATATTCAGAATCTGCTTGTTGTATCAGTTGCAATATACATAATGAATTTACCCTTTGAAATAAATGTGCTGAATGAGTTAATTAGTGTGTGTGGCTAATCAATGATGTAATGGTGTAATTATACGGTGGTCCCAGTCTCCTCTGCTGCAGTCCCTTCACATTAATCAGATTTCTCTTCTGTGTCTTTACATACATAAAAGTGTTGTCATAATGTGTTTCATTTATTCTCTTCTTTTAATGCTTCTTTTATACAGACAGGTGACAAATTAAAAGAAAAACTGGTACAGGTCTGAATGCTTGACCCCTACAGTAAGAGGATCTGGTGGCTCTGTTATGCTGTGGGGGGCATTTTGCTGGCATGGTTTGGGTCCACTTGTCCCTTTAGAGGGAAGGCTCACTGCAAATCAATACAAAGTTGTTCTGTTCACCTTTATCCTATGATGAAACATTTCTATCCTGAGGGAGTGGTCTCTTCCAGGAGGACACTGCCCCCATCCATGGGGCACGAAGGGTTTGATGAGTATGAAAATGATGTGAATCATATGCTATGGCCTTTGCAGTCACCAGATCTCAACCAAAATGAATATCTATGGGAGGTTTTGGACCGACGTCTTAGACAGTGCTCTCCAGTTGAAACTTTAAAATCCTGTTTCAGAATTACATACTCTAATAATGACAAAATAAAAAAATAATCAGAGAATCATCTTTTCGCTTGACACTACTACCAGATACTCTCATAATGGCCACATTGAATACATTAGTGTGTGTTGGAGAAGGTTTTCATCACCTGCATATGGTCCAATTGCTACAGCAGTGTCTAATGATAATAATAATAATAATGATAATAGTAGTAGTAGTAGTAAACTTCACTTTGCATTTTGTGTATATGAGAGTTTCACTGGAAGCAACAATATGTTCAGAAGTTCAAATAGGATTTTTTTCTCTGACATTGTCTTTTCCCTCTGTAACACTGCTGCAACATTTCCCTCCGTTTCAACCTATTTTATCTAAGCATACAGGCTGCCTGATGGTAGGACAGTCCATTGATTCTCAGAGGCCACAGCTTCATGTTGAGGGCTGGCTGTTTCTAAAGAGAATAACATCTGTCAACTAGGACACTTCAACAAGCTTTGACACGCAAAGCATCTGCACTTCTCTGAATGAATCCTACAATAGCAAAAAAAAAAGGGCCTTGGCAAATCCATTCCAGTCCTGATTCGATTTTACTCAACAACCCACTTAATCTCCAGACAGAGGGAAAGAGTGATTTACCACTTAATGGCAGAGAACAGAAACACCTCCTGAGCCGTGATGAAAGTCAGTCGTACTTATCACATTATTGAATACATTATCGCATGCTTAAGAAAGTATTCATCACCTGCCAAGAGTCCTGCTATCAAACCAACTATGGCAGTGTCTCAACCTTTCAGTTGTAGCAGTGGTGTGATCTAATACTGTAAATGTTACCCTGCACCCACACAACTTTAAAACTACACAACTGGTCCTTTACTTTCCTAAATGGAGAGATACTGATAATATTCCATAAGTGAGATATATGTATGTGAGATATTTGAAGTCGCTGGTCACTATATCTTGGCACAAGATATTATCACTTTTGTTTTTTCCACACTGTCCCTTTGTGGTTGTATTACTTGTTTATTATAGATATGAGTAAAACATCTGATATGTGACTAATATTTGCTTTTTAACCACATAACTTAAACAAACATTTTTAATAAGGATTTTTTAAAGTAACCAAGATATCAACTGCGCAGGGCATTTTACAGTGTAAAAATAAACTCGTCAGTGCTGTCTGGTGGGCAAACTATGAAATGGAGACAAAGTTTTTAAATGACCACAAAAATATCTGACATTTTTGTATTGACATTTATTCAGCAGATGTATGCCAATACTGATATATGTGTGTACACTTGAAATCGGCCAATAACATTGCCCATGCTGATGTATTGTTTAAGCTTTAGATATGAGTCTGTCATGTTATACAATCCCGTTATGTCATGTGGTCATTAGTGGACTAATTCTTGTGCTTATTTAAAATTGTAATATTTGCCACAGATAGGTAGACATTATGTTTGTCTGGTAAAAATATTGTTTAAAAACCAGACATAATTTCATTTCTGGAAATGACCATCATCTGGGAAATTTCTGAAAAATATGTATCAAATCCCACAGTAACAACTGACAATTATTTTCATTATCAGTTGTCATCTGTGAATATTTGTTTTCATTGACTTAACATTTAGTCTACTAAATGTTAATATCTCATAGCCTAATGTGCCATCTACATGCTGCTTATTTTGTCCCACCCAAAGTGCTATATTCAGTTTACTTTTCAGTTTAATTATATAAAAACAGAAAAAGCACCAAATCCTCACAATTACAGCAACAGTAAGTAATAGAAACATTGAGAGAGCAGAGAGTGTATGGATTTTACTTTTCAGCCATTTTTGGTTGAAGAGAAACTGAGTGTACTAATACTGAATGATGGTCATTCATTGATAAAAAAAAAAGCAGTAATGGAACCTCTACTCTCGTACTTAACCTGATCTACTCAAGACCAAGAACACTGTCAACTTTAAAAGCTAATTGAACCAATCAAAGTGAAGTAGCCTAGGAGCAGAGGGGGTTTTTGAATGGAGGCCATTCTGCAGACGCTTCGAGGTAAACAGCTACTAGCTCTCCTCCTCCACCTACGCAACAATCTGGAAACAATTCTGCAGCCCCCAATTTCCATTACCCTGCTGTTTGTCTGGACAAAGTAGCAAGGGCAGCAAGGTCAAAAAGAGTAATCCAAATAAACAACAATGAAGACAAAATCAACTACTACTGCTACTATTACTAATATTAATTTAATATGGGTTTGTTTTTATGGGAGACTTAGGCTCTGTGTCCAAATAGGACACTTTACTTCATTAATATCAATAAGCGGAAGGGTCATATTTGGGAATCCAAAATATCCAATAGCTAAAAGTACCTTGAGTTAGTAGGTTGGGGAGTGTCAGTCCCAACTTTAGAACCCCTATAGTTTTGGTTTAGGAGTAATTCACAGAAGATTTTAGAGGTAGCACTAGCTCCTCAGTCTAAGGCATACACACATTCAGTCAGCTGTTGCAGATAATGCACCTCAATGTGTCTGCAATTTGGAAAAATGCAACAATAATGAACCTTTCAAAGCATGTTTTGATGGCAGATGAGTTAATAAGGATACAGTCAGTACAACAACTCACAGCAATCCAAAAACATCAGAAACGGTGGTTTATTTATCCATAGCAACAGGGTCAACTCCTGCCTCTTCTTTTTGCTTAGAAGTTATATCGGTTCCTTAGTAAAAGTCATTCTCATTAGCTTTGTGAATTGGTCTTAAGATTAAACTCTTTGCCAGGAACCTTTAGCAACAGGACTCCTACTGGTAAATAAGACCCACAATAATTATAGCCCCAGAGCTGCTTTGAAGAATGACTTAGGTCCTTGCTTCCTGTGTCCCAGCAAGCTTGAGCTCTGACGCCCTCTAGTTGTCATTCTTGAGTACATAGATCATTAAAAAGCAATTTTCCTGCTCCATGGCAACCGCACCATTCCTGATTAACTCCCTCAATCTTATGAGACAATGAAGAAGTAACAGTGTGTAATTTTATCACACATCTATAAAAAAAAGGGTGATAATTCTATTTTATGTTTAGTGTTGAGGCCATAGTGGGTAGTGGTGGTGTACTGTACTGATATTTTGCCCACCTCATGTATGTTAATGGAGTGGACAAAATATTAGGAACACCATTCAATATAATGCACCTAAGTACACCACCACCACCAAGTAGAATTATCACCTCTCTGACAATGTCAACAAAAACTGAAAATGTGTAATTTTCGTAAATGTAGCATTTATGGCAGAGCTGTTGTATTGGATTGCATTAAATTGCACAGGTGAACCTAATAAAGTGGCCTGTGAGTGTTATATTATACCTACACACTTCAAATGATTTTAGTATTGGCCCTATGTACACAGACCTGCTGTAAGCCTGCTGCATACAGTATATGCTTGTATATTAGCATACACTGAGGAAGCCAAATTGTTTCCACATGTTTTTTCATTCTTCCAAATAATGATAGCTTGTCAACTGTTGGCTTAACACATAACTGTCCACAGAAGTTCTTCTTAAGTCTATGTACTTTATGTTGCAGGGAAAAATAAGTTTCTGAGGTTTGACCAGTTGTTGACTAAAAGGTGTCCATCACAGTCACAGAAATACATCTATTACATCTCTAATGCCAAGATCATCCCAGCTGACACAACTGTGACTAACACCATGCTTGTTTTATTGTGACCATTGTGAACTGTGTACTGACAGATGAGTTCTGGGGTCTTACCTGAGAGGTGGCCAGCAGATGGACTGGACTTGGGGCTGGAGTCTGGTTTAGTTCACAACTGAGGCCCAGAGAGGTGAGGATCTCTGTCAAGACTTCATAACGCAGTGCGTTACTGACCTTTAGTTCATCAAAGCCTTCACATGACAAATTCTGGGAGTCAGGAGCAATTTCCAGGTGGACCTGCAGACAGGAAATATATGGAATAACATGTCTAACATGTATTGAAACACTGACTTGAGTTACTTACTTGATAGTCCCATTTAAAATTTGAAGTTTTTCAATTGTAAATATTAACAAACATTTAATCAATCTACACTTGCAATTTAAACATACATTCTCAATATATTCAAAAATCTGCTTCTCAGGCAATGCTCACAGTCTGTGGATGCCCTTCAACAAACTCCACCTACTACAATCAAACCGTAACAGCTGAATTGAACATTTTTATTGGTTTACTGGGCTATTTGAAAATGCTTCAAGTTATGAGACTGAGTACTGCCTAGGTTTTTAGACAATAGAGCGCTTTACACATTTGTTTCCTGTTGACTTGCAATTATTAAATATTAATCCAATGATCATGATCAGAACAAAACTGAAAACACTATCAAGGCACTATCAAGGCCACATATGCATATCAACTGAAAACAACTAGCAATAATTTTACTACTGAGGATTGGGTATCAAACCTTCAATACTTTGTTGGTACCAAGCACAGTGTGTTTAATAAAGCAGCATTACCAGTTAAACCAGGCAAATAGTTCTGTTTCATAAACAAGGTTTAAATAAATCTGACTTATGATGGAAAAATCTTCCTCCAGACCAGCCTGGGCCGTTTCCCAAAAGCATCTTAAGGCTAAAAAGATCCATCTTACAAACCTTCTGAAACTTAATGACAATTAAATCTAGAAGCACATGGATTTACAGTACATAAAAGACATAAAAAAATATTATTTTGAAAGTTTTATATTAGAAATAGGAAGAGAGGAACACAAATCTTAATATTGTTGATAAAAGGACACAATATTTAAAAGCGTACTCCACCAATTTAGCATTGTACTCCTATAAAATTGCCGGACTCATGATAGACAGTTTTTAAAAAAGGATCAAAACCGATGCAGCAGAACCTGAGATATCATCTTTTTTTATAGATTTGCAAAGTGGGAGGAGCTACTTCAGGTGTAAAAATCAGAGGTAAAAATCCTGTTCATTTTTCAAGGGCAAAAATGAAACTGCTGGCTAATGGCAAGATGACCATCAGCCAGCAGGAGGGGTAAAACTGGAGGGGGGTGCACCTTGGATGTTGAGCCCTCTGGAGGTGTCATGGACCTATAAACAAATCAAGGAAGGAGGGTGTCCACCTGATGACTCCGGTGAAGCTTCTACCCCTACCCCCACTGCTGGTTAGGATTTACCTTCCGCATAAACAGGACTGAATCACTGACATAAGAAACCTTGACTTGACTGTTCCCACTGAAGTTCTGTTGCTGCTGGTTATAATTTAAAGTCCATATAGACAGGACTGAATCATTGACAGAAGAAACCTGGAGTTCTGTTGGCGTTTATGGGTTTATGACCTATACTGCAACCAGCCACCAGGGGGTGATTGACTTCACTTCTGGGTAACTGTCATGTTGTCCAGCTTTATATACTGCACAGTTTATGGGAATGACCATCATTCAGTGTAGCATGAACAGTGATTTAAAGCTGGTAGTCAAAGCTAACCAGCCATGATGAGCTGTTGTCAGACTCTGTGTCTGTGATGGAAACACACAGAGACATTGGAGCTTAGACAGCCACTAGAAGCACATTCACCCTTTGTAAAAGTGTCTGTGTGGTGCCTGTGTTGTACATGGGCTTGCAGCTTTACTACAAGAAGTTCTCCAGTGTGTGTATGTCAGTATGTGGGTGTCAGTGTCAGTGCATAGCGGTAGCCCTGTTGTTGATCACATTTAACATTACTGTGCGTCAGCCCTGAATATCTTGTTATGGTTGTTAGAATAAAGCACAGTTATCAGTGGGCCCATGTGTTGTGTTTACTGCCACAGAAGACGTATAAAATCCTCCTTCATGTACAGCATTCTCACTCGAACGTTGCTTATCAGGCTTGCTAACACTACCAGATGATAGCATTAACTAGGACTATAGTTAGGGAGTGTGTAATGTTATTTCTACAGCTCACATATGAGACAGACTTTGGAATCTAGCCTATTGCGTCACACAGGGAGGGGCCAGAGAGTTCAGCTGAAGTGAATTTTCAAATCCAAGCAGACACATACTTACGAGCTAATTTTGAGCAGAAAAAGCTGTTGTTACATGCAACGAGAGCCTGTAAAATGTCATGCAATCCTGCCACTGCAGCATGCAAATGGCAGGTCAACAGGAATAAAAGGCTATAATTCTTCAATGCTATGACTAATTTCAACCAAAACCGGGTCACGTGCACATATAAGCATTGAATGAGCCTGTAAACTTTCAAGCAATTTCACCACTGGGTGGCACTACAGTTAACAATATTTAAATAACTGCCTGCCAAGATGCCAACACACCTAAAATTTCTTCTAAAATGTTACCTTTTCTAGTAATTATGATTGCTGTTAATTATAATTGGCTGGTAAGCAAGGGTACTAATTTATAGACGAAAACAAATTCTATAATAGGTATTGGACTAAATGAATTTATATTTATTATTATATTTATTAATTAATGATAGTGTATGATATAATAGTGGTAACAATAGCCTGTCACCAATGACTATTTTGTTTTCAAGTATTCACTTATCTAGTTTATCCATTTACCAGTACTCTTGTTTCTATCTATAAATGTGCAAAAATTATTTCATGTAGGAGAATTTTCCAACCACTCTTTATGTCAACAGATTCAAAACACAAACATGCCATCTTTAATGATGTAGTAAACTGATCCAGTGACTAAGAATAAATGCTGCTGCAGAATTAAGACAAACAACGAGAGGGAGGGGGGCATGGGGCGTGTCTGAAGTGGCTTTCGCTCTAATTTACTTCTCTCAAAGTATGTTTTTTTAGTGCCCAAAAGTCATAATTATGTGATGATCAGACTTTAGCTAAGAGGATTAGTAAAAGGCACTGTGTCTCAACTTTAAACTTTTGAGACATACTACTGATATAATTTCTTAGATGGAAATCATATATTTGTTTCCAATGCACCTACTATAACTGTACTGTAACATGTACTAAAATGCAAGTTGCAGTATTTACCATTAACGTTTTGTCAATTAGGCAGAATCAGTATAATACTAGTATACACTAACAACAGAGATCACATTTTAAGCCATTTATCACTGTTGCACTGGTGACACATTCCTTGCCCTGAAGACTATGGTTATAGTAGTCTGTTTAGAAATGGCTCCAAAGACTAATAACAGAGATTTAGACTTTAGTCTTTAGAGCCGTCTCTAAAGAACTTACTGTAACCATATGCTTCGGGGCAAAGGAACATGTCACCTAGTGCAAGGGTGTGGCATTGACATGTACAGAGGAATAAGATATATCAGGCTTTGAATACACACACATTACTTGTTAGTCGATCAGTTCATTGTTGGTCTGGCCCTGCCGATGAGATTTGTTGACAATGAAGAAAAATATAGATAATCGCAAGCCAAATTCTTTAAGGGAAATGCACTCCAAATCTAGAAATGCATTAGTGATTAGCTTTGTAGCATTTTTCTTGTTGCATGTGCTTTTGCTTTTTGTGTGTGTTTTGGTATTTGTTGCATTTGTAGATTCGTAGCGTGTTTCCCCTAATGTTTGTTCTCTCACTCTTGTGTGTGCTTTGTCCTTAGGGGCCACCCAGGAGTCCTAATCTTTTTTTGACTTCCTCTTTAATCACATTGTTCCTGATTTAAATAAAATGTTAGACATGTAACATTTGAAAAATCTGCCTTTTCCAGTTAGATGAATGAATGTGTTTTTATATTTATAGTAATTTATCAAAAAAGGTATCATTTTGGTATTGGTACAGAAACTCCACAATTTTATCAGCACTAGCAACATTTCAAACAATATTCAGCCCTATAAACTACTACAATCATTTCTTTATACAATGTCATATGTCTTTACCTGACAGACAACAGCTTCCCCGCCGTCCTCTCCATGGGTCACCCTGACGATAACCATATCCCTCTGATGAGGGACGTCTCCTTTCAGCTCCCCCCAGAGCTCAACTTCCCCTCCTCCCTGAATATCTCTGACGTAGACCTTCCCACTAGCCAACACACTCAATTCCAGCTCTGTGCTGTCTTCCCTAGTGAAGCTCAGTCTATGGATATGCCCATGTCGTCTCTCCCTGACCTCCAGAGAGAGGCCTGCAGGGCACAGGGTGGAGGCTATCCCCAGGACCTTGCCACCCTGGCTAAGGTAGTTGAGAAAGCAGGTCTGAAGTTGGGGGGTAAGGGCTTGCTCCTCTGCCAGTACCAAGAGCTTGGTGTTGTCCAGCCAAGGATCACTCAGAACCTGCTGTGGTAGGAGGTGGTATATTATGTAGTTTTCCATGTTTATACACTCTGATAAAACCTGACGAACTGACTGAAAACGTTCCTGGCAACCACCTGTGTACACCAGAATATTTGGCGATTTGCCATTAAAGTCAAATCCACCGCTTTGACCAAGAAAACCTTTGGTATCATGCTGAAGTTCATCCAGAGTCTCATCCCCACTATCCAGCCCTATTGAGTTATCATAAGGAAGGTCCAGAATGTTCTCAGCTGAAGCATATTTGACAGAGAGGATGGTGCTTTTTTCCAGCTCCAAACATTCGTCGCAGCTGGACAGATGGAGGTGGTGTCTATGGCCCTCCATGTGGTGATGATTCCCCATGGAATTGTCTTCTGAGTAACCAAGAGGTCCCAGATCCTGGGTCCTACAGAGCGGCTCTGACCCTCGTCGCTCCTCTAACCTCTGCTTTGCCTCCGGGGTGAGGAGAAGACTGCCTTTATGGGACAGTAGGTGCTGACGGTCAGCTGACAGCCGACAAGGCAAAGGCTGACCTTTTTCAGCCTTGGTGCTGCAGAGCTGTACTGAAGTCACAATCCTTGGGCTTGGTGGACGCTGCTTCTCCAGCAGCTCACTGAGAGTGGATTCTTGGAGGAGGACAGCTATGGGAATGTCAAAAAATACAAAAATTTAGGAAAATGTGCACTCTGGTGACTTATGTTTTGGAGATAAGAAAAAATATGACAAGTATTTCTGTTAACAAGGCCTTTACAAACTGCAGGCAATTACAAATTAGGTATGAAAAAGTTAAAGCTGAATTAAGAGGGGTTTTGTTTGGCCAACTTGGAGCACAAGAACTTGCCTTACAAAGTTGTTAGCCAACAGTTGTCTATTTACACATTCAGCAGATAGACTATTAGCATTCATTTGGAGCTGTAATGAAAGTCCATCATTCACAAATATTCTCTTTCATTTTATCTGACTGATAAATCCACAGTGTACATGAGCTAGTTGCTAACTGGGTCTGTCTGCTGCTTGGTGCTGGGCAGGTAGCATACAGTGGATTTTACAGTGGAGCTTTTTTCACTGAAAAAAGCATACTGCTGCTTGAAACCAGGATGACGAGAGCAGATGACAGTTTTGGGGCCATAAAACCAAACCAATGACCTTTACATTCTTTCACTTTACACATTTTGTTTGATCCATTGTTCATATAAAAATATTGATTAAATGCACTTTAACTAATTGTTGTCAAGGCCTTAATAACATACACTGTTATTCAAAAATGTAGATGAAATTAAGAGTACTATAAGCAACATGAGTTTAAGTCTATTATGACTTATTTTTGCTGAGGAACTGATAATTTTACTAAATTAACATTACAAAATAGAACGTAATGCAACGCATTTAATCAAATGTGCATAGCAAGAGGTAAATTAACACATATAGAAGGTGTTTTGAGGTGGTGATATCAAAATACAATTGAATATAAAAATGGTAAATATGAAATGTAATTGAAGGCAACATACGGATTATCTTTGAAGGCACAAGTCCATTATCCAGCTGAAGGCGATCTTCTATAAAAGCCACCCCCAGCCGACTGAAGTTATCTACACTGGCCTGAGCCACTGCCCTGAATGGCTGGCCAGGACTACATGCCAGAGGAAGACAGCAGTCAGACCACTTCAGCACCTGCAGACAACAAACACTACTGGTTAGCTGACGACTTTGTACTGATCAAGGAAATACGTAGCTTAACAAGGCTACTCATGGTACTTACCGAGCCAGGGAAATGTAATTTAAATGTCTGTGTGTGTGTACTGTGTTTACAGCCGCAGCTACAGATGGGTGACAAATTAAAGGAAAAACCGGTAAAGGTCTGAATGCTTGACCCCTACAGTGAGGGGATCTGGTGGCTCTGTTATGCTTGGGGGGGCATTTTGCTGGCATGGTTTGGGTCCGCTTGTCCCTTTAGAGGGAAGGGTCACTGCAAATCAATATGAAGTTGTTCTGAGTCATCACCTTTATCGGATAATGAAACATTTCTATCCTGATGGGAGTGGTCATTTCCAGGATGACAGTGCCCCAATTCATAGGGCACAAGGGTTCACTGAATGGTTTGATGAGTATGAAAATGATGTGAATCATATGCTATTGCCTTTGCAGTCACCAGATCTCAACCCAATTGAACACCTATGGGAGATGTTGGACTGACATGTTAGACAGCGCTCTCAACCATCATCATCAAAACACCAAATGAGGGGATATCTTTTTGAAGGTTGGTGTTCATCCATCCGAAGAGTTCCAGAGACTTGTAGAATTAATGCCATGGCTGAGGAACACCATTCTTCAAAAGCCTTTTCACCAATTATGACCAAATTTGAAAATGACAGCAGAACATGTGGAAAATTTTTCACTCACATCCACGCCACTTATTATGATATATAAAATTTTCACATTTGTGGCACCCCCTAGTGGCAGAATATCTGAAGACTGCACAGCAAAGCTTGGACCTAGCAATATGTGCACGAAGTTTGGTTACAATAGCTTATGCCAATTTTGACTTATGAGCATTTATGTAAACTTGAAGAGACAGGTTTCAAAATGTGTAATTTCAAAACGGTATGGAATATCAAAACTCCAAAAAAGTTCTTTTTTCTGACCAGAGATGCTATGTACCAAATTGGTGACGACCATTCAAAATTTGTAGGAAAAGTAGTAAAAAAAACAGATTTGGATGAAATTAAAAATGATGGAAAATCTATCTGCATTTTCAGCAAATGGGTGTGGCTTATATGGATGGATTTTTCTAGAACCACAGAATCCAGGAAAAAAAGGATTATGTTTCTAAGACTTACAGTTCAAAAGTTACAGGCCAAAATATGAAGCTTGTTGTTATAGGCCAATCAGTATAATCTTTTTCTGTCTGAGTCAAGCAGCAACCTCCAGGGCTGAAAAATGAAGCCAATGCAGAAGTGCCAAAAACCTGCATTCTACCTAATAGCCATCAAGGGGTGACTCCTCTGCCAAAAGAAGTCCGATTGTATGGAAGTCTAAGAGAAAATGACGCTTCTTCTCTCTTGATTATTACCTCAGTAAACTGTTTTCTAATGAGTTTATGATCTCAATTGCTAGTTTAAAGTCTTCTTCAATATAGCATGATGTTCATTTTGTAAATTATGGTCCAATTTAATTTAAATTTGACGATAAAGCAGGATATGCTTTAGGGCGCGGCTACGTTGTGATTAACAAGGCACTACCACGACGACAACATTGCTTACGTAATGTAAACATTGCGTAGAGGCGTAGCTGCAGCTATTTCACAGTGTGTTTTCAGTTCACTAAAGTTAACTGAACATTGTGATCACCTAAAAAAGTCTTGTTCAGGGTTTGGTTTTAATAAAAGACCCATCAATGAGTCGGAAGATCAGTTTTTCTGGTGAGTGCATTTTGTTTTAACAGTTTTAGGCCTGTTTTTCGCTAGCAAAAATTAGCATTAGCATTAGCATGATCACTGTTAACCATAGATTGTAAATGCACCATGCTAACAGAGCTAGCAGCTAGCGCTATGGTCAGCTCCACCCTCTTGTCCAAATATGGTCACTTCTGGCCCCAAAAATCAAACATGGCGACGGCCAAATCCAAGATGGCGATGGTCAAATCGCTACACTCGAGGCTTCAAAACGGCAGTTCACAAACCAATGGGTGACGTCACGGTGACTACGTCCATATTTTTTACAGTCTATATTCTGAGTAGTAGGTGAGATTTCCAACCTTCCCAAGTTTGGGAACTGTAGCTCAACATGGTTTCTGAGACACAGATATTTTAGGGCATAAGAAGATGACTAACTAGAATGTGCATTTCCAGAAGAAAAGGCATGTGAGAGCTGGAAGCTTTTAGCTGCTGCTGCCCCCAGTTGCTGCTGATGCCAGCTGCTGCTGCCACTACAAGGTTCTTCTCCAGCAGCAAATTTTTTTTTAAATTTTGTAGCACCACCTACAGGTGAAATTGTATCAAATGCTACAGACTTGTTTGGCATCCCAATCTTTACAACTTTGCTGAATTTGGTTACCATGGGATATTACATTTAAGGGATATGGTAGTATGATATAAGTAGTATGGTGGTGTTTGGCTACAAGTTGGGGTTATTGGTTCTATGCTTCAATATGTCGTGCACACTCATAAAGACAACAGAAATATCATGTTATAATATTACAGTGGCACCCCCTGCAGGTAGAAGTGTCTCAAATGTGCAGTGTGGCAATATGTACAACATTCCCAAATTTAGTTGCAATCCAATTCAGTGTTCAAGAGCTATGACTCGTTAGTGCATAAGGCCATGCCTTCTTAAGTTTGGTAACCAATTAGGGACAAACAGTAAGTGATACCCAAAAATGAACACATAACATTTTTTTCAGGGTCATCTAAACATGGTATGTACCAAGTTTGATGAAGATTAGATAAAATATGTGCCAACAAAAGCAAAAAATGTGTTAACCAAAAAACCCCAAATGGTGGAAACTTTTTGTAGGCGGAAATGTGCATGGCCTATATCAGTCTAATCGGCACCATCCAAGGAACATAGTGTGCAAATATTGTTTTGATAGGCCTGACGGTTCATGAGTTATTAGCCAAAACATAAAACACATGATAACTGACCACATGGTGGCGCTATCGGTAGCATGTTTTAAATTATTAAGCATTTCTATACAGGACACCTGTTCATAAGGTATGAATACTTCAGCACTTTTAGTTTTTTGAAATTACTTAAAATTATTCCTCACATAGACTTTCCATTATAAATTTTAATACTTTAAAAACAGTGCTGGTAGGCAGCTCTCACACAATAAAGAATGTAGAATAACATATTGTGAATGCTAGAAGCATTCACACACCTAGAAAAGGCAATTTCAGAAGAAATTGCATGCCATACCAATGCTGGGGGCTGAAAGTCTGGCACTAAACTGGAATGCTGGCTTTAATTTGGATTAAGAAGCTGAAAGCGTATGAATGATATGGAAAAGTGGGAAATGGGTGGGTCAAATTAGGAAATCTCTATCAGCTGTGCTGAATATTTTCAAAAAGTATGAATCAGTAGACAAGAGTTGAAAATGCATGAAAAATAAGCTGAAGCAATATTGTAAGCTATGACAGAAGTTCAAGTGGGAGTTTTAGAGTTAGGACTTAAATTAGCTTAAGTGCGCTGAGATGAAGTTGAGGTTTCCTTTAATTGTCTTTGTTGGAATTCGGATAAAACATCAGCTGAGGTCTAAGCCCTGACAAGAGTTGAACAATAAGAATTTTTATTTTGAAAAACTAGGTCCATCCAGAGGGAGAGAGAGAGAGAGAGAGAGAGAGAGAGCGCTTTTGGGTCTCTTCATACATGACAACATATGGAGAAAAAAAAAAGTTTCCTGTATAAGAAGTTAAACAGAAAGTAGTATTTGGGTGGAATAAACCTTTGACACAGGTCTAAAAATAGCTTCACAGCACTCTATGGTTGCTATGGTGAGCCACTTTGGTCCCCATTTGCAGAGCCACAGCTGTGTCTTACATTTTTTCAGTGCACCCACAGAACAGACAGGTAGCTGACTGTGAGGACATTTTGAGTCTTCCTCCAGAATCACTGACTCTACCTTTAATCATCATCACCCCAGGGTTCTGTGAGCTCACCTCTAGTCTTCATACTTGATACAGACATTACAGATGATTATAAAATTAATATTCCAAATACTATTATGGCTATTAAAGTTTTCAGATGATACTACACATTCTTGTCTTTGCTTGGCACTGAAAATTATTTTAGTATTTCAGCGGTATTTTACAGATTGATTAGTGATGTGAAAACAATTCATTTATTACTATTCTACTAAGAGGAAATTAAAGTTGCAAGCAGCGTTGGTCGGGACCTCGCGCTCTGGCCCGTCAGGATCAGATCATTTTGCTTTTTAAAAATGAGGGATATTTCTTACAAGTGTGCTGTGCTTTTATTTTGAAAGTTTGATTAACATGTGTACTGTCAGGTGCGTAGAGACAATAAGTAACTGCAGCTGGACACAAAAAAATACTCATATATTTGAATGGATAGTGTGAGCGAACCCACACCTTTTTGAACATTTACTGCTTCCACATAGTTTTAGATACAGACTTCATTTGAACTTTAATTGAGTCACGAGACTTTGACCTACAAATCTTGAATTTACATGTTTTTTCTATCTTTTACTGTTTTTGAGATATTAGAGTTTGAGTTTCAAAGTCTTTTCTTGCTCCTCCTGTGATTTTATAATAAGTGTGTATTGTGGAATGTTTCACAGCACTGAGGGAGTGACATCACCAGGAGCAATTGGAGAGGAGAATTTTAGAGCACGCTTCTTGTGAAATCTCCTCATAAATCCCATTACTTTGGCCAAATCTTACATTAAAAATCATATTTTTGTAGGAAATTTCGTGGCGAATCCATTGATACAGGTTTGAAAGTGGTCAGACTTATAGTTGAGACGTCAGAAGCCTCTGTTTGACACAAAGTTCATGCCTCCCCATTGTTTTACATTGTAAGGGTGATGTGGCACTGCAACTTTGAGGGCTTATAAAATCCAAACCATTCGAGTTATTACAAAGTTTTTAACAACTTTTTTTCGGCATAGTGTCATAAGTCATCTATATAAGTTTGAAGCTAATACCATTAACGCCATTGGAGGAGATAGAGTTTGTTCAGGGGCCAAAATCGGGGCAAAGTCTTATTTTGAAAGGCTAATTGCGGACTTCTTGTTGGATTTAGGTCAAGGGTGTCAGTGTGTGATTTGTAGGTCTCGATCAGACGAATAATTGAGTTTTGGTTTGATCTCTCTACGACATTCTTATGGGCTGTGGCGGCCATTTTAGTTACACAGGTGGCGCTAGAGAGCACATTTTGGCACTTTAGGGATTAAGTTTTACATTTTATCAAATTTTTCACCAGACCTGATGTGCATGCCAAATTTGGTGAGTTTTTGAGCATGTTTAGGGGGTCAAATTTAGGTCTGAAGTGGCATAATAATAAAGAAAGAAAGAAAGAAAGAAAGAAAGAAAGAAAGAAAGAAACAAACAAACAAATTAAAGCTGCAATCAGTGTGAACGGGCCCTCGTGCCTTCGCACATGTCAGGGCGCAGCGCAGTTGAAGGGCTTCTGTCACGGGCATGTAGATGTCTTCAGGCCCGGGCTGTTTTTAGACAGTGCAAGAAGGACATAAACATCACTTCCTGTGTCCACTATTTTGCCCACTGCTGGGGCTGCTTTGCTGCAATTTCGTAGGAGGGCGCTATTCAGCCAGTTTGCATTACTGATAGAATATTGTCATGTACACGTGTTCAGGCTGGGACTCTTATCAAACATGTAGTTTGGTGCAGACTGGAGCATGTACAATGAAGTTATAGCAACTTCCTCTGTCATGGTGAAACATCAAATCTCAACGGTGTGAGGATGAGAATTTTCTGCAGGGTGAGACATGTCTGTCTTGCTCACACCTGTGTCATCAAAATTAAGCAAGTTTTTAAAGTCTTTTCTTGCTCCTCCTGTGATTTGATAATGCTCCATACAACCCACACACCCGTTCTCCCCGCCATTCTCTCTCTCTCCCTCTCAGTTGGAGCAGAGAATGTCACTCTTCTTGTGAAATCTCCTCATAAATCCCATGACTTTGGCCAAATCTTACATTAAAAATTACATTTCTTTGTAGGAAATTTCATCACAAATCCATTAATACAAATTTGAAAGTGGTCAGACTTATAGTTTAGACGAATTCAGATGAATAATTGAGTTTTGGTTCAATCTCTCTACAACATTCCTACAGGCCGTGGCAGCAATATTAGTGACATAGGCGGCACTCTCGAGCACATTTTGACACTTGGGGGTTAATTTTTACATTTTATCAAATTTTTCACCAGACCTGATGTGCATGCCAAATTTGGTGAGTTTTTGAGTATGTTTAGGGGGTAAAATTTAGGGTTGAAGTGGCGTAATAATAAAGAAAGAAGAAGAAGAAACAAACGAACACAACAGATACAAGAGGGTCTTTGCACCTTTGGGGCTCAGGCCCTAACAAACAAACACATGAAAAACAATAGGGTCCTCGCTCTTAGGCAAGGACTACTGTTTTACAGTAAGCCTCTGCCTTTTGGACTCAGTCCCTAATAATTTGTGGTTTCCAGTGGCCTTTTAAGCTGCCAGTATACTTCTTCAACTTTGGAAATCCCCTACCTAATACCTTTCCATCGTCAGAATTGGGGGGTGAGAGGGGTGAGAGGCGGAGATGAGCCAGGGTTTGAACTCTCTCCAACTTGCCTTTTTCATTTCTTAAGAAACTATTTCTGAGAGTGCAGAGTGCAATACTATGAATACCCCCCAAGAGAAACTGTCGGCATTTCTCCCTCCTGTCTAGGACAACCGGCTTTTCAGAACAACCACAAAAATATTTGATTTCTGACATGGTCAGACAAAATGTTGCGAAATCTAGTTGTTTTCTAGCACAATCCAGCCCTTACATACATTATTTTTTCCCCAATCTATAATATACAGTGTTATGCAAAATGGAATCAGTGCATAGTACACAGTACACTTGTCTGTCTGTTCATCTTAAAGCTACACGGGCTACACTGCTACGTTTCAGCTCAACGAATGTGGGTCAAACACTTCAATCAAGTTTTCCAACTGCATCACATGGATGTTGTCTTTAGTTAGTAGCATTAGATCAGACTCCTATGATTTATTTGGAGAATATCACCTTCTGCCACTGAACAGATTTGTCAGTCCCAATGGTTAAACTGAACAGATTACAGAGGTCTTTGGTTTATCAGTATGTCATATTGTTAAGTTTGATGGATTCGAAGCTGCTGCACTTAATGCAGACTTGTTTTTTTTCCTTTTAAGACCAGTGTACCTGTGTAGGCTATGCACAAAATGTGTTAATACTGACTGCACTGTTGCTTATTAGCACTGTCTGATGTATATAGGTTTCTATGTTTGTTTTGTTTTGTTATGTATCCTATGTGAAACAGTGTATGCCTTGTAATACACAAGACGGCACAGACAAATTTCAGAGAAATCAGACAAAGTGGAATCACATCAAATTAAATTACAATGACTGGTCTGAGAAAATTATTTTTTTAGTAATGTGTGGTGCCTACTTTCTTGTTTGATGTGTGAGGAGATGGGTAGCCCACTCTGTGTCCTGTAGCTTCTATGATGAATGAAATATTCTCTATTCCTGGACCACAAACCACAGAGGACCCCAACAACACAGTCCATTTGCTGAGGTCATCACATGCCTGGGGACAGTGCAGACATCACAGAAAATGTTAACTACAAAGATTACAAGGCTGTTACACATTGATTAGTAGTTAGTGACAGGAGCCAAAGGGACAACATGAAAAAGCCATGTAAAACTGTGTAAAAGCAAGGCTAGAGTAGACAGTGACACAATGACATCCAAGCTGCAGCCATTTAGAGGACAAATTAAGTGTTTCCACACACTTTGACACAGAACAACACCTGAGTGGTTTTAGCCTCACAAAGCAAACACTGGAAAGGCTTTGTTGTATGTGAATCAGAGCTGGCTTTTAAGTCTTTCTAATTATGCCCAAGTCAAGTGTAAAATCATTCAAGACAAGTGGTTTTGTGGTGCCAGTTGCCCCTGAAAGTGCTTGTTTTTAAACTATAGAAACACAGACATGGACATCCCCATTGCAATATCAATTAGTTACACCCATTGTGGCAGTGTTCAAAAGGACAAAACTACACACAATACAAAACTTTTTAATATTTGTTGCTGTGGGTCATCGGCTAAACTGATAAATCTTTTGCCTTCAAGTCTCAAATCAATTAACAAAATTGAACAAAATTACTGTCCACAAAAAGGGGAATGAACACCCAAAAAAGTCACAAAATCTCATATTAGCTATGTTTGAAAAAAGTCTTGTGAACAATATTCCCAAAAAAGTGAGTTGTTTTCAGCCAAAACCTCACCAGTGATGGCTGCAAAATATTTGATGAAAAAACAAATGAGGACCGCATCTTGGATCTGACAGTGATGTGACACAAGACAGGTGCCCTTATACACAGGCAGACAGGCAATGTCCACAAAAAAGGAAAAAAAAATCCCACAAAAAGTCAAAGAAAATGTCTTATCAGCCATGTCTGGGAAAAAAAGCCTTGTGAACACCACAACCTTTTCTCAGTGAGTAGCTGTTGTCTGATGACTAGTGATCTCAGCGGATTTAGTCAATAGACTTTAAGGGGATGAACACATGAGGTGACTCTTTTTGCTGATTTTTAAATATGGAATGCTGCTATTGGAGCCCAGAGCATGGGTCCCACAGCGGTCCTAAATGACTTTATAAGAAATTGTATTTTACTTATCTAATTGCACTGCTTTAATTTTAGTCTGCAACCTGAAGGGGGAATGAGTAGTGAGACAACTTACTATCGGTAGATATAACACGTTACTCAACTAGTAGGTATTATAATGAGCAAGTTTTACTTTTACTTGAGTCATTACCCGTGAATTCATATGAACAGGGTTGCGAGCTCTCCGGGTTTTGATGAGAATGCAGGATGACCATTGCTCCACCCAGCTAAATCTTTGTAAGGTTCTGGAAGCATCAACGACCCCAAGCTTGATAAAAGAGATTTCCACACACATTGATCTATGCAGTATTCCACTCTGTTGGTGAGAGACACCCATTTTCAGGCTCTGTCTCACTCTGCCCAAACTAATCTCACACCAAATAAGAAGAAACCATAAGGTCACTCCTTGATGTCAAAATCTAGCTGTAAGGGTTTTGCAGAAACATCATTATGGATGTTCTATTTGTTGCCCACAACTGTTTTTATGTTGAATTCGGCTGTTTGAGTTTCCAATTCAAGGACATGGTGTGTGAATTAATTATTTAAATCTCTAAACACAACCACTCAGGATCACTCAGGAGGATGTAACAAATTGATGTTCTGTGTTTTTCTGCACATCAGGTACGATACTATTACACACAGATTTCAAGTGAAATTATGTGGAATAAAGAGTGCTGAGCTCCATCAGAGCTGTGAGGACATTTTCCTATAAGTAAAAGTTCTTAAATGCTCTGTCTCATATTTGCAGTGACATTAGTGGCCTCATTGTGTACATAAAAGCATATCCTATTGATGAACACACACTAGAGGATTTAAATAAATAACCAAAATATGGCAACAGATAGTTTTAATGCAAACACATTTTTAGGCCAATGTAACGTGGACAGGAATGAATGTTTCATAGGCTAAATCATTAATTCAGCTAATAAACTTAGTCTCTGCCACTGTCAGCATATTAACAGCAATGTTTATAAAAATAAATTTGATGTGCATTACTATATTTTAGAACTTCACAGCGCTCAGCTTTGTTCCTCAAAAAAAAAAAAGTCAGTTCAACCATTTCTCTCTCTTAGCTCTATAGAAATCTCATTGTGCAGTTCCATTTTTATTTTTCCAGGTTTTGGGATATTTATCTCTGAGATTTCTCCCTTCTCAGTACAAAGGAAGTGAATGTAATTTAACGTGTGCTGCATACAGTACTGAAAAAGCATTTTAAATAATTCAGCAGCAACATGTATTTCCAGAATCAGTGGCCTGAATGGGTAATCCACAGACAACACTCACCTTCATGGGGAAGGTTTTCTATTATAGAAGTAATCCCTATCACAATACCCTACCGCCCACAGTGAGGTTTGTGAAAATTATATTCACCTCCGTTGTAGTGAGATGGAGGCAGAATTGTCAGAGAGGGCTATCTCAAAACCTGGTCAAATAACCCACAGGCAACCCTGATATGAACTGTTTATGAATTAAACGTTTTGACAGCTCTGTTTTTTGAGGCTAATAGAGCAACATGAGAAATGTAAACAAGGCTGTGAAAGGCCCAGACAGTCCAGTCACCAGATTGTATGAATATGATACCATGTCATATAAATTAACGATATCTCAGTTGTCCAACCTGAGGCTCCGTGACATAGACGGACTTGTCTCCCAGCTGGAGGAAGACGACGTCCTCGGGTGGAGGCGGTCTGGGCTGCCGCCCGCTTGTGTGACGTCCTGTCGACGGTGCTGTGGCTGGCGCTGGCGCTGAAGCCGAGCTGCAGCAGAGGCGGCTGAAGCTGAGACTGCTGCGGCTGCTGCTGGTCTGTCTGGACAGACTGTTGCGAATCAGCACAGAGTAGCACTTATGGAAGCGCACCCACATGTAGACGTAACACAATGTTATTAACATCTTCACCAGCCTACGCGAAGGTGGCCATCGTTGCCGCTCTTCTCGACATTCTCCACAAGCGGACACCGAACTACTGTCGACCTTAGCTGTCAAGCTAACCTTTATAGCTTCTTCTTCTTTATTTTTATGGGAGGGGGGTTACTAACAGACGTTCAGGTGCATTACTGCCACCCGTGCGTCTTCTTCTTCTTCTTCTTCCTCTTCCTCCTCCTCGACTTCTTCTTCTTCTTCTCGTTAGGCAGACTAAACGCTGCAATGGCGTATTACTGCCCTCTGCTGTTATTAGGGACCGAGCCCAAAAGGCAGGCCTAAGGGCGAGGACCCTATTGTTTTTCGTGTGTTTGTTTCTTTGTTTCTTTCTTTCTTTATTAGAGCCCGAGCCCAAAGGGCGAAGGCCCTATTGTATTTCGTGTGTTTGTTTCTTTATTACTAACCTGCGTAAAAAAGACAGCATAGACCTGCTTAAGTTGGTTGCTGGTTTTAGCTGGTCTTAGGCTGGTTTAGTTAGCTGGTAAGGCGGGTCTTGCTGGTTTGTCAGTATAGTCAAGCTGGTGTCTGCTGGTCAAGCTGATTGGCCTGCCGGCTGGCTGGACTGACCAGCAAAACTCAGCTGGTAAACTGGTCAAGCTTTTATGTATAAACTCATATACTGAGTTTTCCCCTCAAACCTATAAGTGTGAATTCATAATAACCTATAGACCTGGTTTGTTCTGTTCTTTCTCTCAATAAAAGATTTTTTAAATTAAATTAATTTATTTTACTTGTAATGTAATGTAATTAATACATTTAAAATAATTATTTTAAATTGAATAAAATAAATAATAAATCAATCAATAATAAATTAAATAAATCAATCATATCATTTTAAATTAGCTAAATTGAGCAATCAATGAATACATTCATATAATCAAACAATTTAACAGTTTACAATAATTCAGGTGGCATATTCCACGCTCCACAGTTTATGTGCAGGAACTGTGGTTTTGATAAACCAATGCAGTGATAATGTTATTTAACAAGGCAATATGCTGTGGCTGTGGCTCAGTGTTATGCATCATGGCTAAAAAAACCAACAAAAAAAACAATACAGTATATGAAACGTTACAGGGCTTTTAATTTGAAGCGAGGGCTTTTAATTTGAATCTGATACAGTATGTGGCATTCGGCCGTTGTAACACCATCACTCAGTCACGTGGCATTCAGTCAACCAATGGTGTAACTCGGGCTGGCCCCACTGTTGCCAGGCTAAAATCATCTCTGTGTTTAGGACATGCATAGTGCGACATCTAGTGACGACGGTTGGCGGGCTTTCACTTTATTCACCAAGAGCAAATTCACTCACACTAAGCGCCAGCTGCTACTGCGGCAAGTAACTTATATCTGCCAATGTGAAGTTCCTTTAATAAACCGTCCTACACATATAATATCGATGTATTGTTTATATAAAGAAGGTAAAATCACATGCAGACTGATCCTCGAGAATTATGGCAATTTACAGTTTACTAACGTTAATTTGAACTCAGCTGTGTTCAGTGAATGTTTTGGCTAACTGTTAGCTAGTACAAATTAACCTAGCTGACATACTATTGCACTCGACTTTATGCAGCCTCTCCCAAAATCAAAGGCAGTAATGTTATACCCTCTGTAAAACAGCAAGTTGTCTTTTTTGTTGTATGGATTAAACAAATGAGATACAACATGTTAGCTAAATTTGTCAGTCTTAGTGGTGCTGGTACGGAGATTACCTTTGGCCAGAGCTAGGTAAAATGTCTTCCCCAGTTTCTAGTCTTTATGCTAAACTAAGCTAAGCTAACCTGCTGGCTCCAATACAATTAACGCACAGACATGAGAGTGGTATATGTCTTCTCAACTAACTGGTGAATAAGCATACCCCCCCCCCCCCCCCCCCCCCCCCCCCAAATGTCAAACTATTCCCTTTATTGTGTTATTAAATGAATTTGAAGGACACAAACAAAAAAAATTTAAAAAGTAATTTTCTGATCAAGTTCAAATTTGAATGTAAATTACAATTTACAGTTTTGGACCTGGGAACCATAGTTTATATTCTAGACTAGGTAAACTAATTTGCATGATGAATGACTATACATACTGTACAAGCGTGCACCCTTGTTTTGCCATACCATTATATTTAACATGTGTCTGTCAGTTTCTGCGGGCCCACTGGCAGTCAGACCCCTGCTATGCCTTTTATGGAGTGGATGGCACCACCTGCCCCATATTGCCTCAGCCAGATAGAGGACTTTTGTCCCCATCCTCTTGGAAGGAGCCCCTCTGTACCGCCATGGCACCAGAACAGTCCAATACAGAGAAGGTATCTTTACAACAGGTCTATATTTTTGTGTATTACTGTTGTATGGAGCCAAAATAATTAAATTAATAATCATGAAAAGAAGCTACTTTTTATAATGATTGATATATGATCATATCTCTAACAAAATTATTTCTATCAGGTTTACATACTAACACTGTGTTTCATACTATGATTGTACACAGGCTGAGATATGTACAACTCCGAGGCCACTGTATGAGGTCATCAGCAACAACAGCAGTCCTGCAATAAGATTCATAACCAGCAGGTAAACTCTGCCAAGTGTCATTTAGTTTATTTTCTGGATTTTCAGGGCACTGGCTAAAATGGCATATTCACAAAAACACATTTTTATAAACATGATGGCTGTTTAGGTGTTTTTTTTGTTGTTTTTGGGTGATACTATGTAAATACTAAACTCTAATATTTTAGTATTAAAATGTTCAGGGTCTCTCCATATTTATTTCTCAGAACCTTAAAGAATATAGTTTAATATATTGTACTTTTTAGAACTTTCTATCATAGTGTACAGAATCTTGAAAACAGTTCAGGAATGGCAATCCACTCCTCTATAGACCTGCTGTATTTAACTGGCTACATCCTAAAAAGATTGATTTTGGACTTTTAAAATCTCCAACCGCTAGGTGCTGCTTTATCCCGGTGCCTTGACTGGGACTGCTGGCCAGTGTTTTGAAGCCATGGTAGAGAGAGGGGGGTCCTCAAGGGGAGCTGGTCCAGTGGACTGACCTCAGTGCGTATCTGACCATCCTTGGCAACAACCTGACTCGCACCACCTTGCAGCACCACCTCCACAGGTTGGCACCACTGTCGAATACCAATAGTTTATTTAATTGAATTAAAAAATGTATACGTTTGTTTTGGAAAGTAATGTCTTTGTACAGAAGCAATATTTTAATAGTTAATTGGATAACTTGGTTTGGATCATTTCATGTGTATCAGCCTGGCTAGTCTGTGATCACTACTAAAGGGACAAGAAGGGTTAAAAGAACAATGCTGGAAGATGCTCAACAATTACTAGTGTCCTTTCTTGAACCTGACATGTTCTCACACATAGACATTTTGGAGCACACTAAAAAATGTTCAAGTAACAGTTTCTTAAAGAAAACAATTCATTACATACATATGTACAATTTATCACATACATATTTAAACTCTTTGTCTGTGTGTGTGTGTGTGTGTGTGTGCTCGATTATGGCAACAATCATAATCACGATTATTTTTGTTCAATATTGAGATCATAATTATTTAACATGATCACTTTTTGACTGTCATTTTTGCCAGTTGCCGATGTTGATATATGCACATATCTGACAAACAAAGTTACATCAGGAAAATGTGGAACTTCTCTGCCCCGCTCGTCTTCACCGAGTCGACTCTGCTGTTCTCTCCGCCATGCCACTGAGAGCCAGCTGCTGTGATTTTCGCCCACCGTGCAAGAACGCCCACCGTCTGCATCTGAGCCAAGGACAAAGTTGGACATTAAGATGGACTACACACATACCCTGCTCGCTTTCTGAAGCGACCAAGTAAGAGGCTGGGCAGAGGCAGTGTTAGTTGTGTGTTCTTTTCAGCATCAGTTGCTGTTGTTTAGCATTTAGCTTTTTTGCTTTATTGCTATTGTTCTTGTTGTGTGAGTTGACAGACTGCCGAGTCCATTTTTTCCTGCTTACTGCAGACCGACGACGTCATCACGTCAGGCACAGTCGCCATCTTGTCGCACACTCACACACATACACGCATTCCCCTGCATGTGTCCAACCCTGTACATAGCTGTTGTGTTTTGTTTGGTAGAATTAGATTTTAGAATAGTTGTTTATTGAATGAAGCATTTGTTAACTTTGTCAATTTTGCTAAGTTTAATAAACACTGTTATATCTTTAAAGAGAAGTTCTTTTGTCATTATTGTGTGTAACGTATTGTGAAAAGTGGCTGATTGAAGGAGTCAGAGCTCGAATTCAACCCTTCTTTGTTCACCCTTGAATGTTTATCTCTCAGATATTAACATTCTAGGTGAACTCCCATTTATGAGACTACCTTGTTTGGTTATTGGTCCCGGTTTCCAAGTGGTACCCCGTATTTGTTAGTTCATATTAATAATTCTATCCATTGTTATAATTAGTTAATTATCTTTGATAATTGATAATTATTGCAAATAATCAACTGTGTTCCTCACAGATCCAACAGTTGGTGCCTGAATTATTGATTAAGGTTAACAATATCTTGATTTCATAATTCATAATTATCTGTGATAATTATGAATTATTGCTAATAACCAAATGCACTACTGCCCGTCCCAACATTGCCAACTGCTGTTATAAACCAAAAAGAGGAGAGTAAAATATTTTTCCAAACAGAGTGGTACATCCTGTCAGCCACGGGATTTCCAATCTGTGCAGCTGAACACAGCAGCTCCTCTACGGACTGTTTCTCCATGATGGTCCCGGTGTTTCTTCTGCAGGTTTCACTTCACTCAGCTGGCAGACAGACCCGCTGGTTTTTCCCACTTTAACCTGAATAACTAACCGGGGCTCAGTGGTCTGGTTGCATCCAAACAGAGAGCCAGGGCTAGCTGAGAGGCTAGCAGAGGCTAACTGTTTGTGCTTCTTTCCAGTCATGCTGCAGCTTACGCTCCGCTAGACTTAGGAGCATCACCACTTTCTGTATCCGTTGTTTCAACTTTAAATCCCTCTAGCGTTTCATATAGTGTTATGGTTGTAATTTGTAGTCGCACAGTGTGCGAGTAAATTATTTCGCCACTTCACACATATCTATTTTTAGGGGCAAACGCGAGTGAAATACTCACACGGTAGAGCCCAGTGACAGTACACATTTCAATCAAACTTTGACCAGATGATGTGGGTTAAAAGTGTTTACTTTTCTAAAAATAGACGGTGAAATATAGGAAATTCATTTGTTTTACACACAAACTCATCAAGACTTTTCAATTTACTAATTGAAATGCATGTGATCGGGCTCAAAACTTGCACAGTTTTGATGACACAGGTTTGAGCAACTCAGCCTTATATGACAAACATCATCTGATTCACATGAAATTTTCAAGGTGTGCTCTACAGTTGATATACAGCAACATGATGTTCACTTAATGGCTGCTTTCTAGCACCAGATAGTGGACTCAGGAAATGATATTTAACTCCTTCATGCAATGTTAGATAACTAAAGTAAAATGTTAGAAAAACTAAAGTTACACGTCTTTGTTCAGCAAGTACTCGTAACAATGTACATTTAAACGTACGCCACTTAGAAGTGCAATCAAACTGGCTGAATAGTGCCCCCTGCGCAACTGAAGCAAAGCAGCCCCAGCATCAAGTAAGATAGTGGACAAAGGAAGTGATGTTTATCTCCTTCTTGCACTGTCTGAAAACATCCCAGGTCTGAACACATCTACATGCCCATGACAGAAACCCTTCGACTGCGCCGCGGCGCGACGTGCGCAAAGGCGCGAGGGCCTGTTCAACACTGCTTGCAGCTTTAATAAGGGCCCGAACGCTGACCAGCGCGAAGCCCTCTTGTATCCAAAGGGATTATTATTATTATTATTGTTGTTATTATTATTATTGTTATTATTATTATTATTATTATTATTACGACACTTTGATCGCGAAAAACTCGAATGCGCATATCCCAAAACTCATGAAAATTTTGGATTAAAGTTGCGATTTTGACGCCAAGCCCGCCTACTTTAACAAACTCCTCCTAGAGATTTAACCTCAGCAACTTCAAATTCGTTCAGTATCATCTACAGACCTGGAAGATTAAAAGTTATCAAAATGGTGAGTTTTTGACATTGCCAAGGGGGTGTGGCCGGGCGGTGAATTTCGGTCATTCGCCATGAAAATTGAAACGGCCATAACTCCGGCATACACGATCCTAAGAGACCCAAACCTTTTGTGCTTGGAAAGAGTCCCGCCCTAAACACATCCATATGTCAATATTGGATCTAAGTCATAGCGCCACCTACTGGCAACAGGAAGTTACATGTTTTATACTTTGACGCTCTGTGGGTAGCACGGTGATGGGATCCACCTCAAATTTACTCAGAATAGCCCCAAGACCTTGGAGATCGTATATTATGAAGTTGATGACTTTTCGTTGAAAGGTCTTGCCATGACGACGCGGCGAATTTTGATTCGCCATGAAATTTCAAAACCTTATAACTTCACTCCACGTGGTCTGACCTTTTCCAAATTTCATATGCTTGTTAAGAGTCCTGGTCTGAACACATGTTCAGGCCCATATTTAGTAACAGTCATAGCGCCACCTACTGGCAACAGGAAGTACCATGCGTCGTTCTTTGTTGTATTGCTCCTCGGAAATTTGGCTGATGCACCTGAAATTGACTCAGCTAAGATGTAAGACCTTGGTGATGCTACATTGGGCAGGTCATGACCCATATCAAAACGGCGTTGCCATGGCGACACATCCTTCGCCATGAAATACAATGCTGTATTTTAGGGACAAGGGATGGGTCTACAGTCACGAAATTTGGCACACATGTCTGGAGTGACACCAGTTAAAATCCTTGATAGGTCTTTTGCATAGGCGTGGCAATATGGCTCAACAGCGCCCCCTTGAAAAATTGTAGCCCCGCCTTCCAGATTAACATAGAAAAATGAAATTCAGGAGGCATATGGATCATGTCAAGACACACAAAAAAGCCTCTTGGAGCCATATTGTAAGTCCTACAGGAAGTCGGCCATCTTGGAAAAACTTGAAAAAATTTTCACGTTTTTTTGACCGTTTCGCATACCTTGTATTTTAACGAACTCCTCCCACAGAATTCATCATAATGACTTCAAAATCAGTGTGTGTCATCTACACTAGTGTATGATCAAAAGTTATCAAAAGATTTAGCTAGCGTTGAAGTGTGTGGCCGTGGTGTGGCGTTGAGTTTTGGTGTTTCGCCATGATAGAGGAAATTGCTATAACTTAAGTGTATGTGGTCGGATCTGCCTGAAACTTGACATTTGAAAACAGTCCAGGCCTGAACACATCTACATGATAATATTTAGTCAGTGATGCAAACTGGCTCCATAGCGCCCCCTACAACATTTCCATGAAGCAGCCCCAGCAGCAGGTAAAATACTGGACAAAGGAAGTGATGATTATCTCCTTCTTGCACTGTCTGAAAAACAGCCCCGGTCAGAAGACATCTACATGCCTGTAACAGAGGCCATTCAACTGCACTGTGTCCCGCAATGCGCAAGGGTGCGAGGGCCTGATCATCGCTGCTTGCAGCTTTAATTCTGATTTGTTTTCCCAAGAATTGACAATTACCTTTTTGTGGGAGGAAATCCATGTGAACAAAGACGGAACATGCAAACTCAGCACAGAGGCACCAGCCTGTCTCTAAGCTATTCTTGAATTTAAGGACATAGTCACCCACCCTGACACAGCTCTACAATGAGTCCAGTGGAGCCAAATCAAAACAAGTGTGAGACTTCTTTCAAATACAAAAATAGACATAGAGCCTCAAACACACCATGAACATGAATCCAGCAGTAATGTGAGTTGGCTGGTCATTCCCACAAAATTATCCAGGAAATAGCTCTGCAATCCGATGGCCACTGTAATATGCATTCTGGGTAAAAACCTCTAACTTTGGCCATTTTAAACTTCAAAATATGCACATTTTATACCTTAATTAAAATGGACTTGATAAAACACTCAGTTAACGTGGCACCAATAGATGATAAAACTATCAGACTGGTAGTGGTGTGAGTAAAATAAGACCTGGACAAGTCATTGTCATGTCCATCAATGTGAATAAGACCCTAGTTATAAAAATGAACTTTTTTGTTTGTTTTACAAATTTTTATTTTAACTACACAGAAATATATGATATGGCTTGTGCTTGTCTTGGAGAGATGTTAGAGAGATTTTATATTTGGCCCAAATTTGTTATGTACTGTGTTTGTAGCTGCCTTTTTCTTTCTGATTAATTTTTACATTCCCTTTTCCAACAACTGCTAATGATAAGAAACTTGCTTACATTGCTTACATTTTTTAGATCAAGCATTGGAACAAGCTTTACGGGGGAGAACAGTCCAGTAAGTATCAACTGCAGTATATAAGACAAGATATTAGTCAGTGTTAACCACTATTTCTAAACCTTACATTATAATTATCCTTTCCATTCCTAACCTCCCTACCATTTTTGTCTTTTTTGTCTTTTTTAGGGGGGGGCAGGGGATATTTAGGGGGAAATAGCAGGTCAACAGTATGTCACATAGAAGTGGTATACATCATCTAAACCCTCTTATTGTCAGTATACCAAGGAAAGCCATACATCCTGTGAATGTGAAGGTCTCTAGTTTGTGGTTGAAAAGTTTCATGAGGCTGTGATTATTCTAGAGGTCACAATAGGTCAATTTTATGCAGTGAGGTCAAGTTAAAAAAAAAAGATCTCACCACAATGAAATGGCGACTATGGGGACTAACACCATCACACATAAATACAATTAGGCTCATTGAATCCACAAGAGTCATACCCAATTTATGCAATTCTAAGACTGTTTAAGGAACCCAGTAAGCAGAAACATTCAAATACACAATTTTTATAATAAGTGAAAATAGCATGCAAAAACTGCATGGTTTTTGCTGAAAACCATGCCATTTTACATGGGATTAACATAAAGTGGACATGTCTGTAAAGGGGAGACTCCCTTTGAAAATTGCCATGCCAGTTTTGTTTTTTTTTTCTTCGCCAAAATTTCACTGCCAAACAAAAACCGTAAAATCAAAGTAAAATATCCTAATTCAAATAAAGCGGCCATGCCAGTTTTCCCTTCTAACTTTGGAGCATTATTTAGCCCCCTTCCTGAATGACATACCTAGAATGACATGGTTGGTACCAATGGATGCCTTAGGTCGTCTAGTTTCATATGATACCAGAATCTTCTAGTTCATCAGAATCATCTAGTTTTAAAACTGAGCCTGCTATAGCCAGAAAGCTAACATTATGCTAGCATTCAAAGCCAATAATGTTCTGTACAGTTGACAAACTGTAAATATAATTTGACAGTATGTTTAACAACAAGACTAGCTAACCATCCAGCCATGTCATTGTCACAAAGAGGGATGTGAAATGTTAAGTTCAGTTTTATAACCACATCTTCATCCCGTTTACACACACGCGCGGCTGTCGCTTGCGTCTTCACCATAGCAACGGTCGCTGAGGATCATGGGTAGGCTAATGTAGTCGCTGTCTTGATGTCCGCAGACCTGTTTGATACTCAATCCAAAAAGGAATAACGATAAAACGAATCGGCAAAACCAAAAACGGGCCGGTTTTGATTGGTTTTTCGTTATTTGATTCTGACACCAAAAACGTTTTTTGTTTTGAAACAAATAACAGATTTACCGTTTTTTTTTTACTTTTTGAATTACAAATGAATTACAAATTATCCGATGATACCCGACCCCGTAGCCCCACTGCAGCATCATTTGAAATACTTCACAGTTGATTGGCTCTCTGTCTGATAGATAGCCAATCAGATAGCTCTCTGTCTGACAGATAGCCATTCAAGCTGAAATATTTCAAATGATGCTGCAGTGGGGCTACAGCGCAAGGGGAGACTTTCTTAGCTAACACCAGCTAACTTGGAAAAAATAAAGTGGATTTCATACTTGAGCACACGTTATAAACCCTTTATTTGGAGGAGAAACTGGATTTAAAGCACCTCGGAGCCCACCAGCCACAGAATACTGTCATCACTCAAACTGCTGGTAAAATTAACCGCGGGTGGTGAAGTTTGCCCAGAGGAAAAACCGCCATGTAGTCCTTTTCTGAGCCATCAGCTGGTGAGTGAAAGCATATTTTATCATCCTGCCTTGGTGGTTCTGGTCCGTGTATTGGCCATATTGTTGTGCTTGATCAATTGATATAGATGGTGACGAGTGTCAGTGTGTCCATGCTTATCTATTGAGGTTGTTGTCATAAAGTTGTCACAGAATGGGCTAGTATCCTTAAAAAGTAGTCTGTGCACTTTGTTGTGGTGTTGAGCTCTTTGATGTTCGCTTATGGCCCTGTAGGCTCATTTGTTCTGAGCTTTGTTGTGTCGGCTTATGACGATAGAATATCACATTCTTAATTAAACAATATTACAGAGAAGGTGTGCTTCAGTGATACAGTCGAGCGCCTAACTTGGGCTAATGCTTTCTAGAAATCATGGCGTTTCCCAAACTGAATAAATACCTCACATATAAACACAAAGCTGCTTTGCTAGCTCAAACTTGTTGTGACTAAGACATCCGTTGATTTGATCCATTAATTTTTCCACGGACAGACTTAGCTACTACGTCCGCAAACTTCACATATATCTTTACGCTAGCTGCGCCGTGTCACCGGCACCGCTGATGGAGAATGTCGGTGTGGGAGCTGAGATATGATCTCAGCTGAAGGGTGGTTAAGTTTTGCTGTGTATGGGTGTGCCGGGTAACGATAAAGAGTGGAGAAGAGTTTGGGTTTTTCAGTGTGTGTGAGGGTGTAACCCCTGAGACACAACCTGATGCATGACCTCAGCGTGCGTGTGCGTCGCTGAACTGCTGCGTCTCTCACGCTTGTAGTGTCCACACTGGAAGCGTGTCTGCTGCGGCGCTTTTGCTACTGGCAGCCCTATCTTTCCATCATGTTCCCTGTCTGTTTCTGCTGAGAACCGCGCACGTCACGCGGAGAAAATAGGCGAGACCTCGAATCTCTAGATGAAGCGACGCAGCAGCCACGCGCATCTCAAGCTTCATTTATACTCCCGGACAGACGCACACACGTACAGCTGCAGACATCACGGACGGGTAGTTGATGTGTTTATACTATCTTCTGGGGTCCGCTCGAAGAACGCGCGCCACACATGCACAGTAGATCGTCGTCTACAGGAACATATAACGTTGTGACCGCGCGGACTGTTGCGGACAGGTCCGCGCGTACGCAACAAATTGCAGGTACACGGATGTCTGCACAGAGCCCACGCGCACACCCTCTGATGACAGGATTTATGTCGCGGACGCCCGCGGACGCGGGCTGTGTGGCTGCTCTAAAATGTTAACATGGGCGCCGAAATGAAAAGCAAGAGGTTCCGCGACGCACACGCGCTGCTTACGCATCCAGTGTGTCCCAGGCGTAACTCGTCTCACACTCTCGGAGTTCAATCCACTCAGTAAGGGGTCCGTTTTGTTTTCCCCACAACTCCTAATCAGTTCAGTTCAATCCAGTTTCACAAACATAAAAGAAAGACAACTCAAAACTCCGTTCCGGATCCCCACAAAACAAAAGAAACCACAGACACTAGCAAAGCAACACAGTACATACAATAAAGCAAGCAGAAACGTCAGATAGGTCGGACCACCGTGATTAAATATTTATTTATAAACGTTACAGTTACTTATGGAAGCCCATTTCCGCCACTGTGATGAAAAAAAAGATCCTGTAAGTCATTATAATGAGAAACTATCTCAAAATAATGACTTAATATCTCATAATGATGACTTAGTATCTCAAAATAATGACTATTTCATAATAATGACTTAGTATCTCATAATAATGACTTAGTATCTCAAAATAATGACTTAGTATCTCAAAATGACTTACTATCTCATAATAATGACTTAGTATCTCATAATAATGACTTAGTATCTTATAATAATGACTTAGTATCTCATAATAATGACTAAGTGGCATAATGCCTGTAGATGGCGTTGTTAAGTAATTTTCAAGCTAATTCATGAACTGAAAAACATTAATAGGGGAAGATGAAATGAGAATGAATCATGGAATGAAATGGTCTTTAATTGATTTACAATCCTAAATTTTGATTATTTTAACAGTAGCATTTTTTTTCTCATTACCCTTACTTGTGGTAAACTGATTTTCAGTCTTGTTGCTGTTCCTGCCTATTTGCTGCCTGCTCAGTATTAAAAAGTCTCAAGAAACCAATACTCTAATATGACAGGGGGCATAACAAGGTATCATAATTCTGAGTTTTATTCATTTTTACGGGAGCATTCTTTTCTTATTGACCTTGATTTGACCTCACTCATGCACGCACTCACTCACACACACAATTTTTCTCTCTTCCTCTGTAGATGTGTACAAGGCCTGCTAGAAGCAGCCACTTTGTTGTTAAAAGTGTTTTGTGGAGCCATGCATGGACCCATAACATTTAAAAAGAAAACAGATCAGTAGCAAGAGCAAGTGTTATACTTTTCCTGGTATGTAGCCTATCTATTGGAGTAGTTGGTGCCCCACCAATTTTTTACATATAAAAACGCCACTGATGACACTATGATGACACATAGAATCAGTGATTTTGGATGATTTTCACTCAGAGGTGATGAAAATCCACTCATATTTTATTAATGACAGTGGAAAGGCCTTTTAAGCATTAATTCTGCAAAACATCGATTTTTGAGAAATGGACAGAAATGACACAATAACATATTATTCTCTGTAGGATGAATATGGTCATAAAATTACTGATTTGGGATGATTCTTGCTCAAATCTAATGAAAAATTACTAGTTTGTGTGGAACAGCAGTGAAATTGATTTTCTAGTAACTGTTATGTGTGCGATGACTCTGCTAGTAGAATTACTGATTTCCTCTGATTCTGGCTCAAATCTGATTAAAAGTTACTAGTTTGTGTGGAATAGCAGTGAAATTGCTTTTCCTGCAACTGTTGTGCCATGACTCTGCTAGTAGAATTGAGCGTTTGGGATGAGTCTGCATCGAGTATGATGAAAAGTGACTAGTTTGTGTGGAATAACATTAAAATTGATAGAAACATATGAAAAAGCATATGATGTGTGTGCCATGACTCTGCCAATACAATCAAGCATTAGGTGTCAGTTTGGATCGAATATGATGAAAAGTGACTAGTTTGTGTCGATAACACTGAAATTGATAGAATCATATAAAAAGCATATGATGTGTGTGCTGTGACTCTGCTAGCAGAACCAAGCATTAGGTGTGAGTCTGGATCGAATATGATAAAAAGTGACTAGTTTGTGTGGAATAACATTGAAATTGATAGAAACATATGAAAAAGCATATGATGTGTGTGCCATGACTCTGCTAATACAATCAAGCATTAGGTGTGAGTCTGGATTGAATATGATGAAAAGTGACTAGTTTGTGTGGAATAGCAGCGAAATTGATAGAAACACATAAAAAGGCACATGTTGTTGTGTGCCTTGACTCTGCTAATACAATCAAGCATTAAGTGTGAGTCTGGATCGAATATGATGAAAAGTGACTAGTTTGTGGGGAATATGAGCGAAATTGATAGAAACATATAAAAAAGCATATGCTGTGTGTGCCGTGACTCTGCTAGCAGAACCAAGCATTAGGTGTGAGTCTGGATCGAATATGACGAAAAGTGACTAGTTTGTGTCCTATAACACTGAAATTGATAGAAACATATGAAAATGCATATAGTTTGTGTGCCGTGACTCTGCTACTACAACAGAGCGTTTTGGACGAGTCTGCATCGATTCTGATGAAAAGTGACTAATTTCTGTTTGATAACACTGAAATTGATAGAAACACATGAAAATGCATATGCTGTGTGTGACGTGAGTATGCTAGCAGAATCACGCATTCGGTGTCAGTCTGGATCGAATATGATGAAAAGTGACTAGTTTGTGTCCTATAACACTGAAATTGATAGAAACATATGAAAATGCATATACTTTGTGTGCCGTGACTCTGCTACTAAAACAGAGCGTTTTGAACGAGTCTGCATCGATTTTGATGACAAGTGATTAATTTGTGTTCGATAACACTGAAATTGATAGAAACACATGAAAATGCATATACTGTGTGTGCCTTCACTCTGCTAGCAGAACCAAGCATTAGGTGTGAGTCTGGATTGATTCTGATGAAAAGTGACTAGTCTGTTTCCTATAACACTGAAATTGACAAAAACATATGAAAATGCATATACTTTGTGTGCCGTGACTCTGCTACTAAAACAGAGCGTTTTGGACGAGTCTGCATCGATTCTGATGAAAAGTGACTAGTTTGTGTCCGATAACACTGAAATTGACAGAAACACATGAAAATGCATGTACGGTGTGTGCCGTGACTCTGCCAGTACAGCAGGGTGTTTTGGGTGAGTCTGCATCGATTCTGATGAAAAGTGACTAGTATGTGTCCGATAACACTGAAATTGATAAAAACATATGAAAATGCATGTACTGTGTGTGCCGCGACTCTGCTACTAAAACAGAGCGTTTTGGACGAATCTGCATCAATTCTGATGAAAAGTGACGAGTTAGAGTGGAATAACACTGAAATTGACAGAAACATAAGAAAATGCATAAACTGTGTGTGCCGTGACTGTGCTACTATAACAGAGCGTTTTGGGTGAGTCTGCATCGATTCTGATGAAAAGTGACTAGTTTGGGCCCAATAACACTGAAATTGACAGAAACACATGAAAATGCATGTACGGTGTGTGCCGTGACTCTGCCAGTGCAGCCGAGCGTTTTGGGTGAGTCTGCATCGATTCTGATGAAAAGTGACTAGTTTGGGCCCAATAACGCTGAAATTGACAGAAACACATGAAAATGCATGTACTGTGTGTGCCGCGACTCTGCTACTACAACAGAGCGTTTTGGGTGAGTCTGCATCGATTCTGATGAAAAGTGACTAGTTTGGGCCCAATAACACTGAAATTGACAGAAACACATGAAAATGCATGTACGGTGTGTGCCTTCACTCTGCTAGCAGAACCAAGCATTAGGTGTGAGTCTGGATCGATTCTGATGAAAAGTGACTAATCTGTGTCCTATAACACTGAAATTGACAAAAACATATGAAAATGCATATACTTTGTGTGCCGTGACTCTGCTACTAAAACAGAGCGTTTTGGACGAGTCTGCATCGATTTTGATGAAAAGTGACTAGTTTGTGTCCGATAACACTGAAATTGACAGAAACACATGAAAATGCATGTACGGTGTGTGCCGTGACTCTGCCAGTGCAGCAGAGTGTTTTGGGTGAGTCTGCATCGATTCTGATGAAAAGTGACTAGTTTGTCTCTGATAACACTGAAATTGATAGAAACATATGAAAATGCATGTACACTGTGTGTGCTGCGACTCTGCTACTACAACAGAGCGTTTTAGCCCAGTCTGCATCGATTCTCATGAAAAGTGACGAGTTCGAGTGGAAAAACACTGAAATTGATAGAAACATAAGAAAATGCATAAACTGTGTGTGCCGTGACTGTGCTACTACAACAGAGCGTTTTGGACGAATCTGCATCAATTCTGATGAAAAGTGACGAGTTAGAGTGGAATAACACTGAAATTGATAGAAACATAAGAAAATGCATAAACTGTGTGTGCCGTGACTGTGCTACTATAACAGAGCGTTTTGGGTGAGTCTGCATCGATTCTGATGAAAATTGACAAGTTTGTGTCCGATAACACTGAAATTGACAGAAACACATGAAAATGCATGTACTGTGTGTGCCGCGACTCTGCTAGCAGAACCAAGCATTAGGTGTGAGTCTGGATCGAATATGATGAAAAGTGACTAGTTTGTGTCCTATAACACTGAAATTGATAGAAACATATGAAAATACATATACTTTGTGTGCCGTGACTCTGCTACTACAACAGAGCGTTTTGGACGAGTCTGCATCGATTCTGATGAAAAGTGACTAGTTTGTGTCCGATAACACTGAAATTGACAGAAACACATGAAAATGCATGTATGGTGTGTGCCGTGACTCTGCCAGTGCAGCAGAGTGTTTTGGGTGAGTCTGCATCGATTCTGATGAAAAGTGACTAGTATGTGTCCGATAACACTGAAATTGACAGAAACACATGAAAATGCATATACTGTGTGTGCCGCGACTCTGCTACTAAAACAGAACGTTTTGGACGAATCTGCATCAATTCTGATGAAAAGTGACGAGTTAGAGTGGAATAACACTGAAATTGATAGAAACATATGAAAATGCATATACTGTGTGTGCCTTCACTCTGCTATCAGATCCAAGCGTTAGGTGTGAGTCTGTATCGAATATGACGAAAAGTGACTAGTTTGTGTCCGATAATATGAAATTGATAGAAACATATGAAAATGCATGTACGGTGTGTGCCGTGACTCTGCCAGTGCAGCAGAGCGTTTTGGGTGAGTCTGCATCGATTCTGATGAAAAGTGACTAGTTTGGGCACAATAACACTGAAATTGACAGAAACACAAGAAAATACATTTACGGTGTGTGCCGTGACTCTGCCAGTGCAGCAGAGCGTTTTGGGTGAGTCTGCATCGATTCTGATGAAAAGTGACTAGTATGTGTCTGATAACACTGAAATTGACAGAAACACATGAAAATGCATGTACGGTGTGTGCCGCGACTCTGCTACTACAACAGAGGGTTTTAGCCCAGTCTGCATCGATTCTTATGAAAAGTGACGAGTTAGAGTGGAATAACACTGAAATTGATAGAAACATAAGAAAATGCATAAACTGTGTGTGCCGTGACTGTGCTACTACAACAGAGCGTTTTGGGTGAGTCTGCATCGATTCTGATGAAAAGTGACTAGTTTGGCCCCAATAACACTGAAATTGACAGAAACACATGAAAATGCATGTACGGTGTGTGCCGTGACTCTGCCAGTGCAGCAGAGCGTTTTGGGTGAGTCTGCATCGATTCTGATGAAAAGTGACTAGTTTGGCCCCAATAACACTGAAATTGACAGAAACACATGAAAATGCATGTACGGTGTGTGCCGTGACTCTGCCAGTGCAGCAGAGCGTTTTGGGTGAGTCTGCAGCGATTCTGATGAAAAGTGACTAGTTTGGCCCCAATAACACTGAAATTGACAGAAACACATGAAAATGCATGTACGGTGTGTGCCGCGACTCTGCTACTACAACAGAGCGTTTTAGCCCAGTCTGCATCGATTCTCATGAAAAGTGACGAGTTAGAGTGGAATAACACTGAAATTGATAGAAACATAAGAAAATGCATAAACTGTGTGTGCCGCGACTCTGCTACTACAACAGAGAGTTTTGGACGAGTCTGCATCGATTCTGATGAAAAGTGACTAGTATGTGTCCGATAACACTGAAATTGACAGAAACACATGAAAATGCATGTACGGTGTGTGCCGCGACTCTGCCAGTGCAGCAGAGTGTTTTGGGTGAGTCTGCATCGATTCTGATGAAAAGTGACTAGTATGTGTCCGATAACACTGAAATTGACAGAAACACATGAAAATGCATATACTGTGTGTGCCGCGACTCTGCTACTAAAACAGAGCGTTTTGGACGAATCTGCATCAATTCTGATGAAAAGTGACGAACTAGAGTGGAATAACACTGAAATTGATAGAAACATATGAAAATGCATATACTGTGTGTGCCTTCACTCTGCTAGCAGATCCAAGCGTTAGGTGTGAGTCTGTATCGAATATGACGAAAAGTGACTAATTTGTGTCCGATAACACTGAAATTGATAGAAACATATGAAAATGCATGTACGGTGTGTGCCGTGACTCTGCCAGTGCAGCAGAGCGTTTTGGGTGAGTCTGCATCGATTCTGATGAAAAGTGACTAGTTTGGGCACAATAACACTGGAAATTGACAGAAACACAAGAAAATACATTTACGGTGTGTGCCGTGACTCTGCCAGTGCAGCAGAGCGTTTTGGGTGAGTCTGCATCGATTCTGATGAAAAGTGACTAGTATGTGTCTGATAACACTGAAATTGACAGAAACACATGAAAATGCATGTACGGTGTGTGCCGTGACTCTGCCAGTGCAGCAGAGCGTTTTGGGTGAGTCTGCATCGATTCTGATGAAAAGCGACTAGTTTGGGCCCAATAACGCTGAAATTGACAGAAACACATGAAAATGCATGTACTGTGTGTGCCGCGACTCTGCTACTACAACAGAGGGTTTTAGCCCAGTCTGCATCGATTTTTATGAAAAGTGACGAGTTAGAGTGGAATAACACTGAAATTGATAGAAACATAAGAAAATGCATAAACTGTGTGTGCCGTGACTGTGCTACTACAACAGAGCGTTTTGGGTGAGTCTGCATCGATTCTGATGAAAAGTGACTAGTTTGGCCCCAATAACACTGAAATTGACAGAAACACATGAAAATGCATGTACGGTGTGTGCCGTGACTCTGCCAGTGCAGCAGAGCGTTTTGG